>NC_133449.1:246883893-247228268 GCF_048565385.1 Saimiri boliviensis
GGATACAAATAATGTAAATAGGGTTTCCTTTTCTTTCCAAAGCCAGCCACACACTGTGTCCAGTGGGTCAAGCCAGAGCTGAGAAGGCCAGCTCTGGAAGAGAGATCGTAGTTGGGACTCGTGAGCTCATAGATCAGCCGGTAGATCACTTTGGCTCGTGGATCACTTTGAGATTCTGAGGAAGATTAAGGATCCTCTTCACAGAAAACTGCACATGCCACATACTCCTTAAATTTTACCTGATTTAAGGCAACTTGGGGCCGGGCACCATGGTTTATTTCTGTAATCCCAGCACTTTGGGAGGCAGAGGTGGGCAGATCACCTTAGGTCAGAAGTTCGAAACCAGCCTGGCCAACACGGTGAAACCCTGTCTTTACAAAATATACAATCTGTGATCCCAGCTACTCGGGAGGCTGAGGCAGGAGAATCGCTTGAACCCGGGAGGCAGAGGTTCCATGAACCAAGATCAGGCCATTGCACTCCAACCTGGGCAAAAAGAGCAAAACTCTGTCTAAAAAAAACCCCCTCCATATTAAAATAATAATAAGGAGACTTGGGAGAGTGTGCAACATCGTTTTATTTGGCATAACGATGAGCATTTTATTTGCTCATCCTTTGGGTCAATTCTGGGCTAGACTCATGTCAATGGTTTTTTGTGGAGGTTACTTGTGCACAAGTAATGTGACTTGGATAGTCTGGATGATGAAAGATGGCTGCTTGACTTGGTTCTGTCTATTACCTGAGCCAAATATCTCTAACAGGTTATCTGAGGCATCTTCACGTAGTGTTCTTATGGTTCCAGCATAGCTAAAAAGAAGTTTGAGCTTGAGACTTTTTGTTCAAATCTCATTGGTCAAAGCAAGTTAAAAAAGGTAAGACCAGATTCTAGAAATTCAACCCCACTTCTTGATGGGCAGAGTGGCAAAACCGCAGAGGTGCATGTGGAGATGATGGGAGGAATTATTGCACTCACTTTTGCAAACACTCTATACAGACACCAGAATGATCTAGGGTCAGGGCTATTGGTGGGTCTAATTTTAGGGATAAGGGTTGTACCTTATCCGGGACTTTCAAAAACTCTCTTTTGGGAAGGGAAAAAAAATTCCCTCACCAATTTCTTTACAGCACCCACACAAGGAAATCATAGTGAGGCTTTGGTTCTTGGTGTGACTAGTCTTCATTCTTCCTGCCTTAGACTAAGAAAAAAAAAATTACCTCATAATTGGAATTCTATTTTAGTCTCATATTCACAGAATTGTATGAAGTACCTATTTTCATGGATACAGAGGACCCATACTGCTGGATTCTTGAGTCATGTTAAAATATTATCAAAGGAATTTATTTAATTAAAAAAAGGTGCTCTCTGTTCTCTAGAAGTCTTCAGTCCCTAACAAATGCTATTCAGGCTAAATTTAGGTTGATTAAGAAGATAAATAACATGGATAATTAATGAAACAAACACATCAGTTTTGCCAGAATTTCCCAGGTAATCAATTCAGTTTTCAACTTTATAGTGTTTGAGGAACATAATATTAAACTGAGATTTGGAAAACACAGAAAAGATTAGCCAATTTTTTTTTTCCTGCTGTCAGTGATTGCAGTCAACATTTAAGATTCATTTTGCATTGTAAAAATCTATAATCTGTACACTGAATCCCCAGTATAATTCAGCTATGCCTTAATAAAGCTTTTGCTAGGTAAATCATGTATTTAATATTTGAGACTAGTTCTCTCTTTACTCATTGGACCTAGCTGGCCTTTCCTCCCTTCATCCACAGCATACAATTTCCCCCTTTTTCCATCATACTCACTCAAATCTTTCTTCAGAGAAAGCTTTGTAAAGGTCTTTTCGGATACAAAAACTAGGTCTCCTTTCATAGTCACTTTACTTTCTCAAAGCATGTACAGCTCCATTTTCTAAAGCACCAAAGTCTTAGTTGAAAATAACGTTTTATGGACTAGGTAAAATATTACGGCAAAAGTCAACTGACAGCCCAGCTCATGATAAATATGAAGCTAATTAGCCATTTTTACATATTTGTTGAAATCACTTTCATAGAAATATGAAGCTAATTAACCATTTATATTTTTTCACTGAAATCACTTTCATTTTTATAAACCTTGTATAGTTTATTTCAGTAAGGAGAAAGAATTTTTTTTTCTAGAAATTGCTAAAATCTTATCTTTGAACTGATTCTGAATTACACATATGGTCTGATGTAACTGATAAACTTTAAAAGACATATAGCTGTCATTGGATCTGAGAGTTAGAATGGCAAGATCACATAGTGAGGATGTGGCAAGTATAGGTAGATCTAGGATTGGTTGTCACTAAACTCCCAAACCAGTCAGTCCTCTTTATAGCACTGCTATCATAATATTTTTGGTACTAAGAAGAAAGGAAATGGAATATCCTGAAAAAAAGAACAGGCGGCACAGCACTAGGTGTGTGTCTTATAGTTTGCCTCATCATGTTAAACAAAAACAATTGTGTGATTTTTTTTTCCCCCTGAGAAACTAAGAGACTGAAATTAATAAGTAAAGCAAAACAAAAAATGTTTTAAAATCGTAAAACAAATCTGCTTTGTTCCATTTCCTGTAAAGATTCTCTTCAAATATAATGTCATGAAAAAAAATTCAAGCTCTTCTTGTTCTTTGTTGACATGGGATATTTTGTTTCCAGGGTGACTGAGAATGGTATATTGCTAGATTATTTAAAGATAATTCTTTTTCTTTCTGAGTAGAGTAGCCAGATAAGCCTTTAGTTATATTTGGATTTGGAAATAAGTAGGAGACCAAGGTGACCTCAGTAGGCTTTGAAAAGTCTAAAGTATCTCATATATTAAGAAAATATAACCCAGAATGATAAATGCCATTCAAAATCAAAATAAGTGGTCAACAGTCTACTTATAACTTCTCTTTTAAAGAAGGGCAATGAGACTTTGATAAAGATGTCTTATTAGATACTTTCTAGTATGAAATAAAAGTCAGTAGCAATAGAACCATTAAAAATCCATTCTGAATCTTAATGGATTTTTTTTTTTTCCTGTGTGGGAGAATGCAATGAATTGACAGCTCATGCTGAAGGGTAAAAGCATGAGAATTGAAAAAAGTTTTCCCTCACAAAGAGAAATGAACTTCACAGAAAAAGGTTTTCACATTTCTTCACAAAGAACACCAGGGCCTTGTCCTACCAGAGATTTATACTTGGTATTAATTGACTGTAATGACAACTGTATAGTATTACACAGGAACAGATGGTTGCTCAATGGGTTAGGAACAATGAAGAAAGGTGATATGTAACCATTAATAGTATTTCTGTTCGTATAGAAAAGCATGACATAATTGCCTCTTGATATGGTTTGGATGTTTGTCCCCTCAAAATCTCATGTTGAAATGTAATCCACAATGTTGGAGGTGGGACCTAGTGGGAGGTGTTTGGGTCATTGGGGCAGATCACTCATGAATGGCCTGTTGCTGTCCTCATGATAATGAGTGAGTTTTCACTCTTTGAGTTCATGTGAGATCTGATTGTTTAAAAGTGTGGCACCTCTTCCCTTGCTCTCTTGCTCCCCTTCTTGCTGTGTTACATGCCTCCTTCTGCCTGCTTCCGCTTCACCTTTTGCCTTGAATAAAAGCTGCCTGAGTCCTCACCAGAACCTGAGCAGATGCTGGCACCATGTTTCTTGTATAGTCTGCAGAACTGTGAGCCAGTTAAACCTCTATCTTTATAAATTACCGAGCCTCAGGTATTTCTTTATAGCAATGCAAGAATGGACTAAGACAACTACAACTCTTTATCCAGAAAAAAATAGAGATCTCCCTCCCACCATAAAAAATTCAGTTAAAGCTTTAAATATTAAAACAGATACCATCTAAAATGTTAAAATAAAATTTTGATAAATATTTTAATATCTCAGCACCAAGGAAGCTTTCTTAAGGGAATAAACCCTGAAGTGATAATGAAAATAGGTATTTTTTCCTTATAAAAACATCAACATCTACAACAAAATCATTGTATAGCTACAGACTTTGTAAAGAAATTGATAGGCTAAGAGAAAACATTCTTAACTTTTAAGAAAAAGGTTTAATATTCTATATTTAATCATCAGTACATACTAAATATGTATAGTACATGTCAGGCACTTTTTTTGTGAGGATATTGAACTGAGCAAACTTGATTACCTTTCCTGGCTTCTATGTCCTTAACCATTGACAGATAACTAGTACTTAAAATTGATTTTAAAAAAGAGACCAACCCAGTAGAAAAATGGCAAGTTTCAGAAGAAGAAATGAATATGACTAAAGGTAAAGATACAAAAATGCAAACAAAATATGAATATATCACTTCTTTTACATAGATTGGCAGAAATGAAAGGAATGATAACATCTTTAAATAGGCTAATACTTTTTAGAAATCTATCAAAAATAAATAAAAGCCTTGGTGCTTTAGGTTATATAAACAAGTATATACTTGTAACGTATTTGTAAAAATTGAACTGGGCACAACTTGGATGACCATTAGTTAGAAAATGGCAGAAGAAATTATGGAACATTCTTAAGAATGGACTAGATGTGCAGATATGACCCAGAGAGATATCTATGTTAGGTGCAAAAGCAAGTGTAGGACGCAACATGACTGACCTCATTTCTTAAAGTGGTGGCAAATAACACATATACAAAGGAAAAATTCTATGTGTCTATATGTGATAGGTATGGAGTAAGACATGCAGACTCTTTTGTGTATACTTCTGTATTTAATTTGTTTCACTGAGTGTTATTACTTCTGTAATTAAAAGAACAAACAGAAGAACTGCTAACCATACTGGGCCAATTAATGGGTATATCTAGTGATAGTTGGAAATATTGGGTCACAGAGAGCCATGACTTCATTATGTTTATGTAATGTATAAAGTGTTATGCATTAAGTAATTTTAGTTCTTGATTATGATTGTTCAACCAACATAAAATAAAAATCTTTTTTATTCCCCTCCCACCAGGCCCCACATACTTGATTATGCCTTTTTGGTGCAAAAATGCCAATGATAAATGAAAGCTAGGTGTCAGAGCATTTATTTAAAAAATCAATAATCAATGATTAAAAATATGTGAAAATTATTTAAAGGTGTGATAATGTCCATAGGTACTTAGTATAGTGAAATGACTACTTGAAGAAAAGTCTGTAGCACAGGAATCCAGATCTTATTTGCAGACTGAGTACCTGAATGACATTTGCCAAGTTGTGTATCCTGATAAGGTCTTGATTTTGTCCCAAGGATTTTTTCCAGCTCTAGAATAGATTGAACCTTATAATTTAAGATATATCCTGGACATTTTATATATTATCCTTATATTTGAGGAACACTTTTTTAACAAAGGACTTTTATAGTCATGATCTAATTTGATCTTACAATAACCTTGTGAAGTGGGTGGATAGGTAGAGAAGTTAAATCAGTATTCTTGGACCCTATGGGCTCCCTTTCTACTATTCATTATTTAGCCTTTGCTCTGCTTTTCCTGTTTACGTACATTCCCTCCTTCATCCATTCACTTGGTTTCTTCACCTCCAACCTCCCTACTCTATTCCATATCATGAAGACATGATTGTGAGTTAGTGGAATTAAATTTTGTGAGTTTGAGAAGCTGGTTAAAAAAAAGTAGAAAAAGTGCTGGGCTTGGTGGCTCATGCCTGTAATCCCAGCACTTTGGGAGGCTGTGGTGGGTGGATTACCTGAGGTCAGGAGTTCAAGACCAGCCTGACCAACATGGTGAAACCACGTTTCTACTAAAAATATAAAAATGAACTGCGTGTGGCGCATGCCTGTAATCCCAGCTACTTAGGAGGCTGAGGCAGGAGAATTGCTTGAAACCGGGAGGTGGAGGTTGCCTTGAGCCAAGATCTTACTATTGCACTCCAGCCTGGGCGACAGAACGAGACTCCGTGTCAAAAAAAAAAAAAAAAAAAAAAAAAAGAACTAGAAAAAGTGAAAGACCAGTTAAGCACTTGCTTGTTGAATACTTAGAGTGGGTTGCACACTGTGCTACACATCCGGGGTGCATGCATACCCAAACCCACTTCTGCCCATCAAGCACCTGCTGTTGTATATTCAGGAGTGAGGCTGAGAAGGTTGGCCATCAAAGATAAAAGAGAAATAGGACAATAGTTTCTCAGGTGGTTGGGCAGCAGAGAATATGAAGAGAAATCTGAAATAAAAAGGTATGATTATAAGGGAAAATATGACCCAGGTTTGGTCAAAATTTAAAAAAAAAACACCTCAGATTAGAAATATAGTTTAAAGAAAAATGTGAAGTCAGACAATCTGATTTAAATAGGAACAGAGGTGAGAAATAAAAGATTCAGAGTTTGTAAAGTGTCAGACTTGACAGAGAAGAGTAAGAGAAAATGAGACTGACTATGAATTTTAAGGACTTTTAGGAGGACTGGTAGGGAGCCTAGGTTCCTAAAAAGATGTTGAAGTAATTATATAGGAAGTAATTAGAAATATAAAAGTTGCCCTATATTGCTTTTTCAGAATAGATGACTTTTCTTTTTTAAAACAGTTTGTTGTATATTCATTTCGCTTTTCACATGAATATACTAAAGCGATAGGATCAGATTATATATAGTGTTTTGTACCTTTTTCTTCTACTTATACTTGTGATATCTATTTCTATCTGGAACTATTGATAGTATTTTGTTTTATGGCTCTTCTGTGCTTCAGTTAGTTTTATTCAAATTAGTTCTAGTTTTTCTCTGATTATAAAACAGCAAATTAGTTCTAATTTTTCTCTCATTGTAAAATTTATAAATATATAAGTATATAAAAATACTTATAAATGCTTTCTCTGAAAAAGCACTTAGGTTTATTAAATATACTTCAACATGTTTAAATAAAATTTAAGTTGTAAATACTTTTATTTTTCTTTGAGACAGGGTCTCACTCTATCGCCCAGGCTGGAGGGCAGTGGTGCAATCATGGCTCACTGTAGCCATGACCTCCCAGGCTCAAGTGATCCTCCCACTTTAGCCTCCTGCCTAAGTCTCCCGAGTAGCTGTAGCTACAGGCGCACATCACTACACCTGGCTAATTTTTAAATTTTTTGTAGAAATGAGGTTTTTCCATGTTGCCCAGACTGAACTCGAACTCCCGTTCAAGCAATTTGCCCATCTCATCCTCCCAAAGTGCTAGGATTAGAGGTGTGAGCCACTGCACCTGGCCTGTAAATGCTTTTTAATCTCTTATATTTCTGCTTCTATATGGTGAATCCCTAAAAGTAAAGTGGCTGAATAAAAAGAGATCACATTTTATGTAAGCATTTATTAAACAAGTACTTATTAGAGTCTTTTCTGGAGCTAGCTTTAAAACAATATGGAGGTGAGACTGTTACTTTCCTTTAGCATTCTTGTATTTTCAGCAGACTGTAGGTTGAATATAGATTTTTAAATTAAGTTATAGATTTGAATATACAGATTGGTTCTACCTCTTATGAGCTGGGTAGTTTTGAGTAAATTTCTTAATTCCTTCTGAAAGATGATTATTATGAGGATTACATATATACAAAGACATGATAGAAAGACAAGTTTGGAATATATTATAGTCTAATGGGAACAAAAAAGTCATTTATTTGCTTCTTGATTTCCTGTTTATTGTTGTAACTTCACAGATATAAGGATAAAGAAGCTGAGTTGTCATGAAGTTATTTGAAAGTGACATTTAAGAGAGATACCTGGTTTTTGTCTTCAAGGTTGCTATGAGATTTAGCAGTTCACGTGCACCCTAGTGGCATCTTGCAGTGGAAGGAAACTGGATTTTTTTCAGTTCTTAACCATGTGCCAGGCCCTGTGCAACCAGTATATGGCAGAAATGGGATATCAACTCAGGTCTGACTCCAGACTTCATGTTTTCTCCATTCCACAGTCATTGATTCTGTTATCCTGAAGTAGTCCAGTGTTTCTTAACCTAAATGTTAGGGTCACTGTGTGGTGAGCTTTGCCAGCAGTGTATTACAGTGAGTTAGTAGGTACTTGATCTGACAAAGCAAGGTTCCTGAATAAAGTGGAAGCAATGGGATATATATTCCCTGGATTTAACTGAAGTGGATCCAATCACTATGTGGTATGCTGTTTCTTAGCAGACCTCTCATTTTAATTTCCATGACTTTTTGACCCCCCAAATCTGAAATTTCCGAGCTTCTGGGACCATGTTTTTATTTAGTACAAATTTCCGGAGAAAAGTGTTAACTGCACCAAAGCCACATAGTTATTGGCAGAGGCTGGACTAAAGGCCAATGGAGACTGCATTCTGGGGTCTTTCCGGTGTACTCACTCAGCTCTGATAGCCACACCTACCCTCATAATATTAATAAATACCACAGCAATGATGCTACAATGGCTAACGTTTATTAAGCACTTCCTTCGTGACAGGCACTGTGATAGGCTTCACCAATATTATCTCATCAAGTCTTTGTAGCAACTCTATCATGTGGGCACTGTATTATACCTGGAGAAACGGAGGCTTGACTAGCAATGAGTCAAAGGTTGCCCTGCTGGTCAGTTGTAGAACAGGCCTCCCAACCCAGCCGTGTTTGACTTTGAGTCTGAGCTTTCTCTGTCCTGCCTACTTTTCAATGTGATATCTGAAGATGTCATGCACACTTAAACTTCTAGGTCCTTTCCAAAGAAACATGAGGTAGTTTTAAACTAATTATGTATTATTTAAAGAATCTAGCAGCTCTTCTTTCAAAAAGCTTTGTTTTGCCTGTAAGCAAAAACCAGCTCTTCACTTTTCAAAGGTTTGTCTTTGTGGCCCCGAGCTGTTGGATATCAGGCACTGTATTATCTTTTTCATCTCTTTTCCTCTCTTGCTATAATACCTTTCATATAATAAGCAATTTAGAAATATTTGCTGAATGAAAGTGAAGTCATATTAAACGGGGGGCTCCAAAAACCCAAGTTTGCATAGTGGCCTTGGTTTTAATAATTATTTACTGTATGTTTTTCATTTATGTAAAAATCCATTAATAAGGAAACTTGATGGCAATCTCCTCAAAAAATATTTCTTGAATGAATAAATGATGAACTACCCTTGAGAAGTTGCATTTTCTTTAGAGTTTTTTTTCAGTCAGTAGTTTATATTTTTGAGGCCAGGTGTCATGGCTCACTCCTGTAATCCAGTACTTCGGGAGGCTAAGGTGGGCGAATCACTTGAGCTCAACAGTTCAAGACCAGCCTGACCAACATGGAGAAACTCTATCTCTACTAAAAATACAAAAATTAGCTGGGTGTGGTGGTGGGTGTCTATAATCCCAGCTACTCGGGAGACTGAGGCAGGAGAATTGCTTGAACCTGGGAGGCGGAGATTGCAGTGAGCCGAGATTGTGCCACTGCACTCCAGCCTGGGTAAACAAAGCTAGACTCTATTTAAAAAAAAAAAGTTTCTATTTGTGTTTTAATTGTGGTAAAATATATATAATATAAAACTATTTTAACTGTTTTTTAAAATCCTTTTTCTTTCCCCGAAAATTGGATGTCATATTTTAACTGTTTTTAAGTGTATAGTTTTATGGCACTAAGTACATTCACAATGTTGCACAGACATTACTATCATCCATTCTCCCAAACTTTTCTTTGAGTTTTAAGCCTGTAAATAAAACATTTTCAAGGCTCTACCTGTTATTCAAGCAGTTTAAGTGGAAATATTGCGTTCATTGCTTTATTTGGGATGTAGTAACGTTAAAAAAATCTGTTGATTACTAAATGCCATTCTCTTTCTTTCCCCTAGTGGAATGAGACCGTGGAGCTTTTTCGTGCTAAGATGCCGTTACGGAAACATCGCTGTCGTTTCAAGAGCTATGAGCATTGTTTCACAGCAGCTGAAGCTGTGGATTGGCTGCATGAGCTGCTGAGGTGCAATCAAAACTTCGGCCCTGAAGTGACTCGCAAACAAACGATCCAGCTGCTAAAAAAATTCCTCAAGAACCACGTTATTGAAGACATTAAGGGAAAATGGGGTCAGGAAGATTTTGAAGACAATCGTCACTTATACAGGTAATGGCAACATGTAACCTGGAAGGTGAGGAATCATGGGGGATGAGTGAATCTGCTCCAAGTCTGTTGAAGCTTCCTGATGTGTAAGAATTTACCTTGTTCACTGAACAGTGGGTCTAGTTGTGATTTGTTGAGTGGAGAACAGAATGTGTTGCTACAATAAAACCAATTGCAATTTTTCTTGGCCTCTTTGAGCACCCCAGAGCTGTGTTTCGTTGCAGTGCTTTTTCAGTAAGGAAATCTTTTCATGCCTTTTGCTCACCTGGGAAGATGGCGGCCATACTTAGTCCTTCTCCTGGAGAATCTGAAATGGGTGAAACAGTAGATCTAGGTTCAGCTTTTCTAAGCAATGGGGTTTGGTATATTCAGGAGGTGAGTAGCTGAGTGTGTGTGATCTTTAAACAGCTCGGGGCCCATGTGAACAATTATGCTAGAATTCCCTGATGTCTCAGATGAAGCCTGCCAATGTTGAGTCTGCTTTTCTGCAAATATTTTTGCCCATGTTTCAGTGCTGTTTTATGATATGAACACTTACCACCAGATAATCTAAGGGAAAATGAAGATTGCTTGTCTTGCGCTTCCCTTCTCAATGCATACTTGGCAGTTTTATTGCTGGAGGTGGAGGGGACCAACCTAAGATTCACTTATGGGAGAAGACCAAAGAGGAATGAAGTCACACAGGTCTATAAAGGAATTGTTGGATTATCTACAAAGATTAAGAGAAGGAATGGAAAATATGGACCCTTAATATGTGCTTTCTTTTACTCCAGCTAAAAAATAAGGAGCGTGATTACAATATGTTCAGTGAGGGCATTCCACTGGGACACATGGCTTTGCACAGGGAAAATCTGGCTCTTTCATATCGGAACCATTTCTTTGTCTCCCTCTTGGCCTAGCTGCTGAGAAAGGCAGAGCAGGGTGAGGGTGTCTTTCGTGAGTACATGGGGTGAAGAACAGACATGCTGTACATTAGAATCTAACTTCCTCATGGAGTTTCATCAGCAGTCTCTTGAGCCCTGGTATCAGTACTGTCATCTAGGCAATTAGTCATCTCTCCATTTGGTGGTTAGTTTTGACTTTGCTGATCCCACTTTTAATTAGGATATGGTGTAATCTTGACCTATTCTGAGACCTTAGTACTTAATAGCATCAGACAGTGGAAATTTTAGCCTTGATTCTATATGCCACACTTTATTGGGAATTCTTAAATGATTATTTATCTTGGGAAACTTTAATTGCTTGTACCCCATCAAGATTTAGCTAGAATGCTTCTGAAAGATCCTCCGGATGAGTAACTTCCAGTCTGTTCTATTGTGACCTTAAATTGGGTACCTCCCATCAAGTCTTAGGAGGCTTTATGAGTCCTCAGCAGAGTAAAATAGGAGCCAACCACCCAGCACTAACTGCCAGAACGTGTTTCACTTCAATATTAAGACCTAACCATGTATTATCCCTTTTTAAAAAATATAGAGTGTACGCGACAGATTAAATTCATATATTAAATAATGATTTTTTTTCTTCAGTTTCTCTCCTAGAATACTTGTTAGTCATAAATGGAACAGTATTTTTTGTTTCACCATTTACTACCTGAAAGTTCATTCTGGCTTTCTATTTTCTTGAGTGGAAGTTGTGTAAGTTAACCACTGACTTTTGCCAATTACCTGGATTAATCTGGGATAAAATCTATTTAGACATGTAAATCATTTGTTAACGTGTCTGTGCCTTGAATTGAGAGTGAGCTAATGAGTGTGCAGGCAGCCGTTGCATAATGCAGGCTTCTATTACATGCCAGTGCTCCAGGAAAGAGCATTTGCTGTCATACCTGCTATATCTCAACTGCTTCTCTTGGGCGAAGAGTACTACTGCCAAGTTATGAAAACAGAGGAGGATAGTTTGAATGAGAGGCAGGTTAGATTTGAAAATAGATGAAGAAGACTGGGTGCAGTGGCTCACGCCTGTAACACTAGCACTTTGGGAGGCTGAGGTGATCAGATCACTTGAGGTCAGGAGTTTGAGAACAGCCTGACCAATGTGAGAAAACCCCTGTCTCTACTAAAAATACAAAATTAGCTGGGCATGGTGGCACATGCCTGTAATCCCAGCTACTCAGGAGACTGAGGCAGGAGAATCCCTTGAACCTGGGAGGTGGAGGTTGTAGTGTGCTGAGATCATGCCATTGCACTGTAGCCTCGGCAGCAAGAGCAAAACTCTGTCTCAAAACAAACAAACAAACAAAAAAAAGATGGAGAGTCAATGAAATGTCAAAATCCTGGAACATCCTTCTGATTTTCAAGCTTTGTCGAAAGGAGCCTTTAAAAATTAATTTATTTAAATTAACTTTCATTAATTTTAAATTTATTTATTTAAATTTTAGTTTAATTTATTTAATTTTTATTACTGTATAATAATGGTGCATATTTAGGGAGTATTGAGTGATATATTGATTAAAGTATCCAGTGTGTAATGATCAGATCAGGGTAATCAGAATATTTATCACCTCAAACATTTTACATTTCTTTGTGTTGGCAATATTAAAAAATTCCTTGTATAATGAGTTTAGGAAGAATTCTCTTCAATTTTTTGGAATAATTTGAGAAGAACTGAAATTAATTTTTCTTCAAAGTTGTGGTAGATTTTATTAGTAAAGTTGTCCAGTCCTGGAGTTTTTCTTCATTAGGAGACGTTTTATTATGATTCAGTCTTGTTACTTGTTATTGATCTATTCAAATTTTCTATTTATTTCTGGTTCAATCATGGTAAGTTGTATGTGTCCATGAATATATCCATTTCCTTTAGGGTTTTCAATTTGTTACTTGTATTTATTCATTAAGTAAGTTTTCTATGCCTTTTCCCATCTCTTCACTTTCTGAAATGCTCATTTATTTGCTTAATGGTATCCCATATGTTTTGTAGACTCTATTTTCTTTATTCCTTTTTCTTTAGTTTTATCAGATGGGGTTATTTCAGAAGACCTGTCTTCAAGTTAAGAAAGTTTTTCTTCTGTTTGATGTAGCCTATTGAAATGTTGGCTGTATGTTTTTTATTTCCTTCATTGAATTCTTTTTTTTTTTTTTGAGATGGAGTTTCGCTCTTGTTACCCAGGCTGGAGTGCAATGGCGCGATCTCGGCTCACTGCAACCTCCGCCTCCTGGGTTCAGGCAATTCTCCTGCTTCAGCCTCTTGAGTAGCTGCAATTACAGGCATGCGCCACCAAGCCCAGCTAATTTTTTGTATTTTTAGTAGAGACGGGGTTTCACCATGTTGACCAGGATGGTCTCGATCTCTTGACCTTGTGATCCACCCGCCTCGGCCTCCCAAAGTGCTGGGATTACAGGCTTGAGCCACTGCGCCTGGCCTCATTGAATTCTTAATTTCCAGGATTTCTGTTTGATTCTTTTTAATTATACCTATCTTTTTATTAAATTTCTCATTCAGAGCTGGGTGTGGTGGTGTGTACCTGTAGTCCCAACTGCCCAGGAGGTGAGAGTATTGCTTGTGTATGGAAGTTTGAGTCCAGCTAGGGCAACATAGTGAGACCTTGTCTCTTTAAAAATATATATATTATTCAGATCACAAGTTATTTTCCTCATTTCTTTGTATTGTCTGTGTTATTTTGTATCTTACTGAGCTTCCTTGAGATCATTATCTCAAATTCTTTTTCAGACATTCCGTTGATTTCCTTTTCTTTCAGATCTGTTAATGGAGAATGATTGTGTCCTTTTGGAGGTTTCATGTTTCCTTGCATTTTCATGTTTTTTTATGTCTCAACGTTGATATCTGTGTAACTGGTGGACCAGTTGGTTATTCCAGTTTTATGGATTGGCTTTTGTAGATAAAGACTTTTTTCCTGTAAATCTGTCTATAGTGTTGGCTGGTTAGGGTACTTTCCCTTTGATTTTGGATATGTGCAGTAATTTCGTTTCTGCATTATTTCTTTGGCTGTAATCAATGCCAGTGGTGTCTGTGAGTTCCTCAGTGGCTTAGGTTGTTAGCAGAGGCTGTGGTAAGGCTTTTCTGATGATGTGGATGCCAGGCAGGCTGATCCTGCAGCCCGTGGGTGGTATGTGTGTACCCTTGGGTGGTAGTAGTGGGCAGGGTGTGATGGTTGTCAGGTCCCTGGGTAGTATATGCAGGAGCTGGCATTGATGGTGGGTTGCCTGGTTGGGTTGGTCTGAAGGGAAACGTTTTATAAGTAATACTGAGAATACGGGAATGGACATTGAAGAGTTCTTGCTGGAAAGGAAGGAACTAATATCCTAGAGCTTCTGTGATATTCCAGCCTCATCACATAATTCATTATTTAACTCAACACCTGTAGATGGAAGTGGTAGTATCCTAGTTGTAAAGATTAGGAAATTAATAAGGCCAAAGTAACTAACTTGTCCAAAGTAATCCAAGTAGTAGTGGGAGAGTCAAGATTCAAAATGAGATCTTCATCTCTGAGGCCTATGCTCTTGTGGTATGCCAGGCTGCCTCCATTTTCACAACATGAGGTTGACTTAGTTTATCAAATATATTAGTAAATGAAAGAGTAACCACACAGAATAGGCAAGAAACATTTGGCGTAGTCAACAAGTTTATATTCACAGAGTTCTTGCAATGCATTATTATGTAATATATATTAAATGATGAACTGTCCTCTTCAAGAAATTCTTCTCAAATAAAGGAGGTAAGGAAAACATAATCAACCAAAATACTTATATGAATATAGCAAAAGAGAGGTGGTTTCCTTGGTCTATGAATTAGAGAAAGCTACCTAAAATATAAGGATTCTTTTTGTATATTTTAAAGAGAGGGAATTTGCATATATATGTTAGAGAATTTTATAAAAAAGATGATGAGTAAAACCCTTATTTTGAAATGTGTCAAAATGATTTCCAGATTTAAAAAATGCATGTCATATTTGTTTTGTGAATGCATTTAAATTTGTTAGTTTTTTTTTTTAAGACTCAAAATGTTCAGTATAGAAAATAGAAGGGAGAAGTGAATTTTAGTGTATAAGAAAGGAAAGCAAGTTTGTAATATCTGAATGCCTATGATAATAATGAGGTGTTGCAGAGATGTATCCCAGCACTATACTTCTTTCCTATTAACCAATAGCAATTACTAGAAAGAGTTCTGGATTTGCTGCTGGTGAAAACAGTTTTAGATTTCACTAAGTGGTGCTCATAGTTGAACCAGATGCTGTTGTCTGTGTCTTAAAGCTTTATGACCCTAAACTTCTAATGGATAAGAAGAATGAATTACACTGCTTTATATGTTTATAAGAAATTTTGGTTTATGAAGCATTTCTACTTCTGTGATCTCATTTAATCTTTTATGATTTCCTCTGATCTTTACGACAATCCTATGAGGTGGACAGGATTTAATCCTCAGGGGATCAGACACTTTCTCCTTTAAAATGTCTAAACAAAACTCTAAGAATTTTCTGGTTAATAAATTCCATACTTACTGTTTCTGCCCATCTATGTATGTGAACAATTATGTAATATTATTTAAACCTAACTTAGTGGGTTCTATACAAATAAAAATGTATATTATGATGATTGTTTGTTCTGGATTATTTAATGAAAAATGTGTCCTGTTGTAGCTCTTTAGTAGGAAAGGGTTCTCTGGCATGGAGCCTATACATGGCCCCTGACTTGCCCTTATTACTTGTGCTAGCTCTGGTGGGTGGTTCAACTGGGAAGGTTTTCATGGCTTACAGGTAGAAATTCACTGGCTCAGATGGTGGGGGTTGAGGTCTAACATGTAAGAACCATTTTCTTTTTATTCCCCTGCCTGTCTCATTTCTTTTTTTCTTTTCTCCTCTTTTTTCTTTTTTGTTTCTACCTCTATGTGTGTTATTCTCGTGTTTCAACTTCTCTTTTTCTTCCTCTTTCTCTCTTTCTATTCATTTTTCCTCATACTTTCTTGTTTTTCTGGACCATTTCCAAAATACTGATTATAATTTGAAACTAAAGTTTGTTATGTAGCTATTGCCAGATATATTGAATAATGTTACTTTCACAGTTCTTAATGTAAAAAGCAGAGGAATCATACTACCCAGCTGGCTTAGTATATGAAGCCACAGAAGTTAACACTATGGTGTTGATGAAGTGATAGACATATAAATCAGTGGTACAGAATAGAGAGTCCAGAAACGGATATATATAAATATGCCAATAGATTTTTTACAAAGATGTAAATTCAATTTAATGGAAAACAGTCTTTTCAGAAAATTATGTTGGAATAATTGGGCATCCATTCATATATATGCAAGAAAAAAAAGAAACTCACATAAACCTTATACTTCATAAAAAAATTAGTTCAAAGTGGATCACAGATTTGAATGTAAAACTATAGAACTTTTAGGAAAACAGGAGAAAAATCTTTGTTTTGGTATTAGGCAAAGAGTTTTTAGACAAGACACTAAAAGCACCAAACATAAAGGAAAAAATATGATAAATTGGATTTCATCAAAATAATTTTTACTCTGTGAAAGATGAGAGGATGAGAGGACAAGCTACAGATGGGGAAAATATTTGCAAACCACATATGTGACAGTCAGTGGCATCAAGAATATATAAAGAACTCATCAACTCAATAGTAAGTAAACAAGCAGCAATCCAATTAAAAAATGTGCAAGACTTGAAAAGACATATCACCAAAAGTATGCAGTTAGCAGATGAGCATTTGAAAAGATGTTTAATGTAGTATACATTAGGGAGATGCAAATTAAAGCCCCAAAGAGATCCAACTATGTATCTGTTAGTATGTTTAAAATAAAAATACTAATGATATCTAGTGCTAGTGAGAATGCATAGTCACTGGAAATCTTATACACTGCTGGTGGACACCGAGATTGTTAGTCCCTTTAGAAAAGTTAGTTAGTTTCTTCTAAAGTTAGTAAGTACATTGAGTATATGATTCAGCATTCCTACTCCTGGGTATTTACCCTAGGGAAACAAAGACAATGTTTACACAAAAACTTGTAAGTGCATGTTTATAGATTGCCAATAAGTGGAAATAACCTAAACATTCTTCCATGGGTGAATGGATAACTATTGTACATCCATACAGTGTAGTATTGTTGGGTGGGAGAAAGGTGTGACTGCAAAGGGAGAACAGAAAGGAGTGCTTTTGAGAGTAATGGATTGTTCTGTGTCTTGATTTTGGTGGTAGATACACAAAAGGATACCTGTGTTAAACTTGATAGAGGATGATACACCAAAAACATTTTTTTTTAACCATCTGGTAATAACTTTCTTAAGCTGGAGATTTGAAAAACCTGTATTTGTACCTCCAGTGAAAGAAACTCAAATTTAAGTTGTTTGAGGGAGGTGGCCCTTAAGTCATTTTCTGTGGCCCTGGGAAAAATTCTTTTATCACTACCCTGTAGGTCTTTTGGACCGGTTTTAGATACCTTACCTTTAAATTAATGGACTACTTCCTCCCTCTAGTGGACATCTTTTGCTTTTCTAGGAAAGCACAAAATGTGTGAGTGTGATTTTATTTTTCTTTTACTCATTTTATCATCATGGGTTGTTGTCCTGTGATTAGTTGGATAAGTTCTTAGCCTTACTGGGCATCAGTTTTCCCATATAGGAAATAACAGGGCAACAAAGTGATACCCTGTCTTTACAAAAAGTTGAAAAGTTAGCTAGGTGAAGTGGTGGCATATACCATAGTCCTAGCTACTCCAGAGGCTGAGTGGGGCAGATTCCTTGAGCCCCGGAGTTCAAGGGTGCAGTGAGCCATGATCATGCCATTGTACTTCAGCCTGGGTGACAGTCAGAGACCTTGTCTCATTGAAGAAAAAAAAAAAAAAAGAAAGAAAAAGAAAAAAATGACAGGGAGGACTAGTACTTTTTAGTACTAAACTTTCATGTTTCCAGATATGGAGTACCTATCACATGTTTTCCAATCTATGGCAATGAAAGATCTAAAAAAGAAATATAGCATGATTCTTTATCTCCCTAACTTTGTAATTTCTTTTCAGAGATGTGTGTGTGTGTGTGTGTGTGTGTGTGTGTGTGTGTGTGTGTATGTGTGAAAAAGATAAGTAACAAAATCAAGACAGTATTTAATTACCTAAAATAACCCATAACAAACAGTCAGTTACACTGGCAGTCATTGGGTTGACATATCTATTTTGTTTGACTTGCTTAGTGGTTTAGTCATTAAGTTTTTTTCTATCTCCTTTTTATTTTTAAATTTTGTGTATTTTGTGAAGATAATACATTTATGTGGTTCAAAATTTACAAAGTGAGAAAGGGCATATGCAATGAAAAGCCTTCCTCTCATATCTCTCCCCCAGCCACCCAGTTCTCTTCCTCATAGGCACCTGACATCATTTTCTAGCACAGTATCTTAATATATTATGAACCTGAAAGTCTTTAGATGGGGCAAACTCACTTCAGTGGCCACATTCCCCACCATTTCTCTATAATATTATACCAGACTATATCACGATTATGTTTTCTGCCTGGCCATTGTAGGAATTGTGTCTGTGATCCAGTTGGTGTGGACTGGAGTGTTTGGAACCTCATGGAATAGGAGGAGGAAGGGGAGAAAAAGGGGAAGGAGAGAGAGGAGGAGCAACCCTTCAGCCTGGGTCTGGAGAACAAGGTAGTATCTGGACAATAAGAAGGGATGGGAAGGAAAAGGATATTTCAGGTGTCAAAGATGGCAAGATCAAGGCTGTCAGTCAGAAACACACAAGTAAGCTTCCTGGGAGAAGAGGGAGGAGGATGACCAGGCTGGAGCAGAAATCTTAGGTCAGGAAGTCATGAGGGATACATTTGGTGGAATTTCTTACATTTCTGACTATGGAGTAGGCTTTTATTTTAAAAGGAGAAGTTATTAAAGCTAGGCATAGTGGCATGTGCCTGTAGTCTTAGCTACTTAGGAGGCTGAAGCCAGAGGATTACTTAAGCCCAGGATTTTAAGGCCAGCCTGGGCAACGTAGTGGGATCTGTCTCTTAAAAGAAATAAAGAAAGAAAAAGAAAAAAGCAGAGAAGGCAGCTACTGTAGTGTTTTGAGCAGTGATGGAGTCTTGGTTCTAGAATAGAGTTAATTGAATAATAGGAAAAGAATAGATTGTAAGGCAGAGAAGCTGGTGAGGTGTTTAAGGTAACTGGTGAAAGTGATATTGCCTGCATGAGAATGCTAGCTGTGTGGCTAAAAAGGAAGGAAGGGCCTGTGTTTTATAGCCAAATTTCAGGCTAGACCCTGTAACTGCTCTGTATGTAGTCCATAAGCTTTGTTTGAAGTCTGATCTTTTTTAAAACAAAATTTTAAACATATTGTTCATTAATCTGAAATTACTATTTTCATTTAGAATCTTTATTAATGTTTAGCAGCTGCTTACAGAGGTTTGGAATGTAACTCTAACCCTTTTCAAGCCAATGACAATCCATAATACCTTGTAGTTCTTCAAACACACCTGCAGTGTTTAGTGGGTGTCTAAGTCTGTGATGGCTTTGTTCCTAGGTAATGTCTCAAGCATTTTGGAGTCTCTGGAGCTGGGTGACTGTCTCAGAGTTTCTACCCACATCTACCATAAGGTTCAAGAATGAATGTCCAGGTTGTTTTGGGGTAATGATGAAAAAAATATATAGGGGATACCTTTGTTGCTGCCAGGCATTTTTTTTTTTCTATTTCTGTTTCTTGCCAAACTCCTTTTCTATTTTGTGAGAATCCCCATTTGTGTGGGCCTTTGGTGGGAGGCAGGGCCCCATGCCCTACAGTGGAAGCTGAGGAGGGTGAGACACTCCTGCTTCCTACTCCTGGCAGTGAGGGCTCAGGCTTGTCTTCTCCTTGGCCATTGGTATGTTTCTCCTTAGGATTTTGAATCTTGGATGAGGCATGAAAAGAAAGGACAGCTTAGAATCTCCTGTGACAGAAGTGGTGGCCTGCAGGAGCAAGGACAGAAGTACACAGAGGCATCCAGAGGTACTGGCAGTGGCTTTAGGACCAGATTGTTCCTGGGGCATGAACTGACTCATGCTTTTTTTTTTTTTTTTTTTTTTCTGTGTGTGCTGGGTGGCCTCCTTTTCCCCCTTGGTTTTATCTCCTACCTCCACCCTGTTTCTCCAGCTCTCCAATTGATTTTGTGTCCTACTTGATATCTCCGAATTCCTTTATGGTTAAATCAGCCAGAATTGGTTTCTGTTCCTTACAGCTGCAACTAAGAACCCAGATTGATATCACAGGCAATGGCTGTACAGTGAGCAAGACTGGGGCAGCTTTTTAGGCCAAGGAAATAGCACAATGATTATTTTATGTATGTGACTGCAACAGATTATTACGTGTTTGTGAAAGCAAAGCAACAGATCAGATTGGTCTGTAGCAATCAGAGATGTGGGGGATGGATTTGAGTTCAGGATCCTTTGTAGGCACCGAGGCACAGGAGCAGAGTCTACTAAGTATCAGTAGTAGGCCAATTACATCTGGACCCAAGTTTCAAAGTAATATATTAAGCTGTTAAGTCAAACTGATTCTGGGGTTATATTATCACTGCCATCTTTGCAAAAGAGCCAGCACATGTAGGTAGGTGTGCTAAATAGAATGTTGAAATATACTGTCCTGAGTCATAAAAGGTAATTCTTGGTGATTGATAGACTTTTGTTTTATAATGTCGTTTTTTAAGGCTTTTTGGTGACTGACTTATGATAATTTCAAATCCATGGTTTATCCTTCTATCCTGATCCTTCATTTGGGGTCATAGTTCCTGCTGATTTCTTTATTCATTCCCTTTATATTTATTTGTTTTAAACACTTGATCTTACCAAGTGGTGTTGAATTTTTTTTTTTACTTACCCAGGTTTCTTTGCTGAGAATTCATGATGCCTAGTTATTGTCCATGAGTGTCCTTAACCTATTTATGCCTGAGGTTGCAATTTTTTGAATTTTTGCAATCGGACCTTGGCGATGACCTTGAGCAGTAGGATATAAATAACTCCCGTATACTTAGTGTTCCAATAATGGAACACTAGGCATAATGAGTTTAAATAGGAAATGGAACAAAGGATTCTAGAAATATGAAAGGAGCATGGCTTACTGAAAGCTCCCACTTTAGACAGAAGAGAATACTCTTTTGGTGAGAACATGGATTAAACAAGAGTAATTCTCAGATATTATTGACCTAGAAACAAAATAATAAAAATCATATAGGTATTAATCAGTTCTAACTATAACTTGCTGAGAAGAGTGGGAACTTGCTTTGAGATGTCGGTTGTAAGACTGCATTTATAAAAGTTGTTGAAAGCTGGGGTATACTATTCCCAATTTGTGGAATTGACAAGCTCTCGGCTAGGAATGGGAGAGGCCCAACAAATGTTTCCTGTGAACATGAGGAAGCACAGTCGGCTTAAGCATTTTATGTAGCTAGTGCCCTGTCAGCATTTCCCCAGTCACTTGATTAACACTTCTTTTCCGGCTTCTTAGCTCAGTTTTGTGTTTTTGGGTCTCTTAATTAGATCCTCACATATGCTACTTCTCTCAGTCCCCGCCTTTCCTCCTCCTTTGCTTTCTCAGGCATTATGGAGTTCCTGTTGTATGCCAGGCATGGTGCTAAACACTTTTGATGCATGTCCCTATCTATAGTTTAGTTAGAAAGACAAACAGATAAATTTGAATTTGTTTCAAATGTTCTAATAGGATGTGAATTCCTTATTATAGGAGGGCTGAGGAATTTGCTTGAATCAGTTAGACAATAGTTTGCTATAGAGGTGACACTTGAGTCTTGATGCATAAAGAGATGTTTGTCAGGGAAGAAGGGAGAGAGGTTGATCAGGGTGATCAAGGGGGAGGGCACATAGTAAATAAGTTAGGTCTTACTACACAGGCAGCTGTGGGAGGTAAAGGTGTGAAAGAATTTGCCTTTTATCTCTGCGTCCTCAACATCCAGCTAATGGTTAGTATTTATTGACAAAGAAGTTCAAAGGTTAGTTAGTGAGTTCCCTTTCTTACTGTAAAGGAGTTAAACAATAATCACCCTACCTCTGTTCCTCAGTTAAGGTCACTCAGTCCTCTCCATATCAGATGAACTGCAGTTAAGTATAATGTGAGCTCAGTATGGAAGGACTATAACAAACACAGGTTTAGAATGAGGCAGGCCTAGGGTCTAATCCCAGCTCTCTGTTACTACCATTCATATGATCTTATGCAAAATGCTGACACTCTCTGAATCTCTGTGACCTCATCTACAGAGTAAGACTGCTAACATTTCAGTCTTTAGGATATACTAGTCACTAAGAACAGATGTAGGCATGACATGGTTGGGCTTTGTGTCCCCACCCAAATCTCATGTTGAATTGTAATCCCCACATGTCAGGGGAGGGACCTGGCAGGAGATGACAGGATTATGGGGGAGGATTTCCCCCTTGCTGTTCTGGTGATAGTGAGTTATCACAAGATCTGATGGTTTAAAAATGTGACACTTTCCCCTTTGTGCTCTCTTTTTCTCTCCTGCCACTTTGTGACGAAGGTGCTCGCTTCTCCTTTGCCTTATGCCAAGATTCTAAGTTTCCTGAGGCCTCTCCAGCTATGTGGAACTGTGAGTCAATTAAATCTCTTTTCTTTATAGATTACTCAGTCTCAAGTAGTTCTTTATAGTAGTGTGAAACCGGACTAATACAAGGTATTTACCAAGTTTACTGCA
Organism: Saimiri boliviensis; assembly: GCF_048565385.1. NCBI lineage: Eukaryota > Metazoa > Chordata > Mammalia > Primates > Cebidae > Saimiri > Saimiri boliviensis. The sequence continues at coordinate 246,906,589 of NC_133449.1, forward strand.
ACTTGTGCTCAAATTGAATGAGCCAATTGTCGGAGATACAGTGGGAACATGACAGACAGACTTCTTACCCTGGTGGAGCCTATACAACAAGCAAGCAAGCAAGTATTCTTTTATCTCTGTATCCACCAGACCCGGGTCAGCAAACTTATTCTGAAAAGGGCCAAATAGTGAATATTTGCAGGTCGTTTAACCTCTGTCAGAATTGCCTAACTGCAGTTGTAGGAAGAAAGCAACTATATGCAGTGTGCCAACGAATGGGAATGGCTGTGTTTCACCAGTAAGACTTTACATATAATAAAGCAAGTTGTGGGATTTGGCCCACAGAACCTAGTTGCTAGACTCTAAGTAAGTTTCCTGAGGGCAAAGACTGTTGTTTATTCTTCTATCTCTGTTACCTAGTGGTGTCTGATATGTGGCAGGTACTTACATTGTTTGCATTGATCTGAATTCACTACACATAGATAAGTACAAACTAATAGGAGATTCAGTTATTTCAGGTCCTCTGAGAAGAGAAGCAGATGCCAACAGGGAACTAGATGTTCAAGAGATTAAATGCCAGGAGTTGGGATGGGGCACCAGGAAAGGATAGATGGGGAAGGGAACCGGAGGCAATGGAGTGAGCCTGCAGGCTGTAATGTAGGCCTGAACTTAAGGAAAGCAGAGGGGAAAGAATTGGATAGGAAGAGCCCAAAATCACCTGGCGCAGTTCTGAAAAAGTTCCCCAGGCTGATGGGGAGTTCCCAAGCAAAGGTTGCTGTTAGAGGAGTGAGGAGTCTTAGGTCTTCTGGAAGGATTATCTTGGCTAATTGTCTTGCTGTGCTCCTTGGTGGGCTCAACACAGCCTGGGGAAGTGTGAAGGGTGTGCTAGAGCAGCTGGGGAGCTGTTAGCTTCTTGGAGGGAGATGTGAGCTGTGTACTTCTATGGCCAGCATAGTCCATTTCTTATGCTTCACAGATCCACTTACCTACACATGTTGGTGCTTTCTTCCTGAGTTGAAACCTAGAAGATGGAAATTACTAGGAAGACTATAGCCCCTGCAGTTGGTCTCATGGCTGCAGCTGATACTCATTCTCTCCCTCCTTGACTCTTCATCCTCAGTCCCTTACTGTCAGCCATCACCTTGGCAGGACTTGGTGCTTTACTTGGTAATGTGACCCCAAGTTTCATTCCAGAAGATCTGGACCCATTGTAATCATTCACTTTTTGAGCTGATGTTTCTGTACAAACCCATTCACAGTTACAAGAGATTGTACTATTGTAAGTGGTTGGGACAAGGAAGTACCATGCAGATCTCCTGGGTGCCACATGTATTTCTCCCTGACCCTATTGTGTAAATGCAACTCTCTTGCCTGCTGATCAGGACCCATGACCTCTGCCAAGATAGTGATTCCTCTTCTCACCTGTGGCTCCCTAGCCACAAGGAGTCCAGAGTACCATTACTATGTACCCTGGCAAGAATATTTCCCTTTGGGAGACAAGACTGCTAATTGCAGAGCCCAGAGTTGTGAGATGGGGAGCACAGGGAGGGATGGTAAGTAGGGCCACTCCTGCTTCCATCCTCTGGTTCCTAGTGTGTGTATTCTTCCTGGGGGGATACAACGCGTATAGATTCCTCTGACTTAATTCATATACCATTCCATTCTGTATGTGTAGCTTGTCTCCAGTGAAATCAGGTAATGTGAGTCATCCAACTTTGTTCTTTTTCAAAATTGTTTGGGTTATTTTAGTTCTTTTTCTTTTTTATGTACATTTTAGAATTAACTTGTTTATTCCTGTAAAAATTCTTGCTGGGAGTGAAATCTTGTGGAATAAGTAATCACTGGGGAAAGTTAGCAGCTTAACAAAACTGAGTCTTCCATATCATTAACACAGTACTTTTCTCTCTATATTTAGGTGCTTAATCTCTCAGCATTTTTTTGTAGCTTTGAGTATATGGATCCTGAACATATTTTGTTATATTTATACCTAAGTAGTTCATGCTGTTTGGTGCAATAATCACCCCACCTATTTGTGGTGGTGTGCTATTGTTAGTGATTTTAGTTTTTCTTGTAAATCTTGTAGATTTCTTTTTTTTTAAGTCATAGATATTGTACAGATTTTTTTTTCTGTTACAAATTGAATTTATTTTCTAAATAACTATTGTTAATCTGCGGTAGAAGTGTCTTTCAGATAAGCTCACATCTCTCCTTAAAAATGCTCACTTGATCCTTTACTTACAGTGGAATCTTTATTCATGTGGAGTAAGAAAAGATATCTGAGTTTGGATTTTAAAGCCTTCCTTAGTTTGGTTTCCAGCTCCATCTCCCATTCTCCTTTCCTCAAACACTTTATGTTCCTTACACACTTTTGGAAAGGATTGTTAAAGTAATCATTAGCAGTTTTTGAGCATTTATATACCACTACTGGGCTAAAAAAATATGTTGAATGGGTTTACAGAGCACAGCAAAACCATACATGTTGCTATGGTTTTGCATAACTCATGGATTTCTGGGAAATAGTAGTCTCAGAAAGACCAGCCCATATAATAATCAATATCTGGCTGTTTTTTTTTTTTTGTATTGTTGTTTGTTCTTTGTTTTGTGGTACAAAGTCTGTAAGTTACTAAGGCAAGGAGGCAGGCTGGTCAAAACTGTTGATATTGCAGATTTCTGTTGATGCTTCCACAGTATACAGTTGAACCCTTAAAAAGGCTTTAAATCATTGAGAGATCTGTCATTTATCAGTCAAGTTTATTAAGATTTATAATTGTGTTTCTTTGTGGTTTAGATGCCTTAGAATAATTTTGTTGATTTTTAAGGTAATAAATCCTATTTTTTTTTTTTTTTTCCAAGTAAATGCACTAAAGGATAGTTCTGGTATGGATTATTTTAAATTGCTTTTCTCCAGCCAATATTTGGCAGTGGTGGTGGCATTAGGAGACCTAGATTGTTTGGTTGGACGATTGGCTGTGGCCAGTCACTTTTCTGGCCTTAATTTCATCAGTGTACAAATGTGCAGTTTGTTCTAGATGATTTCTAAGGGACTTTGTAATTCTGAAATCAATGATCACGTTAGGATTACATTTACAGTTTTAAAAGCAAAATTGAATATAGTCCACTAGAGGGAGCTCTGCTCTTTTTAAATGTTCTCAATTTTATTGAGAATGACATCTTTCATGCAAGAGTATATGCTTATTTTTATTTCAGTAGCAGAAAATATTTGATATTGACTTAAACCTTTGCCAATTTGATGTCTGAAATTCTGTTTCATGATGTTATTTTGAATTTCATTGATTATTGATGAGGTTGAGTATATTTTTTATGTTTATTCACCATTCCTGATTCCACATCTGGAAATGTCTGGTTCATATGTTTTGCCTTTTTCCACAGAAGATTTTTCTTATAGATTTATTATAGTTTAAAAAAGCATATTCTGAGCCAGGCGCAGTGGCTTGCACCTGTAATCCCAGCACTTTGAGAGGCTGAGACAGGCAGATTACCTGAGGGTTAGGAGTTTGAGATGAGCCTGGCCAACATAGTGGAACCCCATCTCTACAAAAATTAGCCTGGTGTGGTGGCATGCACCTGTAGTCCCAGCTCCTTGGGAGACTGAGGCAGGATAATCGCTTGAACCTGGGAGGCGGATGTTGCAGTGAGCCAAGATTGTGCCACTGCACTTCAGCCTGGGTGATGGAGTAAGACTCCATCTCGAACACGCACACACACACACACACACACACACACACATTCTATATATATTCTGGATATTAACCCTTTATCAGTTATATAGGTTACAAAGATCTTTTGCTTTTTCACTTTATGGTGACTTGATGAACAGAAAAGTTCTTAATTTTAATGTAGTTGAATCTATCAGTCTTTTTCTTTATGTTGTATGGTTTTAATATCTTTCTTAAAAGGAGTCCCTTCATTACTCAAAATCAGAGAGATATATTTTCTTTGACCTTAGAATAAGAGATATTATTGTGCCTTACATTTAATGGTTTTGCCCATGATTTTTTATTCATGGTGTGAGTTAGGAATTGTTTTGATTTTGTATTGCTGAAAAATACTGTACCCTAAACTTTAGTGGCTTAAAGTAACCATTTTATTTTGCTCCTGGGTTTTGTGGGAAGCATTTAGAAGGAGCTCACCTGATGGTTTTTTTCTTTCAACAAAGGTGGCATCAGTTGAGCTAGAAAATTTACTTCTAAGATGGCTTCTTTCTCTGATCACAAATGTGGTGTCTTTGTGCTTCTTGGCCCCTCTTTTTATATGAGGCTTCATCCTACAGGTCATTTCCATGTGGGTTGTGCTTCTTGTAGCATGGTGGTGTTAGGGTAGTCAGTGCCACCTCTGGGCTGGAGGCCAACCAACACAAAACCAGTGCATTAAACAAAAATACAACCAAGAACCCTCACAGAGTCCACTTCACTCTCCTGCTACCTTCACCTGAGCACATGCTGGTATCCACAGCTAAGGGAACTGAAGACAGATCACATCACAGGAGTCTTTGCAGACACTTCCCAGTACCAGTCCAGAGCCCACTATGCACAGTTTGGCTACACCCAGAAGAGAAATAACAGTCACTGCAGTTTGGCTCTCAGGAAGCCCATCCTTAGGGGAAAGGGGAGAGCACCACATCAAGGGATTACCCCGTGGGACAAAACAATCAATCTGCACAATAGCCCTTGATCCCCAGATCTTCCCTTTGACATAATCTACCCAAATGAAAAGGAAGCAGAAAAAAAATTCTGGTAATATAACAAAACAGGGTTCTTTAACACTCTCAAAAGATTACACTAGCTCACCAGCAATGGATCCAAACCAAGAAGAAATCTCTGAAATGCCAGAAAAAGCACTGAGAAGGTTGATTATTAAGCTTCTCATGTAGGCACCAGAGAAAGTTGAAATCTAACTTAAAGAAAAAAAAAATACAGGATAGGTGGAATAATCTCCAGAGAAACAGATAACATAAATAAAAAACAATTACAACTTCTGGAAATGAAGGAAAAACTTAGAGAAATGCAAAATGCATTCGGAAGCCTCAGTGATAGAGTCAAACAAGTAGAAGAAAGAACTTCAGAGCTTGAAGACAAGGCTTTTGAATTAACCCAATCCAACAAAGACAAAGAAAAAAGAATTTAAAAAATGAACAAAGCCTCAAAGAAATTTGGGATTATGCTAAATGACCAAACCTAAGAATAACTGCTGTTCCTGAGGAAGAAGAGAAATCTGAAAGTTTGGAAAATGTATTTGAAAGAATAAATGAGGTAAACTTCCCTGGCCTTGCTAGACATCTGGACATCCAAATACAAGAAGCTCAAAGAATACCTGGGAAATTCACAAAGAGATCATCACCTAGGCACACAGTCATCAGATTATCTAAAGTCAAGATGAAGGAAGGAATCTTAAGAACTGTGAGGCAAAAGCCCCAGGTAACTTATAAAGGAAAACCTATCGGATTAACAGGAGGTTTCTCAGCAGAAACCCTGCAAGCTAGAAGGGATTGGGGTTCTATCTTTAGCCTCCTTAAATAAAACAATTATCTGCTAAGAATTTTGTATCCAGTCAAACTAAGCTTCATAAGTGAAGCAAAGATAGTCTTTTTAAGACAAATGCTGAGAGAGTTTGCTGCTACCAAGCTACTGTAAGAACTGCTAAAAGGAGCTCTAACTCCTGAAACAAATGAATGTGTTACACCAAAATAGAACCTCTTTAAAGCATGAATCTCACAGGACCTATAAAAAAATGGGAAAAAAACCACACACACATACACAACAAGGTATTCAGACAACAATTAGCACAATGAATAGATTATTACCTTACTTCTCAATACTAACATTGAAAATAAACAGCTTGAATGCTCCACTTGAAAGATACAGAATGTGGCAGAATGGATAAAAATTCACCAACCAACTATCTAGTATCTTCAAGAGACTCACCTAACACATAAAGACTCACATAAACTAAAGGCAAAGGGGTGGAGAAAGATAATCCATGCAAAAAGATACCAAAAGCAAGCAGGAGTAGCTGTTCTTATATCAGAGAAAACAGATTTTAAAGCGACAATAGTTAAAAAAGACAAAGAGGGACATTATATAATGATAAAAGGACTGGTCCAACAGAAAAACATCACATTCCTAAATATATTATTATACATATATGTACCTGATACTGAAACTTTCAAATTTGTAACACTATTACTACTAGACCTAAGAAATGTGATAGACAGCAACACAGTGTCAACCAATAGTAGGTGACACAGTTTGGCTTGGTGTTCCCACCTAAATCTCATCTAGAGTTGAAATCCCTACAATCCCCATGTGTCAAGGGAGGAAGCAGGTGGGAGGTGATTGGATCCTGAGGGCAGTTTTCCTCATGCTGTTTTTGCAATAGTGAATTCTCACGAGATCTGATGGTTTTATAAGGCAGTTTTCCCTGCTCTTGCTTGTTCTTTCCCTCCTGCCACCTTGTGAAGAAGGACTTGTTTGCTTCCCCTTCTGCCCTGATTGCAAGTTTCCTGAGACCACTCCAGCAATGCAGAACTATGAGTCAATGAAACTTCTTTTCTTTATAAATTACCTGGTCTCTGGCAGTTATTATAGCACTGTGAAAACAGACTAATATGGTGGGGGACTTTAGTACTCCACTGGCAGCATAAACAAATCATCAAGACAGAAAGTCAGCAAAGAAACAATGAACTTAAACTGTACTCTAGGACAAATGGACTTAACAGATATTTATAGAACTTTCTACCTAATAAGTGCACAATATACATTCTATTCATCAGCACTGAAACATTCTCCAAGATAGACCATATGATAGGCCACAAAGCAAGTCTCAATTAAGCATATGGAAATGATAGTACTGTCTTAGACTACAGGGCAATAAAATCGGAAATCAACTCCAAAAGGAACCCTCAAAGCCAAGTAAAGACATGGAAATTAAATAACCTGCTTCCAGATGATTGTTGGGTCAATAACAAAATCAAGATGGAAATTAAATTCTTTGAACTGAGCTATGATAGTGACACAACCTATGAAAACATCTGGAGTACGGCAAAAGCAGTACTAAGAGGAAAGTTCATAGCATTGAATGTCTACATAAAAAAATGTGAAAGAGCACAAATAGACAATCTAAGGTGACACCTCAAGAAGAAGCCCAAACCTAGCATATGAAAAGAAATAACAAAGATCAGAGCAGAACTAAATGAAATTTACACAAAAAATACAAATGATAAAGGAAACAAAAAGCTGGTTCTTTGAAAAGATAAACGAAGTCAATAGACCATTAGTGAGATTAACCAAGAAAAGAGAGAGGATCCACATAAGCGCAATTAGCAATAAAAGGGGAAATATTACAACTGATGTCGCAGAAATACAAAAGATCATTCAAGGCTACTAGAAAGACCTTAATGTGTACAGCCTAGAAACCTAGAGGAGAAGTACAAATTTCTGTATTAGTCCAAGAGACTAAACCAGGAAGAAACGGAAACTGAACAGACCAATAACAAGCAGTGAGATTGAAATGGTAAGAAAAAAATCGCCAGCAACAAGTCCAGGACCAGGTGGATTCACAGCTGAATTCTATCAGACATTCAAAGAAGAATTGTTACCAATCCTATTGACACTATTTCAAAATACAGGGAAAGAGGGAATCTTCCTTAATTCATTCTATGAGGCCATTACCACCCTGATATCAAACCAGGTAAGGACATAAAAAAATAAAACTACAGATCAATATTCCTGATGAACATAGATTTAAAAAAAAAAAAACATCAAAAATATACTAGCTAACCAAATCTAACAGCATACCAAAAAGGTAATCCACCATGATCAATTGAGTTTCATACTAGGGACACAGGGATGGTTTAACATCTGCAAGTCAGTAAATATGTTACACTACATAAACAGAATTAAAACCAAAAATCACGATCATCTCAATATACACAGAAAATGCATTTGACAAAATCTAGTATTGCTTTGTGATTAAAATCCTCAGCAAAATCAGCCTAGAGGGGACATACCTTAAGGTAATAAAAGCCATCTGTACATACCCACAGCTAACACTGTACTGAACAGGGAAAAGTTGAAAGTCTTCCCCCTGAGAACTGGAAAAAGGCAAGGATGCTTACTTTTACCACTTCTCTTCAACATAGTACTGAAAGTCCTAGCTAGAGCAATCAGACAAGATAAAGAAATAAAGGCATCCAAATTGGTAAGAACCCACATAGTCAAAGCAAGACTAAGCCAAAAGAACAAATCTGGAAGTATTACATTATCTGATTTCAAGCTGTAGTCATCAGAACAGCATGGTAGTGGTATAAAAATAGGCTCATAGAGCCATGGAACAGAATAGAGAACCCAGAAATAAAGTGAAATACTTACAGCCAGCTGATCTTTAACAAAGCAAAGAAAAACATGAAGTGGGGAAAGGACCCTCTATTCAACAAATGGTGCTGGGAAAATTGACAATCTCCCCATGTAGGAAAATGAAACTGGATCCTCATCTCTCACCTTATGCAAAAATCAACTCAAGGTGGATTAAAGACTTAAATTTAAGACCTGACATAATAAAAATCGTAGAAGATAACATCAGAAAAACCCTTCTACACATTGGCTCAGGCAGACTTCATGACTAAGAACACAAAAGCAAATTCACCAAAAACAGAGATAAACAGATAAATAGATGTGACTTAATTAAACTAAAAAGCTTCTATATAGCAAAAGAAATAATCAGCAGAATAAACAAACAACCCACCGAGTGGGAGAATAATGTTTGAAAACGATGCACCTGACAAAGGACTAATATCTACAATCTACAAGCAACTCAAACAAATCTACAAGCAGCTCAAACAAATCAGCAAGAAAACAAAACCAAACAATCCCATCAAAAGGTGGGCTAGGGACATGAGTAGACAATTCTCAAAAAAAAAGATATGTGAATGACCAAAACACATATGAAAAAATTGTCAACATTGCTAATGATCAGAGAAATGCATATCAAAACCACAGCGTGATACTGCCTTACTCCTGCAAGAATGGCCATAATAAAAAAATAAAAAAAAAAATAGATGTTGGCATGGATATGGTGAAAAAGCAACACGTTTACACTGTTGGTGGGAATGTAAACTAGTATGACTATGGAAAACAGTATGGAGATTAAGAATGTAAAGTAAATCTACCATTTGATCCAGCAATCCCATGACTGGGTATTGACCCAGAGGAAAAGAAGTCATTATACCAAAAAGACACTTACACACATGTTTATGGCAGCACAATTTGCAGTTGCAAAAATATAGAACCAGCCCAAATGCCCATTAATCAATGAATGGGTAAAGAAAATGTAGTGTGTGTATATATGTATACACACACATATATACATATACATATATATATGTGTGCATACACACACACACACACACACACACACACACACACACATACCCCTACACCATGGAATACTACTCTGCCATAAAAAGGAACAACATGATGATATTTGCTGCAATCTCGATGAAATCGGAGATCATTAGTCTAAGTGAAGTAACTCAGAATTGTAAAACCAAACATTGTGTGTCCTCACTCATAAGTAGGAGCTGGGCTATGGGGATGCAAAGGCGTAAGAATGACACAATGGACTTTGGGGACTTGGAGAATGGGTGGGAGGGTGGTAAAGGATTAAAGACTGTACATTGGTTACAGTGTACACTGCTCAGGTGATGGGTGCACCAAAATCTCAGAAATCATCACTAAATAACTTACTCATGTAACCAAACACCACCTGTCCCCCCAAAATTACTGAATAAAGGAATAAAGGCATTCTACAAAAAGGAAACCTTAAAGACTGAGTTTTTAGCCCTGATGGGATAGGAGGTCAGATAACCTCAATATGGTCCTTCATTAGCAACCTTTAACCAGATTTCCTTCCTAAGGAGTAAGCAGAAACCAGCTCCAGAAAACAAGAAACAGACGACTCATTCCTTTATCATCTTAAGCCAATCATCTGAGGCTGTGACTATACTCTTCCTACTTTTTTTGCAATTTCACAATACATCCCTTGCTAAAAACTGACCACTATCCCTAGACCCGTTTTGGCTGATGGGTGGAGGATACATAGTGATAGTTTTTGTGTCCTCTGCTTTATCTTTTGACATCGGTGGCTGAAAACTCCATCCTCAGATTGTGCTAATGCCACCATTTTTTGAACATGCAACCCATGAAAGGTGCATGAAGCTCAATTCCACATGTGCATGTATTTCTTCTTTCATAAATATTCATCACTCTTCCTTTAGCTTATTAAGTATGCATATTTGGCCACCTTGCTCAGCATCAATTCCTGTTCTCTTTATCCATCCCTCAAAGTGCTTGTTCTCAGTTGCTGCTCAAGGCTTTGCTTCCCAACCTGTAGGATGGCCAGTCTACAGGCTGCAACCCTTTATGAGAAATAAAGCTCTTCTTTTCAAATTTATCCACCTCATCATTCTTAAGTTGGCACAATCAACATCTAGTTATTGCAGCTGTTATAAAAGAAACCAGTTGTCATTTTCATCATTCATCCTGGGAAATTTGTTAGCCACATCCACCTTTTCTAGTTTTCCTATTACCACAGGTGACAGTTTTACTAAAATTTATGCCATTGTGCAATACAGATTTTTTTCTCCACCTTCCATTACTGTTCCCTAACAACTTCTTACTGTTCTTTCAGCCTCTATTAAGGCCTTCTGAGGCCCTTCATGCATCCATTTCACTGTCTGGTCCTGTTACAGATGCCACAAAAATTTCTGTTCTAGTTGTCTGTTGTTGTGTAATAAAACTATGCCAAACTTAGTGGTTTGAAACAACTACTGTAGTTTGTTTGTTTATTTGTTTGTTTTTGAGACGGAGTCTCACTCTGTCACCCAGGCTGGAGTGCAGTGGCGCAATATCTCAGCTCCCTGCAACCTCCGCCTCCTGGTTTCAAGCAATTCTCTTGTCTCTTCCTCCCTAGTAGCTGGAGTTATAGACAGGCACCACTATGCTCAGCTAATTTTTGTATTTTTAGTAGAAACGGGGTTTCACAATGTTGGCCAGGCTAGTCTTGAATTCCTGACTTCAGGCAGTCCACCTGCCTCAGCCTCCCAAAGTGCTGGGATTATAAGTGTGAGCCACCGTGCCTGGCCTATTGTAGTTTTTATATAATTGTGTGAATCAGGAATTTTAGAAGGTTACTTAGGTGGGCATCACCTGGGGCTGCTGAGGCTGGAGAATCCACCTCCAGGAATATTTATTTATTTGAAGATATGGAATTTTGGTGCTCCTTTACCTGGATGTGGGTAATCAGTTTCTTTCCTCGCAGTGTCTCGTTTTCTAGGGCCTCTTCCTCTTCCTTAGGCATTTCACAACACGGTGGTCTCATGGTATTCATACTTCTTATATGATGGCTGGTTTCCAAGAGGGAGCTTTGTAATAATGAGTTATATAAGAGTGAGAGTTTCAACAGGCAGGAAGAGAGTTCTAGTCAGTTAGGCTGGTGCTTCTGCCTTATTGTATTTATCACAGCAATTAGAGGGGGCTCACCTAGACTTGAGATGCTAGAGAGACACTCTGCCTCTTGATACAGTAGTGGCAAGATCATACTGCAAAAGAGCATATGGTTAGGAGGTATGATCGTAGACACCTTTGGAAATGTGGCAGGCTGAACAGGTATGAAATTTCATTTTTCCCAAATGGATAAACAGTTGGCTCAGTACAATTTATTGAACAGTCCATACTTTCCTATTCATCTGTAATGTCTGCTCTATTATAAATCATGTTTCTAAACAGAAGGGTTTATTTGTTTTGAATTCTCTGTGTCTACGCCCGTGATTTGCAACTGGGAGCCATTTTGCAGAAGACATTTGGCAATGTCTAGAGAAATATTTGGTTGTCACAACAGGTGTGTGTGTGTGGTGTGTAGGGTGCTACTAACATTCAGTGAGTAGAGGCCAGGAATGCTTTGCACTTAGCAGCATCCCCCAGTGCACAGGACAGCTCCCCACAACAAAGAACTATCCAGCCCCAAATGTCAACAATGTGAAGCTTGAGAAACTATGGTCTCTGCCATCAGTATTGCCCTATTAGGTTAGCCTTGATATCCGATAGGAGAAGTCACCTCACTTTGTTTTTCTTTTTTAAGAATGTCTTATTTTGGGGCCTTTGCGTTTCCATATAAATTTCGGAATCAGTTTATCATGTTTCTTACTTTTTTGTTGTAATTATATAGCAGTGTTTTTTTTTATTATTATACTTTAGGTTCTGGGATACATGTGCAGATCATACAGGATGGTTGTATAGGTACATACATGGCAAGGTGGTTTGCTGCCTCCATCCCCCTGTCACATATATCTGGCATTTCTCCACATGTTATCCCTCCCTAACAACCCCACCCCCTATTGTCCCTCCCCTAGCCTCCCCTCCAACAGACCCCAGTGTGTGATGCTCCCCTCCCTGTGTCCATGTGTTCTCATTGTTCAACACCCACCTATGAGTGGGAACATGCGATGTTTGATTTTCTGTTCTTGGTTCAGTTTGCTGAGAATGATGGTTTCCAGATTCATCCATGTCCCTACAAAGGACACAAACTCATCATTTTTTATGGCTGCATAGTATTCCATGATGTATATGTGGATATTTTCCTTGTTCAGTCTATCATTGATGGGCATTTGCATTGGTTCCAGGTCTTTGCTATTGTAAACAGTGCCACAATGAACATTCATGTGCATGTGTCCTTATAATAGAACAATTTATAATCCTTTGGATATATACCCAGCAGTGGGATTGCTGGGTCAAATGAAATTTCTATTTCTACATCCTTGAGGAATCACCATACTGTCTTCCACAATGGTTGAACTAATTTACACTCCCACCAACGGTGTAAAAGTCTTCCTATATGTCGACATCCTCTCCAGTATCTGTTGTCTTCAGATTTTTAAATGATCACCATTCTAACTGGCATGAGATGGTATCTCAGTGTAGTTTTGATATGCATTTCTCTAATGACCAGTGATGATGAGCCTTTTTTCATGTTTACCGGCCTCATGTATGTCTTCTTTTGAAGCGTCTGTTCATGTCCTTTGCCCACTTTGGATGGGCTTGTTTGTTTGTTTTCTTGTAAATCTGTTTTAGTTCTTTGTAGATTCTGGATATTAGCCCCTTGTTAGATGGGTAGATTGCAAAAAATTTTTTCCCGTTCTGTTGGTTGCTGGTTCACTCTAATGATTGTTTCTTTTGCTCTGCGGAGGCTCTAGAGTTTAATTAGGTCCCATTTGTCAATTTTGGCTTTTGTTACCAATGCTTTTGGTGTTTTAGTCATGAAGTCCTTGCCTATGCCTATGTCCTGGATGGTTTTGTCTAGGTTTTCTTCTTGGGTTTTTATGGTGTTAGATCTTATGTTTAAGTCTTTAATCCAGCTGGAGTTAATTTTAGTGTAAGGTGTCAAGGAGGGGTCCAGTTTCTCCTTTCTGCACATGGCTAGCCAGTTTTCCCAACACCATTTATTAAACAGGGAATCCTTTCCCCACTGACAAACAAGTTTGTTAATGTGTGCAGTACACATCTCTTGGGAGAAAAGTAACTAGCAGCAGTGGCTTAGAGTCCCGGCTTATATAAGGTCTTCAACAAAGAGCAACACATTTTAGAAAAGCATCAGGACACATGAAAGCAGATTAAGGCTTCCAAAGGCGGAAAGGTGTGGGAAGGTAAATTTATGGGGAAACTAATAAAGTCTGCTCAGATGCCTCTGGTGCAGTCTCTAAGCTGATAAAGGTTGTAAAGGAGAATTTATATACTGTTTTGAGGCAGGAAAGAGGGAAAGATAGAAAGACCTTTTGTCTTTGTATTAATAATTGTCCTGCTTTTAAGAAAGCAGAGGAAAGACAGAGTACTTTTCTGTATTTGCTTCAAATGGTTTTTAGCTCCAAAAAATTATGTCAAAAAGGAGTATTTTGAGGTGACACATTCTGTTGCCTTCAATACTCTTGTTTGTGATTCTCAAACTTCCCTTGAACATTATAGACATTTTAAAATTCTTTATTTTTGCATTTGCTTTGAGATAATGTATTTAGTTATTTGGATAATTTTTTTTCTATGGATAACATGGACAAGATTTTTAAGCTGTTATTTTGGCTTAAGTAAATAAAAAGTCAAAATAAAAGTCAACAATCTACTGCCTTTTATATCAACATTAAGAACTAGAATTTTCACATTGCTTTTGCAGTGCAATGTAATACATTGTATCCTTTTCTAACAAGCCTACAGAAAAAGATTATCTGTAAAAAATATGTATTCAGTTACCTTTCTGTTCTTTATCAGGTATGGTGTGAGCAGTTTAAAAAATCAAAATTTATGCAGACTTTTAGGTATTAATCCAAGGAGTGATACTGTTGATAACACAAGAAGGCTAGGAACAGCAGAAAGTGTAGAAGTGCAGAATAAGGACTCTGCCACTTTCTAGCGCCTTCTGAGATGGCTTTCTAGACTGAAGCCCCAAACTCAGTTTGAAGTGCTAGATATCCAATGGAAAAAAAGATTAATCTTTATTAGAAATAGTAATGAAAGTGAATATTAGACCAAATGATTTTTGTGTTAATATATTTCTTCCTTAGCAAGTACCACCGAGGATTTCTCTATAAATAATTTCTGTATACAGCTTACCATGTATAAATTTTGGCTGGAGTTAGGAGGCAGTAAGGATTTTAGCCGAGTGAAGGAAATGGGTTAGCCTAGCCTATCATTAAGAATATCTTTGATCAGGGACATCACATGATGAGAGGACAAGGTTTGTTTATTTAAAAATTTATCACATATTCAGTTCCTGTTTTTCTCCATACGTGTTATTTGATGGGCATAACAAATGAATATTATAAAGAAAGCTATGTTATTGTTGGGTACAATTAACCCTGTGTAATAATTTGATTAAGTATGAGCTCATTTATTATCTGAATTTGTAATTATTGTATAAATTTTCAGGGACACAAAAGTGGAGACCATCATTAAAATATCTGTGTCTCCCACTGACTGCAGTAATAGAGAATTTCTTCTTGGGTTTTAGATTTCCTCCTTCTTCACCCCTGAAGCCATATCCAAAGAAGCCCCCATACCAAAAGGATGTTATTAAATTTCCAGAATGGAATGATCCCCCACCAGGCACTTCACAAGAGAACATCCCAGTGAGGCCAGTTGTGATGGTAAGTGCCAATGACTGAAAGACCCAAGGGGCTGGCAGCAGGGAGATTCATACGTGAACTCCAAGGCTTTGTCCATCTTTTTGTGGTCCTTTTTGAACAATAGTTTGAAGGTAGTTTAAAACAAAATTATACTTGCCAACAGCTGAGAGACCAGTAACAAAGAAAGACTGGCTCTTGCAGTTTTTCACTCTTACATGTAAATTGTTACTGTACTGTATTGTTTAGGGCAGCAGTCCCCAACCTTTTTGGCACCAGGGATGGGTTTCATGGAATACAGTTTTTCCATGGACCAGGGCTGGTGGGATGGGGTGGGAGTGATTTCGGGATGATTCAAGTGCATTACATTTATTGTGTATTTTATTTCTATTATGATTACATTGTAACATATAATGAGACTATTATACAACTCACCATAATATAGAATCAGTGGGAGCCCTGAGCTTGGTTTTCCTGCAACGAAATGGTCCCATCTAGGGATGATGGGAGACAGTGACAGATCATCAGGCATTAGATTCTTAAAAGGAGCACACAACTTAAGATTCCCTACATGCACAGTTCACAAAAGGGTTCACACTCCTATGAGAATCTAAAGCTGCAGCTGATCTGACAGGAGGTGGAATTCAGGCATTATGTAAACAACAGAGAATAGCTGTAAATACAGATGAAGCTTCACTTACTTGCCAGATGCTTGCCTCCTGCTTGCGGCCTAGTTCCTTATAGGCTACAGACTGATACCATCCATGTACTGTGGGTTGGGGACCATTGGTTCAGGGAATAATGACAAGAAAAAAGTCTACATGTTCAGTAGAGATGCAGCCATCCATTTTTTCACCCTGAATTTTTTATTTTTATTATTTTTTAAAAATATTGTACTTTAGGTTTTGGGGTTCATGTGCAGATCATGTAGGATTGTTGCATAGGTACACACATGGCAATGTGGTTTGCTGCCTCCATCCCCCCGTCACCCACATCTGGCATTTCTCCCTGTGTTATCCCTCCCTGAGCTACCCACACCCCTGCTGTCCCTCCCTTGGCCCTCCACAACAGACCCCAGTGTGTGATGCTCCCCTCCCTGTGTCCATGTGTTCTCATTGTTCAACATCCACCTATGAGTAAAAACATGCAGTGTTTGATTTTCTGTTCATGGGTCAGTTTGCTGAGAATGATGGTTTCCAGATTCATCCATGTGCCTACAAAGGACACAAATTCATCATTTTTTATGGCTGCATAGTATTCCATGGTGTATATATGCCACATTTTCCTTGTCCAGTCTATCGTCGGTGGACATTTGAGTTGATTCCAGGTCTTTGCTATTGTAAACAGTGCTGCTATGAACATACGTGTGCGTGTGTCTTTATAATAGAATGATTTATAATCCTTTGGGTATATACCCAGTAATGGGGTTGCTGGGTCAAATGGAATTTCTATTTCTGGGTCCTTGAGGAATCACCACACTATCTTCCACAATGGTTGAACTAGTTTACACTCCCACCAACAGTGTAAAAGTGTTCCTATTTCTCCACATCCTCTCCAGCATCTGTTGTCTCCAGATTTTTTAATGATTGCCATTCTAACTGGCATGAGGTGGTATCTCAATGTGGTTTTGATGTGCATTTCTCTAATGACCAGTGATGATGAACGTTTTTTCATGTTTGTTGGCCTCATATATGTCTTCTTTTGAAAAGTGTCTGTTCATATCCTTCGCCCACTTTTGGATGGGTTTGTTTGTTTTTTTCTTATAAATCTATTTTAGTTCTTCGTAGATTCTGGAGATTGCAAAAATCTTTTCCCATTGTGTTGGTTGCCAGTTTCTTTGGCTGTACAGAATTGTTTCTTTGGCTGTACAGAAGCTGTGGAGTTTAATTAGGTCCCATTTGTCAATTTTGGCTTTTGTTGCCAATGCTTTTGGTGTTTTAGTCATGAAGTCCTTGCCTATGCCTATGTCCTGGATGGTTTTGCCTAGGTTTTCTTCTTGGGTTTTTATGGTGTTAGGTCTTATGTTTAGGTCTTTAATCCAACTGGAGTTAATTTTAGTGTAAAGTGTCAGGAAGGGGTCCAGTTTCTGCTTTCTGCACATGGCTAGCCAGTTTTCCCAACACCATTTATTAAACAATGAATCCTTTACCCATTGTTGGTTTTTGTCAAGTTTGTCAAAGAACAGGTGGTTGTAGATGTGTGACGTTGCCTCCAGGGCCTCTGTTCTGGTCCATTGGTCTGTATCTCTGTTTTGGTACCAGTACCATGCTGTTTTGATTACTGTAGCCTTGTAGTATAGTTTGAAATCAGGTAGCATGATGCCTCTGGCTTTCTTCTTTTTGCTTAGGATTGTCTTGGCTATGCGGGCTCTCTTTTGGTTCCATATGAAGTCTAAGGTGGTTTTTTCCAGTTCTGCGAAGGTCATTGGAAGCTTGATGTGGATAGTGTTGAATATGTACATTACTTTGGGCAGTATGGCCGTTTTCACAATATTGATTCTTCCTAACCATGAGCATGGAACGTTTTTCCATCTGTTTGTGTCCTCTCTTATTTCCTTGAGCAGTGGTTTGCAGTTCTCCTTGAAGAGGTCCTTTACATCCTTTTTTTAGTTGTATTCCTAGATATTTTATTCTCTTTGTAGCAATTGTGAATGGGAGTTTGCTCATGATTTGGCTCTTTGTTAGTCTGTTATTGGTGTATAGAAATGCTGTGATTTCTGCATATTGATTTTGTATCATGAGACTTTGCTGAAGTTGCTTATCAGTTTAAGGAAATTTTGGGCTGAGATGATAGGGTCTTCTAAATATACAATCATGTCATCTGCAAATGACTTCCTCTTTTCCTAATTGAATACCCTTCATTTTTTTTTCTTACCTAATTTATCTGGTTAGAACTTCCAATACTATATTGAATACCAGTGGTGAGAGAGGGCATCCATGTCTAATGCTGGATTTCAAAGGGAATGTTTCCAGGTTTTGCCCATTCAGTATGATATTGGTTGTAGGTTTGTCATAAATAGCTTTTATTGTTTTGAGATATGTTCCTTTGATACCTAGTTTATTGAGAGTTTTTAGCATAAAGTGCTGTTGAATTTTGTTGAAGGCCTTCTCTGTGTCTATTGAGATAATCAAGTGGTTTTTGTCTTTGGTTCTGTTTATGTGGTGGATTAAATTTATAGACTTGTGTCTGTTGAACCACCCTTGCATCCCTGGAATGAAGCCTACTTGTTCGTGATGGCTAAGCTTTTTGATGTGCTGTTGCAATCGATTTGCCAGTATTTTATTGACTATTTTTGCATCTGTGTTCATCATGGATATTAGCTTGAAGTTTTCTTTTTTTGTTGAGTCTCTGCTGGGTTTTGGTGTCAGGATGATGTTGGTCTCATAAAATGATTTGGGAAGGATTCCTTCTTTTTGGATTGTTTGGAAGAGTTTCAGAAGGAATGATGCCAGCTCCTCTTTGTACATCTACTAGAATTCAGCTGTGAACCCATCTGGACCTGGACTTTTTTGGTTGATAGGCTAATTGCTGCCTCCACTTCAGACTTTGTTATTCGTGTATTCAAGGTTTCAACTTCTTACTGGTTTAGGCTTGGGAGGGTGCAAGTGTCCAGGAATTTATCCATTTCTTCCAGGTTTACTGGTTTATGTGCATAGAGTTGTTTGTAGTTATCTCTGATTGTAGTTTGTATTTCTGTGTTATCAGTGGTGATATCCCCTTTATCGCTTTTTATTGCATCTGTTTGAGTCTTCTCCCTTTTCTTTTTTATTAATCTGGCCCCTTGGAGATTTTCAGTCTGTAGTTGGTTGAATCCACAGTTGCAGAACCCACAGATATAAAGGGTCAATTGTATATGGCAGCTGTTTTTGTACGTTCATACTGAGCAGATTTCTGTTAAAACTCCCTTGTAATCCCCTTTTCTCGTATGTTCTATAATTTATTACCCTTTTTGTCTCTTCCTCCTAAACTTTGTTATTATTGCCAGTTGAGGGTAAGAAGGTTAGGGCATGGAATATTGTAGAATGGCTCCTGACCAAATAGATGAACAAAGGTAGATTATTCTAGTCTTGGAAAACAGAAGCTCATTGTAGAATTGACTGCCTCTTTTTTTTTCACATTTTTTCCTTAAAAAATATCCCCAGTAGAATACTACCAAGATTGAGGTAACGCTTAAAAAACAAACAAACAAAAAAACAGCAAAAAAAAGCTTCTCTTCCTTTTGCCATTTTCAGCTGTCCTTGTGGAGCCTTTTGCAGATGACTAAGATTTTGGGGCTACTTTTGATCATTACACTTACTTAATATTTTCTTCCAAAAAAAGACAATTCTCAAAAGTAATACATTTAAATTTTATTTTCAACAATCGCTCAATCTGTGTAGTGTGTGAATTTACATCTGTATTCCTTAATTTTGAATTAATAAAATTTAATTTCACTGCTATTTCACTGATTAGTTGAAATGTCCAAAGGAAAAATTAGCTAGTTAATGCCATACTTATTGCCATAGCTCTTTTGTAATTCATGAATATTCACTTATAATGTGACCTAGTCTTTTTTTTTTTTTTTGAGACGGAGTTTCGCTCTTGTTACCCAGGCTGGAGTGCAATGGCGCGATCTGGGCTCACCGCAACCTCCGCCTCCTGGGTTCAGGCAATTCTCCTGCCTCAGCCTCCTGAGTAGCTGGGATAACAGGCACGCGCCACCACGCCCAGCTAGTTTTTTGTATTTTTAGTAGAGACGGGGTTTCACCATGTTGACCAGGATGGTCTCGATCTCTCGACCTCGTGATCCACCCGCCTCGGCCTCCCAAAGTAAGAATCATTCGTTACTTCTCTGAGATCTATGCAAAGAAAGTTAATTTATATTTCTAATTATTATTTTAAATCAAATTACAAGTAACCAAATCAAAGACATTTCTCATAAAATCACACCACTTTATATTGAAATATTTATTCTCTCTCTTTCTGTCCTTTCTCCCTTCCCTCCCTCTTGCATCCTCCCTCCGTTAGAATTCTGAGATGTGGTACAAGCGTCACAGTATTGCTATTGGAGAGGTACCAGCTTGCCGTCTTGTTCACCGCAGACAGCTAACGGAGGCCAATGTGGAAGAGATATGGAAGTCTATGACATTATCATAGTATGTACATTTGATATTGAGAAATTTTAGAGATATTGTTTACTATTTTGCTACTTTCTCACTCTCTGCATACTTAATTTTCTGAAATTATGTATAAATATCTCAACTTTGCATTATTTGCAGTTGTGCTTAGCAAACAATTTTACTGAATTCTGGAGATTAATAGTTAAATTAGGTGTTTAAAAGTTCTTATGCTTTCTAGTAACACTGACATCTTAAGTGTAATAAAACACATAATAGAAAATGTGGTCTTTTAGGTATTGATGTATTATATATTTAAAGTTAACAGTCATACAGCAAAATTTTGTTTCTCATGAAGATATGCTAATAGTAGTTTCTCAGTGGATAAGTTAGTTTTTGTGTTGTAGTATTTTTACTTACAAAATTACTTTCTTGTCATTTGGTGTGTTACTAAATCTGTGAATCAAAATGTTAGTAGCAAAAGGATATTTTTTTTACATTTGTTTTATTGTACTATTTCTACCCTTTTTGCCCCACAAAGATTGGATGAAATTCTTGAAAATAAAGCATTCTAAAGATTGATCTTTTGTAGTACCAGGTTTTTCAGTAAATGTAATCTTAAAGAAAGAACTAATTAACATAATTACTTATCTTTTAGTTTACAGAAAATTCTTGGCCTGGATTCCTTAGAAGAAGTTTTAGACATCAAACTTGTCAATTCGAAGTTCATCATCCATAATGTATATAGTGTTAGCAAGCAAGGAGTTGTTATTCTTGATGACAAGTCAAGTAAGTGCATAAGTATCATTTTGTTTCTTATTGACATAATATATTGGCTGCATAAGTCCGTCAGCTCCTATTTGACCTTTCCCTAAACCCTGAATAAGTTTGTTCCTTCATTACATATATTCTTTCTAATACCTTTTAACAAATTGTTTGGATTAAGGGAATGTCATAAAATGAATATATAGGAATGAAAGCCTCAGCAAAATCCATCAGGAAGCTAGTGCATTGTTAGCCACCTTGGGCAGTAAGTGGTTTTGGGAAAAATCCCTGAAAAGTGAGTACATTCAAGATGTAACTAAGAGCTTGAGTCAGTTTTCAGGTGGGTCCTGGGGTCTGATTGCACGTAGAGTTCTCATTTATGTTTTTGTTTTGTTGTCTCTGTGTTAGATTCTCTGGGATAGTCTTGGTTCTTTTTAATAAGATAGTTTTTTAAATGTTGATGTTGCTTTAATTTTTATATTTCCCACCCTAGGCCAGTTTACAAATCAGAAAAAAAAAAAAAAAGAAAAGAAAAAAAAACCCAGAAAAAAAAAAAGAACCATGTAACAACCACCTAACCTGGTTTTTGATTTGTAAAAATGTGGTTAGGGCACCTATAGTGGGTCACAGTCCCCACACTAATTTTAAATCTTCCTGTGGATTTAAAGGATTAGACCAGATTTGGATGGGCTCATTGATTTGTTCTTCCTTTAGTGCAAACCCTTGATGCTGGGAATTGGCTGGAACTTGATGACCTTTGTATGTGGGAAGATGGCATAATACTTTTTGAGTTTTTAAAAATATGATTAAATTTGGGGCTAGAGGCTCCTGGGAAGCAGACAGAATGTAGCAGAATAGCTGAGCAGTGGTGAGAGGGGAAGAGGTTTTTCTAGGCCACGTTTCCTGACAGGAGCAGAACCTGTCTTCAAACCTGAAACACTTTTCCTTTTATAGTCCCTGTATGAGGAATGGAGAACAATGAAAGACAAATAAGTTTGTGGTGACTTTGTGAATTGTTAGGTTAATATCAACATGTAAAATTAAGTTCCATAGAATCAGGGGGAGAATGTAGCCTTTGGAATACATCTAAAATTCTTCCACATTCTCTGAGTGCAGCAAATTAATACTTCTAGTTATCAGTTAGGTGACCAATCATCTTTCATTTTATTAAGTAAGATCTTAAGAAAGAAGAGAGCATTTAACAAAACTATGGTTCATTAGATCTGACACAATTCAACAAGTATCTTTGCAGTTTTAGAGAAGCAGAGAAGATGAAGTGGAAGCCTGAGTGCTGGCCCACCTCATCAGATGTCTGTGGCAGGACCTGGAGGGAAGAGATTCTATACCACATAGTTTAGCTGGGATTTTTTTTGGTAGCAATGTTAGGTATCTATTATTTAAAGGTTGTCCTAATTCTAATAGCCTAACATTAATAAATCATTTGAACTTTCTTGGCCTAAAGCATTCTGAAAATGGAAACATGTAAAATGATTCTTATATTGGACCTACAGAATTACCCTTTTTAGGAGGCTGGTGGTGTTTGCCGAACTTATTTCACAAATGTGTTTGATGGCTAATGTTTTTTCTTTTCTTTTTCTTTCTGTAATTCTTAAAATAATTGGTTTGTCTTTTGGTTTGTTTGGCACAAACTATACATTTTTTTTTTCTTTTTTACTGTAGCTTTAAAAGGTACATTGTGTCCTTAGAGAAATTTGTAGGCATGATTTATGTAAGTGCATGTTATAACACTGCTGCCAAGGAAAGATTTTCATCTTTTAGATGTTCTAATTACATAAATTGATGATTTGTGATTAGCAGATATGGTTTATATTACCTGGGCAAGTAATACATTCTAATGATACCAAGTATATATGTTATTTCTTGAGCCATATAGAATTGAATTAAAATCTTATTTTTATTTTAATTTTTTCTGCAGAAGAACTTCCTCATTGGGTGCTGTCAGCTATGAAGTGTTTGGCAAATTGTAAGTACTAATTATCTGCCAGTTTTGTGAAATTAAAAGAAATTAGTTCCCTAAATTAGAAAAAATTTCTGCTCAATGGCCTGAACATTGATTTGACACCTGTGAGACTGGCAGTTAATTATTTTGGGACTACTGTGCTTTTAGTGATGAATTTGTGACTTAGTGAAAGGACTGAATTCTAGAACAGTTTTGAAGGAGTTAGTACTTCTACTTTCTGGTAGATTTACTCACACTATAGATAACATCTACATTAGTTCTAATTGCTTCATCAGAGGATGAAGGATGGTTTGGAAGGAGAACAACCTGCATGCAGAGAAACGAGAAAGACTGTTGCAGTAATTTGGATGTTAGATAAGAAGGCTTGGATTAGGGTGAACCCTGTGAGGATTTTTATAGGTATATGAAATCCATTTCATAGGCACGTGATTTCCATATCACTGAATATCATAGGCACTGTGAAGGACTATGGATATCAATGTTGTTATAATATCTCAGAAACACTACCATTCTTCTGGGAATTTTCAGAAGGCTTAACCCAAAGAAGGGATTCTAATGATTAATGGCTTAACTCAAACAAGTAATTTTGATGGAAAGAGTTTTAATTATTTTGGCTGACTGATAACAGTGATATTTGATCTAGAGGGCCTTTTGAGTCTCACAGATACCACAAGATAGTAGTAGTTTCTTTTCTTTTCTTTTGCACAGTATTAGCATTACAGATATAGGTGTAAATTCCCTTTAAATTTGTGAATTTGTAGACCATAAGATGTGGGTTTAAATGGAATCAGTTTTGTTTGATTATAGAATGAAAGTAAAATAACTATTCAGCTTAATGTGGGGAATCTTAGTGGTAATATATGGAACATAATCCTATTATTTTGAATAGCCTTTTGAAGATGAATGCTATTCATTCATTCTGTACTATCCTTCTGTATATGAATAGTAACATTAGTTTATGTGAAGCCCAAGGTTCTCTGGGTTTAACTATTAAGATTTTCATTGGTTTTTGGTTAAAGTTTTGGAACTTCTGTGATGCGGAATACTATGATCTTAGCTTGGGGAAGTGCTCTTTATTCTTGCTGCTCAGGCATTAGAAGTAAATGAAGTTTAAGTTACATCTTTGTCTAGTGTTGGCAATGATGTGATAGTATAAATGGGAAGTTAAATTTCCCATTTCTGAACTGGTAAACCAAGGATTTAGAAGTTGATCAGCTAGGAATGAACATAGGAAGCTAGTATAACCAATCTAGCCTGCAATGTGTTATAAAGTATATAGTAATTTGTTTATGATGTTGAAGTTTCAATGATGACTGAAATATAGTGAAGAGCATAATTTCCCTCAAGCAATATGTGCACCTTAAGCCAAAAAACTTCTGCAGAAAGATTAGAATAACTGGAATTTCTTATCAATGGAGAGGAAAAATGTGAGGGGTAAATTACCAAAGATCTTCATGTATGTGAGGTGGCATGATACTAGGTGGCAAGTGCTGGGAAAAAGGAACATGTCTTACATGTATCAAGCACAATGCTTTATGAGTGGTTGACATGTCTGTAAAGATGTTTATTTATGTGTCAAACAAAAATGTTGGCCAAAGGGCAAGATTAACCTTTCGAATAACTTATAAAGTTATTATGTTTTCTGAAATTGCTCTTGATCCTCAAAATATACTTTGAGTTCACCAAAGTCAGACCTGTTTCTTGTCCTTCCTATCCTTAATAAGTCCAGATTCCTGTTACAGTCATCTAAAAGGGAACAGAAAGAATAGGTTGATTGTATGGTATTTTCAAGACCTATTGCCTCCTATTTTGTTCATGTGCTGCTCACCTCTTTCTTTTCAGGACCATTTGTGTTTATTGTCACACCTGTGTGCTCTTGGGCCCGTATACGTTCTTTGTTGGTCGGCCTCAATGTTGGTTACATAAATGTAAAACCAGGTTAACGGTGTTTTTCTTTTTTGTGCATGTTCAGGATTCAATAAAAAATAGATACAAAAAAGTCAAAGGATTTATTTTACAGAATCTGTCAGGAATAACACTTAAAAAAATTAAAAATATTCTTAAAATATTCTTACAGTTCAAGATGAATGAGAAAGAAAAGATCATAAAAATATGGCTTCCTCTCATAGGGCTCACTGTGTACTGTTTTTTAAAAAAAATTAAAAATTTTTGCATATTTTTAAGAAGGATGATGAGATGTTCACAAAAGGGTACAACTGCTTAGAATGAACCACCTACTTATCCTGGCAGGGAGTAAGTCTAGGCAATGTTTATTACTTGTTGAGATATATCAACCTAATTATTTTAATTGATTAAGCTTGGGATATGTCAGAGGAGGAGGCAAGCAAAATGGCAGCTACCTTTGCTGTTGGATTCGTATGGTACCACATGCATTTCACAGTTTTCATTATTTTAACCAATCACTTATTTTATAAGAAGAGACCAGAATATTGAAAGGTAAGAAAGTCTTTAAGGAGGCCAAAAAAGCCATTTGATCATGTTACAGTGACCTCAAAATGTAGGCCCCAAATGCTTTACTGTCCTTTTTAGCTTGATCCTCTTTGTTTAGTTACAGAGATTCTGTAAGAAGAATTTGTTTCAATTTATCTTGGCTGCTGCTTTTGCTTGTCTGGGAGTAGAGGCCTATTTGGGTACAGTTGTTTAGTCTTCCGCTGGCCCAGAACTAGCCAATGCAGATGTGGTCCTTTCTTCCATGCTGTAATGGAAATAGAGAAGGCTGGCCACACTGTTCCTCATGGGACCACTTGCTATTTTCCTCGAGGTGCAGGCAGCTGCAGTTCATCTTTCAACTTGGCAGGTGTAAATCTGTGGTCTGTGGATGGATTGCCAGGGCAGTCGTTGCCAGCTCTGTAGAGAGCATTTCTTCTTCCTCTTTGGGCCAGACACAAGTGGATGTTTTTTTTGCTTGTTGCTGGAGTAGGATATGGTTGGGACCAGGCTGTTTCAGGGTTTCAGTGGTTGCTTCAACTTTGCAGTATGACTTTGCTTGATAAACTGTCTTTTGATGGTTGGTCAGAGATCAAATTGAGAGTTTATTATCAGAATGAATTTAGACAAAATATAAAATCCCCTTTTCAGGATTTCTTTTAAGTTTAAATATTTGTTAGTCTGAAGTACAGGCAGAAATTGATTATTTCACTCAACTCTATGACTGTAGGATTTTATAATATAGCAATGATGAAATAATTAAAAGCTTTAAAAATTGCTTTATAACTTGTCTATTACATATGTGAGCTAATTTTTATCTTAGTCAATTATATTAAGACTAGGATAATATTGAATATTTCAAAGAAAATTATCATTGTTTACATTTAATAAAAATGCCTTTCAGAAGAATGTTTTTTAAGAAAGGTTTCTTTTAAAATGGAACTTAGCCAGTGATTTTCTTCATTGTTTTATAATAGATTTCAATTTAGACACAAAGCATATTTGTGTAAGCAAAATGTAAATGTCTATTTAATTAATATCCATGTGGATGCCTATTTAATTAATGTCAATTTTCACTATAAAAACTTTTCTGTATATGTCAAATATCTGAGTATCTGTACACACCACACATATTCGCAGAGAATAATACTTAGAGGTAATTACTCCATTAATGTTTCTTTTTCACTCTTTTTCAACATAGGGCCCAACAGTTGTGATTTGAAGCAGCCTATGTACTTGGGATTTGAAAAAGATGTCTTTAAAACCATAGCTGATTATTATGGTCACTTGAAAGAGCCTCTGCTAACATTTCATCTTTTTGATGCTTTTGTCAGTGTACTGGGTAAGTTGGAATATAATGAACATCTATCTGCATCACTGATATTGAATCATTTCATTTTTCACTATCTTGAAACTTCCATTAGCCAAAGCTCATACTATTTAAAAAATAAAAACTGTTAGAGTATTTGGCATAGCTAGAGTCTTGCTCTGTTGCTCTGTAAAGAAGTAAAAAACACAGTGGTTAAGCTCTCTTATGAAACTCAAAGCAAAGAGTTTTGTTTCTTAAGCAAGAATATAATATGTTGCATGTCATTTTTATTCAAAAGAGTATAACATTATTGGCTGAGGAGAATGTAAGTTTGACATTTACTTACATTACTCTATTATTCTGGCTATGACTTCATGAATAGTCAAGTATAGAAGGTGTGTTTTCATTTAGAAATTGAATTTCTTTTTATAGAAGAAACAGATTTTTGTAGGACTTTATAATTTGAGACATATACAATAAATATACTAACTTTATCATTCATTAAAACTTGTAGCTATTCCTCATATAGATTTATACTTTAGAATTTACACTGTGAAAGGAGCATGGTAGAAAGGAAAAAAAATCAACATTTTTATAGATTTTTCTGATATTTCTTCTTGGAAATCAGACTTTTTTCCTTTTGTAATTGTTCAATAAGTATTATTGTTTTCTTCTCAAAAGTTTTGCTTTAAGGACCAAATTATTGTGTGAGTGTCATACTCTGTTAGGTAAAGTTGTAGGAATTAGCATACTTTTGTTTTTGAATGTTGTTGGGTTTACCCTTTCACTTTGCCTTTCACTTCTTTTCTATTGCTTACTCTTCTTCCTCCTCCTTCTCTATGTCTTTCTTTCATTTTGGAAACTGGATGTTGCCATTGTATCATAACAAAATATCAGCAATATATGATTAAGTTACTTGATCTCATGAGAAATACTTTGGATTTTAAGCTTTTGTAGATTTTCTGATAATAACAAAATACAGCAATTATCAATCATGTAAATAAGAGTCAGTGTTTTCAGACAGAACAGTATTGGAACAAATTAAAGGATTAGGCCTATTACTGGGTTTTGAGACTACTGCATCTTTTTGATATTTTGATTCCAGTTAAGGAGAGTTGGGGGCTCATGGTCTTGTGAGCATCATGCATAATGATGCATAGTTGCTGTTGCTTAGTATGCTTATGAACTAATTGGGTAGATTCCTATTATAGCTACTGTATTAATCTGTTCTTGCATTACTATAAAGAAATACCTGAGACTGGATAATATGTAAAGAAAAGAAATTTAATTGCCTCATGGTTCTGCAGGCTGTTCAAGAAGCATGGCAGTATCTGCTTCTGGGGAGGCCTCAGGGAGCTTTTACTCATGGCAGAAGTCAAAATGGGAGCAGGTGTCTTACATGGCAGAAACAGGACCAAAAGGGTTAGGAAGGTACTACACACTTTAAAATAGCAAGCTCTCACAATTGCATCAATGTCACCAAGGGCAATGGTGCTAAGCCATTAGAAACTGCCCCCATGATACAGTCACCTCCCACCAGCCCCACCTTGAACACTGGGGATTACCTTTCAACTTGAGATTTGGGCAGGAAAGTAGATCCAAACCATACCAGTCACTTACTGCCTTCATGCCAACTGGTAAAATAAGAATTCTAAAGATTGTATTAAAAATAACTTCTTAAATTTCCTTCTTATTTTCTATTTTGATAACATTCCATAGTAAAATTATCTGTTTTGGAAACTTCTAAAAAACAGATTCCAATTTGTATCAGTTATATTTATGATGTCACTGCTCTATTCTGTCACAATTGTTCATTTTGATTTCAGCTAAGATGGAAGCTGACTGTTGAAAGCTGACTAAATTAGTATCAGAGTCAGCTGCCCTCTAATGTATCATCATTAGAAGCTTTAAGGTGGAATAATGATGGGCAGATTGGGGGAATTTATTGCCCTTAGGTATTAGCAGGAATAGACTAATGCATGTGGATGGTAATACATTAACCTTGCCTCATGCAGTTCTGTTCAAGTGAATATATTTGAGATAACCTACATCAAAAACTATTTTCTTAGATCCTTGGTAATAGAAGAAGAAAGAAGAAAGCCTTCTAGATACAGAAGACCATAGTTTGTTTATGTTTGACAAAGATTATCTAATATAGCAATCCTGTTAGAGTATGTGGGGAAAGGTAAATATCTAGATATGTGGGTTGGATCCCAGTGGGGTTGACCCATCCTCTAAACCTTTTACTTATTTTGATTTGAATAGGATGTCAGTAAAGCATTTTAAAGTAAGTAATAAGACTACTTTGTGTAAAAGGTAAAAATTCTGCAGCATTTTCAATGGAAGTGGTGTTCAGTTTCGTTAATGAACTTCTTTTGAGGTTTCTTCCTTTGATTGTGGCATGGTTGGGCTTGGTGGCAAAGCTGTGTGAGAGCAGTTAGTCATCACTGATATATGAGACAGGATAGCTAAAGGTTTTTTAAAAAAACACTTGATAGTTTTTGCAGATGTGAGACTTATTTGTTACTTTTAATAAAAACATTATTTAATTTGGCCCAGCTATTTGACATACCAGTTTGACTCCATTGTAATAGATCTTCATTTCCAAAATAGCAATTCCTTGTAGTAAGATCAGCGCTCAACTGACTCTTGAATGCAGTGATTGTGATAGAGGAGCATTTTTTACTTACACTCCACACCCAAACTAGAGTTTGTTGAGATGTGTAGCATGCAATAATTTGTCATATTGAGGAAAAGAGGGAAGCATATAGGAAGCAGAAAAGGCCACAGGAGCAGGGTATGCTGTTGTGGAAAATTGAGGGACTTGGAGGTTGTATAATCTGAGAGCCCACACTATTCATCTGTGGACCAAATATGGTCCACATAAATTCACTATGAATATGTCTGATTTGACTTGTATTTTTAAAAAGAGAATTTAATTAAATTGCCAATTTTTAAGAAATAGGAGATTCACATAAGAATTCATATTTCTGGCTTTTTGAGAAAAATTAGAAGATCTGGCAGCCCTGGGCTTGAATTTTTGGTGGCACAAACTGCTGCAGCTGCATAGCAAGTGCTTCCGCTAGAAGCAGCAAGTGTTTAAGGGGCATGCACTTTGATTTGCCAAATCTCTAATACTCCTCATTGCTTCTCAGACTCTGTAGCCAAGTTCAATTGATTCTCTTCACTTATTTATTTCATTTGACTGTGTCCATGGGCAGTTGAGCTTGCAACTCCTGGTTTATTTACTAGGAGGCTGGAATACTGAGATAATAGCTCTTTGTTGTTCTCTTTCTCCGAAATGTTAAATATAGAAAACGCCATAGACATTCAGTAGATTGGTCATGCACTAGATCATTTAACTCAATAGGTTGAGATCTTCCCCTGTGATTTTTAACCTAGAAATATCCATAAGGTTAGGTTTTCCATTCATTGGATCTTTTGTTTAGTTTAAGGAGACCCTCTGGATCTGTGAAATCTTTGCCTTATTACCACTCTGCCCTTATGTTCTTCAAGTTTATGTCAGGGTCCCTATCCCATGGTAATTCTTAAGGGAAAACAATTCTTTTTTTTCAGAGAGTGTCTAGTTTGTGTGCTTAACCAGATGGAGGGCTCTTGTCCATGTTAATCCAAAGTTCTTGCTGATGGTGCTCTCAGAGCCCAGGGCTTATGGCCAGAGGTTTTTGATTTGTTTGTTTGTTTGTTTGTTTTTGTTTTTGATTTTTGAGATGGAGTTTCACTCTTGTTGCCCAGGCTGGAGTACAATGGCATGATCTTGGCTCACTGCAACTTCTGCTTACCAGGTTCAAGCGATTCTTCTGCCTCAGCCTCCCAAGTAGCTGGGATTACAGGCATGCGCCACCATGCATGCCTGGCTAATTTTGTATTGGCTGGAGCTTTTAAAGATACAGATGGGCCAAGGTAAGGATTTTGAATTACCTCAAAACATAACGATTGCTGCCTACCATGATTGTTGGAAAAAAGTGGAGTTAGATACATATAAAGGTGGAAATTTAGGGGAATACCTAGGTATTCCCTGGGTATAACTGAATTCGCAAACTATTTTTTAAGAGCATTGAGAATGATTTATTTTCAAGATTCATGACTGCAGATAATGTGTGGTCAGCAAGTGGTCACAAAGGAAATCCACTGTATATATCTGACTTGGAAGGAGAAAACATTGATAGGACAGTGAGTTCGTTGGCTTCCTCATTCAGACCGTGCATGCCAGTGCTTCTGTCTCCTTCTTGGCCCTTGCTTGGTCTCTAGGCAGATTACATTCTTAGAAGGGTGCCGGTCACCCAGAGCTTACAGATGTGCAAGAGTTGGCTTTTAAAGTTTATGTCCCATAACTGGATTTTTCACTGCTGCAAACTCTACTGCATGCTACTGTCTGCCATTTGCCCATGGCTGTCCTAGGTTGCCTTTTCTATATTTCCCTTGGTAGTAGCTTTAAGTCCCTGTCTCACTCACCCAACATTGGGCTTCTTGGGTTTGTGGGTGTAATTTGCCCTTTACTAAAGGGGCACTATACTATTTATTTCTGAGGCATGATTTCAAATAAAATGGTATTTTATAGCCTTATTAGTGGGAAGTTACTTTCAATTAGAATTCTGAGTAATTTGCACATAATGTTTATAATGTGAAGGAAAAATGGCAAGCATTTCACTAACAAAGAAAAGCCAAGCTCACAAGACTCTGCCAGAAATGAATTCCAAGAACACTTTCTTTACCATTTCTCCTTTCAACTCACAAATCTACAGGCTGGTGATTTAGCCTGGGCAGCTCTTCAGGTCTCAGCTGGGCTCACTCCCAGGACTGCAGGACAGCTGGCTCTTGGTTGAGGCCTCCTAGGTCTGGAGGTTAGCTGGGGTGACTCAGTTCTGGTCCACATATCTCCTTCCAGCAGGCCAGCCCTGGCATGTTCTCACCATGAAGGCAGACGTTCTATTGGAGTACTTGCCTCCAGCTGCTTTTTTTTCCCAAGCCTCCAACATAGCCTTCCCAAGTCTACTTCACAGTTTCTGCATAAGAATCCAGTCATTTTACATGGAGTAGAGAGACAGTCTTTCAGATCCTCTTCTTGGCCAGAGGAAGTCACCAGGGTAGGGAAAGGAAGAAGAGGCAAGGAAGGTAGCAGTGCCAGCTCCTCTTGGTAAAGTGTGAACACTACTGGAGAGTTCCAACCACAGAGTAGGCAGGAGAGCAATGTCAAGGGTGAGCAGTCCAGGCTCTAGAAATAAGTAGACATGGATTCCAGTCCGGGCTTCTCCACTCACTGTGGGCAAGTTATTTATCCCCTAGCCTCAGATTCCTCAGAAAGGAAATGAGTTGATGCTATTAGTACTGCCTTAAGGCCATTGTGAAGGTCAGATACACACAAAGAGCTTAGCACAGCAGCTGGCACACAACAGGCACTCAAGGAAGTAATGATTGTGGTATACTTAGGTGAGGACATAATGCAGGCTTTAAAAGGGATCCCCTGGCCCATGGCTTATACTGCTGGCATCAGGATAAGAACAGGGACAAACATTTCCCCTGACTTCTCTTCACTTCCAGAAGTCCACAGGCAACTTGCCTGAGTCTTCTGTCCCCATTATCACCACACTCACCTAAAATCCCAGACCTGGGTGTTGTGTTATCCCCACAGCTGTGGAGCTCTCAGTTCCCTAGGCCAACTGGTTCTATAGGGACCAAGCCTAGAGGTACCCCTGCTAGTTTGTCAGTGGTGCCTGGTGGCCAGATGTCGAAGGCCCTGGGCACTGAGTACTCTGGAAGCCATGGACCCTTGAAGCAAGGCCTGTGCTGCGCACTGCAGGAGACAGAAGCCAGGTTGGGAGAGGCCACTGCTGTCCGGCTTTGGTCCTGTGGGGCCAGACGCACCCATGGCTCTTAGGCAGGAGCGGGAAGTTTCAGGCAAACTTCCATGTGGCTGCTGGGCTTAATTTCACAGAGGGAGTGCTCTGGCCAGGTGGGTGGAGGCTCCAAGAGTTGGAGCAGAGTGGGACCAGGGCACCTCTGTTCAGGCTCCAACTGAGGCAGGTGGCCTGGCTGGCTGCTTGCGTCACAGCAGCCTCTTTCCTCAGCATGCCTGTGATGGTGGCATCAGTCATGCTGGTACCTGGGATGATGCCTGGCAGCCAGTTTGGGGTGAGGAGTGGCTTCCAGGATGCAAGTGTGAAGCACTCCAGCCAAATGTCACCATTGCCATGGCCCCATGTGCTCCGAGTGGCCTGGGCTGCCCTCATAGATGGCCTCTTAGTGCCCCTGGTGCCCCAGGCTCAGGCAGAGGGCACAGTGCACAGGCACGCAATCTCATAGGGAATTAATGAAACAGCAACAAAATAGACAAATTGTTCCACTGGTTCTTTATATAGGTTCATGAAGTCATTGACATGTGGGAACAATCTTCCTCATTTCTGCTGAGAAGATCCTCAGGAGGAGCTGATGAGTCTCCGTTGTTACAGGTGCTCTCATAGATGATGTCCAGGGGCTAATCATATTCATTGATTTTTGAGGCTGCTATGGGCTTTCATGGGACCTTCTCCAATGCCCAGTAATGAGGAACTTGTTTTAATATTTCCTCACAGGAAGGTTTTTGCTTGCTTTTGAGTCTACCATGATCACAAATGAAGTCTCCTCTGACCTGTCACCTGGAGGCTCCTCCACCAGGTCTTCAGTGTGAGCTTCGGTGAATTTTTTCCCAGGGTGTATTCTGTTATGTGACTAGATGTGGACTTTTTTACCCATTGCTTGGGGTGGGCAGCAGATCTTTTGGACCACTAAAGACACGTTCTCATATTGTCAAGGCAAAATTCTGAAGAAATCATAAAACTGTTCCCACTGCAAAATGTTCTTTGTAAGTGGCTCATGTCTGATGCAGTCTTTCCACATAATCCACAATGAGCAAGTATTTCTGGAGGCTCACACCCTTTCAATAACAGAAGCACAGTATTCTGCTGGGTACAGATGTCTTCAGCAGTAGGAGTTCTTGCACTCTTTTGTCTTCTGAGAGTGTTGTTGAAAATTTGAACACGTCTTTTTGGCTCTCAAAGTCAGTTAGCTGTGATCAGCTCCCAAGTGCTAAAGAACCCATGGTTGCAGAGTTCCTGAGTAAGCTGAGTGTACCTTCAGTCTGTGGCTGGTTTTTATTTGTGTCTGCAGAATTTCTTTCATGGCAACCAGATTTTTGTAAACTTCTGTAGCCTTTTCTGCTTTTTTGTTTTGGTTTGCTTTGGTTTTTGGTTAGAAATGCCTTTCATTTCCGGAACAGCAATGCTCTTCAAGGCTTGCACAGGTCATAAAAATTCAAGGAATCATGTCGTTGCAGCAACATGGTGGACTATGTAAGAAAAACGCCCTGAAGAAGCAGTACAGAAGCTCCCTCCTCAGCAGTCAGGGACAGGGAGAGGTGCTGTTTTTTCCCCAGAACAGGTCCCCAAGTCATCCCAAAGCTGCATGGTACCCTCTCAGGTGGGTCCTGAGAAGCCTACACAAGCTATTTATAAGTATATAGTGATCACTAGGATAATCCATAGAACTTTTAGGAAAGAAGTTTAAGACCTTTCTCCCACCATTTTAGCAGGATAAAGTCCAACTGGATTAGAAAATGACATGTTAATAATGCAAATAAATACACATTTATATCTGTACAAATTATATAAATTTTATCATTTGATAAGATATTTGACTGGTGGATAAAGGACTTTCTAAGCATAAAAGTAAAAGAAGTCATAGAAAGGCTATAGCAGTGTGAGACTCTTTATGCAGGAAAGGGCATCAATGTGTACATAGATGAATCTGTATCTAATTTGAAGCAATTCCCAAAAGTGCCTGTTTCCTTTTCTTTGAATATCACTGGAGAAATAGTTCCTTTTGCTATGTCTTTTTTTAGGCAAGATTTTTTACTAATTGATGTGTAGTCTGAATCCTGGCTAAATACAAACCTTTTCTTTTTTGTACCTGTTCTTACTGAAAATGAAACTGTGACTTTTTTTTTTATTCCATTGGTTGGTCAAAAACTACAATTAACTCTTCTAAGTTTCTTCTCTGGCTGAACAAACAGTGGTCCCATTGGCCTTTCTGGGAACTCCAGGCCCTCTCAAAAGCCTTCGTATTTCATTTATTTTCAAAGCTCCCAAAAGGAATAGCTTGCTCTTGACATTGTACATGTCAGTGGAAAGATAAAGTCTACTTTTCAAAAATGAAACATTTGTGTTTCTAATGATTTGGAAATAGAAATCTGATGTAGTTATTGGATATTGGGAAAGAGGGTGACAAAAGTAAGTATCACCCAAAGCACTTAACAATTCTGATTAATTCTACTTAACCTCTAATAATGTAGTACATTATATATTTTCATTAATTTTGATTGTATTTATGTGTATCATAGGAACAGTTGGGTTTCCTTGAGTGATAAATTATTTATTCACTTATTCCACTTCAAGTAAGCTAAATAATTGTTTCCTTGGTTGAAAAGTCTCACAGATTGATTGCACAAGTTATTTGGTTGGATTATTTATGCTCATTTATTTATTTATTCTTATTTCACTGATGAAAATATCACTAAATTCCTTGGTTTGTTGACCTGATTGTACCTACCTTGACAAATCACTCCCTTTCTGGACCCAGTTTTCTCATTATGTGGCAGTGAATAAAAATTATTTTATTCATTGCCTGATGCTCAAACTGTCTTAGATTTGGCCAACAGGAGGCCCCTCAGCCTGGCTCCTATGTTCGTTTGCCACTTCCCCATCATTCTTGGACCACTTTCCTTTATTATTTTCTTACACTCTTGCTCTATTGCCTAAGCTGGAATGCAGTGGTGCCATCATAGCCCACTGCCACCTCAAACTCTTGGGTGTAAGTGATCCTCCTGCCTCAGTTTCCTCAGTAGCTGAGGTAACAGGCACTTGTGACTATAGCTAGCTAATTTTAAAATTTTTTATAGAGAAGGCTTTTGCCACGTTGCCCTGGCTGGACTTGTATTCTTGTCTTCGAGCACTTCTCCTACCTTGACCTCTCAAATTACTGGAATTACAGGCTTAACATACTGTGCCCAGCCATGTTTTTTTTTTTACATTTTGATACTTCAGGCTCATCTTGTACATACTTTTTTTTTTTCTCTTGGAATTATTGTTTTGGGGTCTTGCTCATGGAAAGAACAAAATTCTCAAACAACACTAAAAAGTGACCCTGCAATTTGATTTTCAAACTTCCATGAAATGTAGTATTTGTGGGGACGAATGTGGTTAAATTGGCAAAACAGTAATATAAGACATCCATCTGTCCACCACTTGGATTTGCATTGTTTCTGTGACGTCAGTGTGTTTACATCTGGAAGCAGAATTGTTAGATTGTTTGGTATTTACTTCATTACTAGGTCTAGCAAATTGGTTTCCAGAGTACGTGCAGCAATTTATGCACCCATTAGTAGTATATTCCTATAAGTATTTCCTTATCAATTTTTGATTTCTTCAATTTTGTGGTTTGATGAATGTGAAAAAAAAATCTTACTGCTGTTTATATGTCATGAGGGTTTTTTCTTGGATGAAATACTTTTTCTATCCATTACTCAGTTTTTGGTGGGGAGGGGAGTTTCTTTTTTTGTCATTCTAAAAATACGTTCTGGATATAATCTGTTGCACCCTGGTCTCAAAAATACTTTCTAGTCTGTGGCTTATCTTTTTATATTAATGAAAATATAAAGAACTTCCGTATTGAAGTCAAATTTGTGTGTTTTACTTTTAAAAAATCTGTATCATTCAGTCATGAAGTGATTGTGCGCTATTTTAGGTTTTTTTTTCTAGTTTTCTAATTTCACTTAATTCATTTAGTTTATTTTAAAATTAACTTTATTGATGTATAATTAATATATAATAATGTATAATACACACTAATTTTATAATCTTAAGTACAGTTTGGTTAGTTTTAATAATATATACTTTTGCAGTTACCATCACAATTAATATACAGACCATTTCCATCAACCCTAAAGGTTTACTTATACTCTTGGTCAGCCTTCTACCCCATCACTGGCATCAGACAACCCAAAAACTTTATGTTTAGTTAGGTTTTCTTTTTTTAGTTTCATACAAGTGGAATTAGACAGTTTGTACTTTGTATCGGGGTTTTTCTGCTCAAAATAATGGTTTTGAGATTTTTTTCATGTTAGTGCACATCAGTAGTTAGTTGCAAATACCAGCAGTAGTTTTATTGCTAAATAGTCTGTTGCCTGGATATATCACAATTTGTTTATCTTTTCACCTGTTTAGGGACATGTGGATTCTTTCCAGTTTTGGGCTGTTGTGAATGAAGCTACCATGAACATCCATGTATAAGTTTTTAGATGAATATTTATCTTTATTTCTTTTGGATAAATAGGAGTTGAATTTCTGGGTTACATGGTGAACTTATGTTTATATTTATAGGAAGTGCTTATTTTCTGAAGTAGTCTTGCCATTTTACATTCCCACCAACAGTGTTTGCAAGTTTCAGTAGCTCTACATCCTTATTAACATACTGCATTGTTAGTCTTTTAAATTTTTGCTACCCTAGTGGGCGTCTAGTGGTATGGCTTTGTAAATTTGCCTTTTCCTGATGACTAGTAACATAAGCATCTTTTCATTTGCTCATAGATCATTCATAGATTTTCTTTTGTAAAGTGTCTATTCAAATTTTCTGCCCCCTTTTTAAAAAATACTTTAAGTTCTGTGGTACATGTGCAGAATGTGCCAGTTTGTTACATAGGTATATACATGTCATGGTAGTTTGCTGTCCATCAACCCATTACCTACATTAGGTATTTCTCCTAATGCTATCCCTCCCCTAGACCGCAACCCATGACAGGCCCTGGCATGTGATGCTTCCCTCCCCGTGTCCATGGGTTCTCATTGTTCAGCTCCTACTAATGAGTGAGAACAAGTAGTGCTTGGTTTTCTCTTCCTGTGTTAGTTTGCTGAGAATGATGGTTTCCAGTTTCATCCATGTCCCTGCCAAGGACATGAACTCATCCTTTTGTATGGCTGCATAGTATTCCATGGTATATATGTGCCATATTTTCTTTACCCAGTCTATTACTGATGGGCATTTGGGTTGGTTCCAATTCTTTGCTATTGTGAACAGTGCTGCAATAAACATATGTCTGCATGTGTTTTTATAGTAGAATGATTTGTAATCCTTTGGGTATTTACCCAGTAATGGGACTGGTGAGTCAAATGGTATTCTGGTTCTAGATCCTTGAGGAATCACCACACTGTCTTCCACAATGGTTGAACTAATTTACACTCCTACCAACAGTGTAAAAGCATTCCTATTTCTCCACGTCCTCTCTAGCATCAGTTGTTTCCTGACTTTTTAATGATCGCCATTCAAACTGGTGTGAGATGGTATCTCATTGTGGTTTTGATTTGCATTTCTCTAATGACCAGTGATGATGAGCTTTTTATTCATATGTTTGTGGGCTGCATAAATGTCTTCTTTTGGAAAGTATCTGTTCCTATCATTTGCCTACTTTTTGGTAGGGTTTTTTATTTTCTTGTAAATTTTTTAAAGTTCTTTGTAGATTCTGGATATTCGCCTTTTGTCAGATGGATAGATTGCAAAATTTTCTCCCATTCTGTAGTTTGCCTGTTCACTCTGATGATAGTTTTTTTTTGCTGTGTAGAAGTTCTTTAGTTTAATTAGATCCCATTTGTCAATTTTGGCTTTTGTTGTCATTGTTTTGGTATTTTAGTCACGTAGTCTTTGCCCATGCCTATGTCCTGAATGGTATTGCTTAGGTTTTCTTCTCGGGTTTTTATGATGTTTGCTCCTAGGTTTAAGTCTATAATCCATCTGGAGTTAATTTTTGTATAAGGTGTAAGGAAGGGATCTAGTTTCAGTTTTCTGCATATGTCTAGCCATTTATTTTCAATAGCATTTATTAAATAGGAAATCCTACCCCCACTGCTTGTTTTTGTCAGGTTTGTCAAAGATCAGATAGTTGTAGATGTGTGGCATTATTTCTCAGGCCTCGATTCCATTTCATTGGTTTATATATCTGTTTTGGGATCAGTACCATGCTGTCTTGGTTACTATAGCCTTGTAGTATAGTTTGAAGTCAGGTAGCATAATGTCTCCAGCTTTGTTCTTTTTGCTTAGGATTGTCTTGGCTGTATGGGCTCTCTTGGTTCCATATGAAATTTAAAGTAGTTTTTTCTAATTCTATGAAGAAAGTCAGTGGTAGTTTGATGGAGATAGCATTGAATCTGTGAATGACTTTGGGCATTATGGCCATTTTCATGATACTGATTCTTCCTATCCATGAACATGGCATGTTTTTCTGATTGAGTCCTCTCTTATTTCCTTGAGCAGTGGTTTGTAGTTCTCCTTGAAGAGGTCCTTTGCATCTCTTCTAAGTTGTATTCCTAGGTATTTTATTCTCTTTGTAGCAATTGTGAATGGGAGTTCATTCATGATTTGGCAATCTGTTTGCCTATTATCAGTGTATAGGAATGCTTGTGATTTTTACACATCAATTTTATATCCTTAGACTTTGCTGAAGTTGTTTATCAGCTTAAGGAGGTTTTGGGCTGAGATGATGAGGTTTTCAAAATATACAATCATGTCATCAGCATGAGACAATTTGACTTCCTGTCTTCCTATTTGAATACCCTTTTTTTCTTTCTCTTGCCTTATTGTCCTGGCCAAAACTTCTAATACTATGTTGAATAGGAGTGGTGAGAGAGGGCATCCTTGTCTTGTGACCGTTTTCAAAGGGAATGCTCCCAGCTTTTGCTCATTCAGTATGATATTAGCTCTGGGTTTGTCATATATACCTCTTATTATTTTGAGAGATGTTTCATCAATACCTAGTTTATTGAGAATTTTTAGCATGAAGGGGTGTTGAATTTTATTAAAGGCTTTTTCTGCATCTATTGAGATAATCATGTGGTTTTTGTCATTGGTTCTGTTTATGTAATAGATTACATTTATTGATTTTTGTATGTTGAATCAGCCTTGCATCCCAGGGATGAAGCTGACTTGATTGTGGTAGATAAGCTTTTTATTGTGCTGCTGGGTTTGAGTTGCCAGTATTTATTGAGGATTTTTGCAATGTTCATCAGGGATATTGCCCTGAGAGTTTCTTTTTTAGTTGTGTCTCTGCCAGGTTTTGGTGTCAGGATGATGCTGGCCTCGTAAAATGAGT
The DNA here is from genome assembly GCF_048565385.1 of Saimiri boliviensis. Lineage (NCBI taxonomy): Eukaryota > Metazoa > Chordata > Mammalia > Primates > Cebidae > Saimiri > Saimiri boliviensis. The sequence goes on from NC_133449.1 coordinate 246,946,534, forward strand.
TAGGGAGGATTCCCTCTCTTTCTGTTGTTTGGAATAGTTCAGAAGGAATGATACCAGCTCCTCTTTGTACCTCTGGTAGAATTTGGCTATGCATATGTCTGGTCCTGGGCTTTTTTTCGTTGGTAGGCTATTAATCACTGCCTCAATTTCAAATTATGTTATTGTTCTATTCAGGGGTTCGTCTTTTTTCTGATTTAGTCTTGGGATGGTATACGTGTCCAGGAATTTATCCATTTCTTCTATATTTTCTAGTATATTTGCATCGAGCTGTTTATAGTATTCTCTGATGGTAGTTTGTATTTCTGTGGGATCAGTGGTGCTTTCCTATTTATCATTTTTTATTGTGTCTGTTTGATTCTTCTCTCTTTTCCTCTTTATTAGTCTGGCTAGCAGTGTATCTATTTTGTTAATCTTTTCAAAAAACCAGCTGCTGGATTTATTGATTTTTTTGAAGGGGTTTTCATGTCTCTGTCTCCTTCAGTTCTGCTCTGATCCTAGTTATTTCTTGTCTTCTGCTAGTTTTTGAATTTGTTTGCTCTTGCTTTTCTAGTTCTTTTAATTGTGATCTCTGGGCATTTAATGCTATAAATTTCCCTCTAAACACTGCTTTAGCTGTGTCCTAGAGATTCTGGTACATTGTGTCTTTGTTACTTACCTGGTAGTCATTCAGCAGCAGGATGTTCAGTTTCCATGTATTTGCAGTTTTGAGTGAGTTTCTTAATCCTGAGTTCTAATTTGATTGTACTGTGGTCTGAGAGACTATTTATTATGATTTCCATTCTTTTGCATTTGTTGAGGAGTGTTTTACTCCCAATTATGTGCTCAGTTTTAGAATAAGTGCGATATGGTGCTGAGAAGAATGTATATTCTGTTGGTTTGAGTGGAGAGTTCTGTAGATGTCTATTAGGTCTGCTTGGTCCTAATAGACAACTATAGAGCTCCTGGTCCAGAGCTGATTTCAAGTCCTGAATATCCTTGTTAAGTTTTTTTCTTGTTGATCTGTCTGATATCAACAGTGGGGTGTTAAAGTCTCCCACTGTTATTATGTCAGAGTCTAAGTTTCTTTGTAGGTCTCTAAGAACTTGCTTTATGAATCTGGGTGCTCCTGTATTGGGTGCATATATATTTAAGACAGTTAGCTCCTCTTGTTGCATTGATTCCTTTACCGTTATGTAATGCCTTTTTTTTTTGGTCAGTTTTGATTTTTGTAGGTTTAAAGTCTGTTTTATCAGAGCCTAGGATTGCAACCTCTGCATTTTTTTGCTTTCCGTTTGCTTGGTAAATCTTCCTCCATTCCTTTATTTAAGCCTATGTGTGTCTTTGCATGTGAGATTGGTCTCCTGAATACAGCACACCAATGAGTCTTGATCCTTTATCCAGTTTGCCAGTCTGTGTCTTTTAATTGGGGCATTTAGCCCATTTACATTTAAGGTTAATATTGTTATGCATGAATTTGATCCTGTCATCATGATGCTAGCTGGTTATTTTGCCTGTTAGTTGATGCAGTTTCTTCATAGTGTCATTGGTCTTTACAATTTGGTATGTTCTTGAAGTGGCTAGTATTGGTTGTTGTTTTCCATATTTAGTGCTTCCTTCAGTAGTTCTTGTAAGGCAGGCCTGGTGGTGACAAAATCTCTCAGCATTTGCTGGTCCATAAATGATTTTATTTCTCCTTCACTAATGAAGCTTAGTTTGGCTGGATGAAATTTTGGGTTGAACATTCTTTTCTTTAAGAATGTTGAATACAGGTATTGATCGACTTACGACCTATGCAACTTTACGACCATTCGACTTTACGACCACAGTCACTAGCCATGACTGCTCCGCATCTGGCAGCGCAAACATTGCCCAGCTGGGCTTAAGACAGTGCGGACCAGCTTCCGGCAGCACTACCATCTGTGCATGCATCATTTCAACTGTTATCCCAGACTCGGTACAGCAATTTGTGTTTTGTGTCTTGGATATTTTTCATCAAACCCCTCCCAAGATGTCTACCAAGAGGAAATTGTCTTTGTCTATGCCTCAGCCTGCCAAGAAGGAAAGAAAGGCCATCGATCTTGACACGAAAATGAAAGTAATTAAGCAGTATGAAGGAGGAAAGAAAGTGAATGTGATCTGTGTCGATGATTTTAAAAGATAAAGAAAATTCGTGAAGCTGTGAAAGGGTCTGCACCCATGCGATCAACAGTTATAACCAACAAAGCGGGCTCATAATGAAAGAAAATTATGATAAAATATGACTTAAAGATTTTTATAACATCATTTCATAGTACTGTACATATAGCCTACTCAACTTACGACCAAATCGGGTTACGACTGGTCTGTCGGAACCAATCGTGGTCATAAGTCGAGCACTAGCTGTATTGGCCCCTACTATCTTCTGGCTTGTAGAGTTTCTGCAGAGAGATCTGCTGTTAGTCCCATGGGCTTCCCTTTGTGGGTAATCTGAGCTTTCTTTCTTGCTGCCCTTAACATTTTTTCCTTTATTTCAACCTTGGTGAATCTGACAATTATGTGTCTTGGGTTGCTCTTTTCAAAGAGTATCTTTGTGGTGGTCTCTGTATTTCCCGAATTTGAATATTGGCCTGGCTTGCTAGGTTGGGGAAGTTCTCCTGGATAATATCCTAAAGTGTGCTTTCCAACTTGCTTCCATTCTCCCTGTCACTTTCAGGTACACCAATCAAATTTAGGTTTGGTTTTTTCACATAGTCCCATATTTCTTGGAGGCTTTGCTCATTCCTTTTCATTCTTTTTCTCTAATCTTGTCTTCATGCTTTATTTTATTAAGTTGATCTTCAATTTCTGATATCCTTTCTTCTGCTTGATTGATTCAGCTATTGATATTTGTGTATGCTTCATTACTTTCTTGTGCTTTGTTTTTCAGGTCCATCAGGTAATTTATGTTCTTCCCTAAACTGGTTATCCTAGTTAGCAAGTCCTCTAACCTTTTTTCAGGGTTCTTAGCTTCCTTGCATTGGGTCAGAACATGTTCCTTTAGCTTGGAGGAGTTTGTTATTACACACCATCTGAAACCTACTTCTGTCAATTCGTCAAACTCATTCTGTGTTCAGTTTTATTCCCTTGCTGGTGAGGAGTTGTGATCCTTTGGAGGAGAAGACATATTCTGGTTTTTGGAAATTTTCAGCCTTTATGCACAGATTTTTTCTCATCTTCATGGATTTATCTATCCTTTGGTCTTTGATGTTGGTTTCCTTTGGATGGCATTTCTGTGTGGACATCCTTATTGTTGATGTTGATGCTATTGCATTCTGTTTGCTAGTTTTCTTTCTAACAGGCCCCTTTGACACAGGTCTGCTGGAGTTTGCTGGAGGTCTACTCCAGACCTTGTTTGCTTGGGCATCACCAGCAGAGGCTGCAGAACAGCAAAGATTGCTGCCTGTTTCTTCCTCTGGAAGCTTTGCCCCAGAGGGGCACTGGCCAGATGCCAGCCAGAGTTTTCCTGTATGAGGTGTCTGTCGACCCCTGCTGAGAGATGTCTCCCAGTTAGGAGGAATGGGGTTCAGGGACTCACTTGAGGAGACAATCTGTCCCTTAGCAGAGCTTGAGGGCTGTGCTGGGAGATCCACTGCTCTCTTCAGAGCCAGCAGTTAGGAATATTTAAGTCTGGTGTAGCTGCTGCTACAGCCATCCCTTCCCTCAGGTACTCTGTCCCAGGGAGATGGGAGTTTTATCTATACATCCCTGACTGGGACTGCTGCCTTTCTTTCACAGACGACCTGCCTAGAGAGGAGGAATCTAGAGAGGCAGTCTAGCTACAGTGGCTTTGCTGAAGTGCTGTGGCTGGAACTGCCCATTTCAAACTTCCTGGCAGCTTTGTTTACACTGTGAGTGGAAAACCACCTACTCAAACCTCAGTAATGGTGGATGCCCCTCCCCTGACCAAGCTTGAGCATCCCAAATCAGCTTCCGACTGCTGTGCTGGCAGTGACAATTTCAAGCCAGTGAATCTTACTTTGCAGGGCTCCATAGGATTGGAATCTGCTGAGCTAAACCACTTGGCCTCTTGGCTTCAGCCCCCTCTCCCAGAGAGTGAATGGTTCTGACTCATTGGCATTCCAGGTGCCATTGCAGTATGAAAAAAACTCCTGTAGCTAGCTTGGTGTCTGCCCAAATGGTGTCTCAGTTTTGTGCTTGAAACTCAGGGCCATGGTGGTGTAGGCACCTGTGGGAATCTACTGGTCTCTGGGTTGTGAAGACCATGGGAAACGCATATTATCTGGGCTGGAATGCACCGTTCCTCAAGGCACAGTTCCTCATGGCTTCCCTTGGCTAGGAGAGGAAGATCCCCAACCCCTTGTGCTTCCCAGGTGAGACGACACCCCACCCTGCTTAGGTTCGCCCTTTGTGGGCTACACCCACTGTCTAACCAGTCCCAATGAGATGTTCTGGGTACCTCTGATGGAAATGCAGAAATCAACTGCCTTCTGCATTGATCTTGCTGGGAGCTCCAGACTGGAGCTGTTCCTATTCCACCATCGTGCCAGCCACTCTGCCCATTTAGAAAATTTGTTTGTTCTATTATTGAGTTCTAAGAGTTATTTGTGTATTCTGTCTCCATGCACATCTTTTGTTAGATATATTTGTTATGAATGTTTTCTCCCAGATTTTTGTTTTCATTTTCTTAACAGTATCCTTTGGAAAGCAGAAATTTTTAGTTTTGATAAAGTTTACTTTTTATGATTAATGCTTTTGGTTCTCAAGAAATCTTACTGTCATACATTTTAAACCTACATATGTTATAAACTCTACTATATGTTATTATTTTTTCTTTAAACAAAGTTCTTTTAAAGAAATTAAGAAATAAACAAGTTTTATCTACCCATATATTAGTCTTTTCTTGTACACTTCGTTCCTTTGTATAGGTCGAGGTTTCCATTTGGTATTACTTTTCTTCTACTTGAAAAGCATTATTTAACATTTTCTGTAGTATAGGTCTTGGCAACAAATTCTCTCAGCTTTTTCTTTTCGTTTGTTTCTGGTGGTAAGTGGTCTTTGTTTTGACTAAAATTTGAAAGGTATTTTCAATGGTTATAGAGTCCTAAGTTGATAGTTTTTCTTCATTCAGCACTTTAAAGATTTCAGTATCTTGTTTTCTGGCTTGAATAGTTTTTGATGAAAAGTCTGTTATTTTAATTTTTGTTCTTTTGTTCATGTGTCTTAATATCTGACTACATTTGAGACATTCTCTATCACTAATTTTTTAATAGGAATTTAATTGTAAAATACTCTTACAGTTTTCTATGTTTATTGGCCTTTATTCACTAAATGTCTTTGATTAGCTGATTATAGATTTCAGTAAATTTGGAATTTTTTTGGCTATTATTTCTTCAAATATTTTTTCTGTGCCTACTTTCCCTTTTCTAATTATAGATATGTTAGATCACTTGAAGATTTCCTATAAGTGGCTCTGTTTCTTTTTTCTTTTTTTCTTTTTGCTTCTATTTTAACTAATTTATATTATGGTGTATTCAAGTTAAAAAAAATTTTTCTTGCTGTGTTTAATCTGCTTTGATTCTCACTCTAGTTAATGTTTTCATTTGAGACAGGATTTTTTTATCTTAAGAAATTCCATTTGGTTCTGTTTTGTATCTTCCATTTATTTTACACATGTGAACACAGTTAGAAAACCTTTGTTGATATCCTTTTCTGCTAATTATTTTTAATCTCTGTTGTTTCTGGATCTTTTAAAATTGATATTCTATTGATTTTTCTTTTGTATATTGGTCACATTTTTCTGCTGCTTGGCATGTCTAGTAATTTTAATTTGACACTGAACAATGAATTCTTCATTGCCAATTGCCTAGATTTGGTTGTCTTTCTTTCAAGAGTGTTGGGCTCATTCTGTTAGTTAATTTACCTGTGTTTCTGCTGGCCCATTTGTATCTTATTTTTAAAGCTATTGTTAGGACAGAACTACATTAGCCTTTACTTAAGGGAAAATGTAGTCTCGATACTGAGACATGCCCCTTCTGGGCTTTCTATTGAATGCCCACAGCAATCAGCAGGGTTCTTTTATTATGAGGGCTCTGGGAATTGTTTAGCTTATAGCTCACTGTCAGTTCTTTGTGTGACTTCATTGAGTTTCATTTTATACATGTGTATATAATTCAGTATTCCTCAGAGTTTCAGGGGGATTCCTATGCACATTTTTGGAACTGTTTTTGTGCATAGCTCCTCCACTTGGGACTCTGATTCAGAACATCCAGCTGATTCAGGCTTGCAGAACTCCCATCTTTGTCTCCTCCATTTAGCCAGAATTCATGCTTGAGATTCCCATCTCTCATCCATGGCTTGCAGGGTCCCTCTAAGCAGAGTCTTAGGATGATTTTAGTGCTCATTTGTCTTGTTACCTTTCTCAGGGATTATGGTCCTGTACTGATGACCTTCACTTAGAAACAGCTGTTTTATAAAATTTGTTCAGTTTTCTGTTATTTTTGGAGGGAGGGCTAGTTGGTTCTTGTTATTCCACTATGATTGGAAACAGAATTTCCTAGGTTTTAATAAAGTAAGAAATTGTCACTTAATTTTTTCTTACATATGGTCATCAAATTGTTCCAATACTATGCTTTGAATACAGTATGATTTTCTTAGTGATTTGTAATGTGAGTTCTGTCATATATCAAGTTCTCTCTCATACATACTTGGCCAATTTCTTTTTTTCTCTCTCTCTTTTTTTCTTATTTTTATTTATTTTTTATTTTATTATTGCATTTTAGGTTTTGGGGTACATGTGAAGAACATGCAAGATTGTTGCATAGGTACACACATGGCAGTGTGGTTTGCTGCCTTCCGTCCCCTCACCTGTATCTGTCGTTTCTCCCCATGCTATCTCTTCCCACCTCCCCACCCGCCATCCCTCCCCCATTTTGCCCCAATGGACCCCAGTGTGTAGTGCTCCCTTCCCTGTGTCCATGTGTTCTCATTGTTCAACACCCACCTATGAGTGAGAATATACGGTGTTTGATTTTCTGCTCTTGTGTCAGTTTGCTGAGAATGATGGGTTCCAGGTTCATCCATGTCCCTACAAAGGATGTGAACTCATCGTTTTTGATGGCTGCATAATATTCCATGGTGTATATGTACCACATTTTCCCTATCCAGTCTATCATCGTTGGGCATTTGTGTTGGTTCCAGGTCTTTGCTATTGTAAACAGTGCTGCAATGAACATTTGTATGCATGCCAACACCATTTATTAAACAACGAATCCTTTACCCATTGCTGGTTTTTGTCAAGTTTGTCAAAGAACAGGTGGTTGTAGATGTGTGGCGTTGCCTCCAGGGCCTCTGTTCTGGTCCATTGGTCTGTATCTCTGTTTTGGTACCTACCATGCTGTTTTGATTACTGTAGGCTTGCAGTATAGTTTGACGTCTGGTAGTGTGATGCCTGCAGCTTTGTTCTTTTTGCTTAGAACAGATTTGGCTATGCGGGCTCTCTTTTGGTTCCATATGAAGTTTAAGGTGGTTTTTTCCAGTTCTGTGAAGAAAGTCATTGGTAGCTCGATGGGGATAGTGTTGAATCTGTAAATTATTTGGGCAGTATGGCCATTTTCATGATATTGGTTCTTCCTAACCACAAATATGGAATGTTTCTTCATCTGTTTGTGTCCTCTCTTATTTCGTTGAGCAGTGGTTTGTAGTTCTCCTTGAACAGGTCCTTTACATTCGTTGTTATTTGTATTCCTAGGTATTTTATTCTCTTTGTAGCAATTGTGAATGGCAGTTCATTCTTGATTTGGTTCTCTTTAAGTCTGTTATTGTTGTATAGAAATGCTTGTAATTTTTGCACATTGATTTTGTATCCTGAGACTTTGCTGAAGTTGCTTATCAGTTTCAGGAGATTTTGGGCTGAGGCAATGGGGTCTTCTAGATATGCAATCATGTCGTCTGCAAATAGAGACAGTTTGACTTCCTCTTTTCCTATTTGAATACCCTTTATTTCTTTTTCTTGCCTGATTGCTGTGGCTAGAACTTCCAATACCATATTGAATAGGAGTGGTGAAGGAGGGCATCCTTGTCTAGTGCCAGATTTCAAAGGAAATGCTTCCAGTTTTTGCTCATTCATTATGATATTGGCTGTTGGTTTGTCATAAGTCGCTTTTATTATTTTGAGATACGTTCTGTCAATACCTAGTTTATTGAGGAATTTTCGCGTAAAGTGTTGTTGAATTTTGTCCAAGGCCTTCTCTGCATCAATTGAGATAATCATGTGGTTTTTGTCTTTGGTTTTGTTTATGTGATAAATTACATTTATAGACTTGCGTATGTTGAACCAGTCTTGCATCCCCTCGATGAAGCCTACTTGATCATGGTGGATAAGCTTTTTGATGTACTGTTGCAGTTGGTTTGCCGATATTTTATTGAAGATTTTTGCATCTATGTTCATCATGGATATTGGCCTGAAGTTTTCTTTTCTTGCTGAATCTCTGCCGGGTTTTGGTATCAGGATGATACTGGTCTCATAAAATGATTTGGGAAGGATTTCCTCTTTTTGGATTGTTTGGAACAGTTTCAGAAGGAATGGTACCAGCTCCTCTTTGTATATCTGGTCGAATTCGGCTGTGAACCCATTTGGACCTGGGCCTTTTTTGGATGGTAGGCTCTTAATTGCTGCCTCAGCTTCAGACCTTGTTATTGGTCTATTCATGGTTTCACCTTCTTCCTGGTTTAGGCTTGGGAGGATGCAAGTGTCCAGGAATTTATCTGTTTCTTCCAGGTTTACTAGTTTATGTGCATAAAGTTGTTTGTAATAATCTCTGTTGATCGTTTGTATTTCTGTGGAATCTGTAGTGATATCCCCTTTATTGTTTCTTATTGCATCTGTTTCATTATTCACTCTTTTCTTTTTTATTAATCTGGCTAGTGATCTGTCTATTTTGTTGATCTTTTTGAAAAACGAGCTCCTAGATTTATTGATTTTTCAAAGTTGTTTTTTTTTTTTTTTTTTTTTTGTCTCTATCTCCATTACTTCTGCTCTGATCTTAGTTGTTTGTTGTCTTCTGCTAGGTTTTGAGTTTTTTTTTTTATCTTACTCCTCTAGCCCTTTCAATTTTGAAAATAGGATGTTGATTTTAGATCTCTCCTTTCTTCCCATGTGGCCATTTATTGCTATATATTTTCCTCTAGAGACTGCTTTAAATGTGTCCCAGAGACTCTGGTATATTGTGTCTTCATTCTCGTTGGTTTCAAAGAACATCTTTATTTCTGCCTTCATTTAATTGTTTATCCAGTCAACATTCAAAAGCCAGTTTCCATGAAGCTGTTTCTTTTCACATAGTCCCATCCTGTGGTTCTGAGTTAGTTTCTGAATTCTGAGTTCTAACTTGAATGCACTGTGGTCTGGGAGACTGTTTTTTTATGATTTCCGTTCTTTTTCATTAGCTGAGGAGTGATTTACTTCCAGTTATGTGGTCAGTTTTATAGTAGGTGTAATGTGGTTCTGAAAAGAATGTATATTCTGTGGATTAGGGGTGGAGAGTTCTGTAAATGTCTATTAGGTTTGCTTGGTCCAGGTCTGAGTTCAAGTCCTGGATATCTTTGTTAATTTTCTGTCTCGTTGATCTGTCTAATATTGACAATGGGGTGTTAAAGTCTCCCACTATTATTGTGTGGGAGTCTAAGTCTCTTTGTAACTCATTAAGAACTTGCTCCTGTATTGGATACGTATATATTTAGGATCATTAGCTCTTCTTGTTGCATTGATCCTTTTACCGTTATGTAATGTCCTTCTTTGTCTCTTTTGATCTTCGTTGGTTTAAAGTATATATTATCAGAGATGAGAATTGCAACTCCTGCTTTTTTTTGCTCTCCATTTGCTTCGTAAATCTTTCTCCATCCCTTTATTTTGAGCCTTTGTGTATCCTTGTGTGTGAGATGGGTTTCCTAGATACAGCAGACTGATGGATTTTGGCTTTTTATCCAATTTGCCAGTCTGGCATTGGATTTTGATTGGGGGCATTTAGCCCATTTACATTTAGAGTTAATATTGTTATGTGTGAATTTGATCCTGCCATTTTGATGCTAGCTGGCTGTTTTGCCCCTTAGTTGATGCGGTTTCTTAATTGTGTCAATGCCCTTTACCATTTGGTATATTTTTGGAGTGACTGGTACTGGTTGTTCCTTTCTATGTTTAGTGCCTCTTTTAGGAGCTGTTGTAAAGCAGGCTTGGTGGTGATGAAATCTCTGAGTACTTGCTTGTTCATAAAGGGTTTTATTTTTCCTTCACTTATGAAGCTTAGTTTGGCTGGATATGAAATTCTGGGTTGAAAGTTCTTTTCTTTAAGGATGTTGAATATTGGCCCCCACTCTCTTCTTGCTTGTAGGGTTTCTGCTGAGATATTCTCTGTGAGTCTGATGGGCTTCCCTTTGTGGGTAACCCGACCTTTCTCTCTGGCTGCCCTTAGCATTTTCTTCTTCATTTCACCCCTGGTGAATTTGATGATTATGTGCCTTGGTGTTACTCTTCTTGAGGAATATCTTTGTGTTGTTCTCTGTGTTTCCGGGTCTTGAATATTAGTCTGCCTTGCTAGGTTGGGGAAGTTTTCCTGGATAGTATCCTGAAGAGTATTTTCCAGCGTGGATTCATTCTCTTCATCACCTTCAGGTACACCTATCAAATGTAAATTAGGTCTTTTTGCATAGTCCCATATTTCTTGTAGACTTTGTTTATTCCTTTTTACCCTTTTTTTTCTCTAATCTTGCTTTCTCCTTTTATTTCATTGAGTTGATCTTTGACCTCTGATATCCTTTCTTCTGCTTGGTCAATTCAGCTGTTGAAACTTGTGTATGCTTCTCGAAGTTCTCTTGTGTTTTTCAGCTCCATCAATTAACTTATGTTCTTCTCTAGGTTGTTTATTCTCGTTAACATTTTGTCAAATCTTTTTTAAACGTTCTTAGTTTCTTTGCATTGGGTTAGAACATGTTCTTTTAGCTCACAGAAGTTTCTTATTACCCACCTTCTGAAGCCTGTTTCTGTCAATTCATCACACTCATTCTCCATCCAGCCTTGTTCCCTTGCTGGTGAGGAGCTGTGATCCCTTGTAGGAGGAGAGGTGTTCTGATTTCGGATGTTTTCATTTTTTTGCACTGGTTTCTTCCCATCTTTGTGGATTTATCCACCTGTCATCTTTGTCATTGTTGGCTTTCAGATTTGGTCTCTGAGTGGACGTCCAGTTTGTTGATGATGAAATTATTTCTTTCTGTTTCTAAGTTTTTCTTCTAATATTCTGGCCCCTCTTCTGTAGGACTGCTGAGGTCTACTCCAGGTCCTAATTGCCTGGGATCACCTGCAGCGGCTGCAGAACAGTAAGGGTTGCTGTCAGTTTCTTCTTCTGTTCTCTTTGTCCCAGAAGGATACCTGCCAGATGTCAGTCTGAGCTCTCCTTTATGAGGTGACTCTTTGGATATACAGGGGTCAGGGAGCTGCTTCAGGAGACTGTTTGTTTTTTATAGGAGCTCACGTCCTGAGCTGTGAGCTCTGTTGTTCATTCAGAGCTGCTGCGCAGGTACTTTTTTTTGTTGTTGTTTTTGAGACCGAGTCTCACTCAGTCACCAGGCACCACGCTGGAATGCAGTGACGCAACCTCGACTCACTGCAACCTCCACCTCCCAGGTTCAAGCAATTCTCCTGCCTCAGCCTCCCGAGTAGCTGGGACTACAGGCGTGCGCCACCATGCCCAACTAATTTTTTTTGTGTTTTTAGTAGAGACGGGGTTCCACCATGTTGGCCAGTATGGTCTCGATCTCTTGACCTTGTGATCCACCCACCTAGTCCTCCCAAAGTGCTGAGATCACAGGCGTGAGCCACCGCACCCAGCCTGGGCAGGTATGTTTAAGTCTGCTGCAGCAGAACTCATAAACCTCCCTTTTTTTTTTCCCCAGGTGCTCTGTCCTGGGGAGTTAGGGCTTATTTATGAGTTTCTGTTGGGCTGTTACCTTTTTTCAGGGCTGCCCTGCCAAGCGAGGAGGCAGCCTAGTCACTGTCTGCCTGCAGAGGCTTTGCTGAGCTGCTGTGGGCTCCACCCAGCTGCCATGTGAACTTCCCTGCAGTCCTGTTTATACGGGTGTAGTTAGAACTGCCTTGGCAATGGTGGCCCACCTGTATAATGGTAGACTCTCTTTGTAATGGTGGGCTGCCTCAGCAATGGCAGGCTGCCTTAGCAATGGCAAACCAGCTTCGTAGTGGTGGAGTGCCTCTGTAATGGTGGACACTTCTCCCCCACAGAGCTGGACCATTCTGGGTTCAGCTGTTCTTGCTGTGAAACTTCCAATCCAGAGCATTTCCGATTGCTGTTTTTTGTGGGGGTGGGACCAGCCAAGCCTGATCGGCTGGTTCCCTGCCTCAAAGACCCCCCCCACTTTTTTTTTAGTTGAACAGTCGACTCTGTCTCCCAGGTGTTGCAGTCACCTGTTGAAAAGGCACCAGGATCTGTGTGGTTTTTCATGTGGTGACCAACTGTACTGGCTGAAACAGCTGCGCTGAGATTTGTGGTGCTTTTTTGCCTGGGAATCTCCTGGCCTGGCTCCCTGTTTCAGTCCCCTTTTTAATCAGTTGAATGGGTGACTGTGTCTCCCAGGAGCTCCAATCGCCAGCTAAAATGGCACCTGACCCCATGTATTTTGTATGGAGAACTGCCACACGAGGGCGCTGGCAAAACAGCCGCGCCTGCCAAATCAGCCGTGCAGGCCGAACCAGCCAAGTTGGCCAAACAGCTGTGCTGGTGACTTGTGGGGCTCCTCCACCTGGGAATCGCCTGGTCTGTGGGCAATAAAAATCCACCTGGAAATGCTGCATCCACTCATGCTCCGCACTTTCGCTGGGAGCTGCAATCCTGAGCTGCTCCTAATTGGCCATCTTGGATCCCTCTGTCCTTAGGCCAGTTTCTATCTAAGCTTTCTGCTTTATCCCGCTGATCTTTTGTCTATTCTCATGGTACATTATACTGCTTAATTAATATAGCTTTAGAATGAATCTTGATATCTTGTAGATTGAATCCCTACTCCTAATCTTTGCCATTTATAAACATTTATGTTTTTTTTTCCTAGTAAACTATCTATTTAAATTAATTGGAATAAGAAGTAAATACAGGTCAGCAATTGTGTTTTGTCCTTAAAATCGTGTGTTCATCCATGAAGTTACTTTATCAGTTAGCAGGAGACAAGTTGTTAAATGTAATGCTTTTTCCTAAAAATGAAAATATTCAAAATAGTGCTTTTATCAGTATAACTTAAAGAACATTAATAACTAACTTGTATTTATTGTGTGTGTCAGACTGCTTTCACCACTGTAATGTACTACCTCATTTAATTTTACAACTCTTTTTTTTTTTTTTTGGAGACAGAGTCTTGCTCCATCGCCAGGCAACAGGCTGGAGTGCAGTGGCGCAATCTCGGCTCACTGCAACCTCTGCCTCCCAGGTTCAAGCAATTCTCCTGCCTCAGCCTCCTGAGTAGCTGGGACTACAGGTGTGCACCACCATGCCCACCTAATTTTTGTATTTTTAGTAGAGACAGGGTTTCACCATGTTAGCCAGTATGGTCTCGATCTCTTGACCTAGTGATCCGCCCACCTCGGCCTCCCAAAGTGCTGGGATTATAGGCGTGAGCCACCACACATGACCAATTCTACAACTCTTATTTAATTAATTTTATCCATTTTACAGAAGCTTAAGTTAGGACTTACAGGTCACATAGCTAGTTAGGTTGCAAAGCTTGTATAGGAACCCAGGTATTTCAGGCTCTAGATAATCTTAATTGCTGTGCCATTTTGTCCAGTAGGCCCTTTGCATATTCCCAGATGAGAGCAGATGTTCAGAATTCTAAATACTTACCGAACTTGGGAAAATCTTTACCACAGGGGTTTCTCAATGCGAAATATGATTTAAAAAAAAAGAAAAGTATCTTTTCACCTGGATTTTAAGACAGTGACATTGTACATTATACAGGCATACCTTGAAGATACTGCAGGTTTGGTTCCAGAACACCATAATAAAGTACCTATTGTAATAAAGTGAGCTACACAAATTTTTTGGTTTCTCAGTGGATGTAAATGATATGTTTATACTATACTGTAGGCCATTAAGTGTGCAATAGTATTATGTCTAAAAACAGTATAGTATATTACTTACAAATAATTTGTTACCAAAAATGCTAATAATCATCTGAGCCTTCAGTGAGTCATAGTCTTTTTGCTGGATGTTGGTGGATGCTAACTGATCAGGGTAGTGGTTACTGAAGATTGGTGGGGGGCTGTGGCAGTTTCTTAAAATAAGATAATGAAGTTTGCTGCACCAATTAATATTCCTTTTACAAAATATTTCTCAGTAGCCTGTGATGGTATTTCATGGCATTTTATCCACGGTAGAAGTTATTTCAAAATTGGAATCATCCTTGCAAAGCCTGTGATTGCTTTATTAACTAAGTTTATGGAACATTCTAAACCCTTGGTTGTCATTTCAGCAATGTTCACATCAACACCAGGAGTACATTCCATCTCAAGAAACTACTTTCTTGTCTCATTCATAAGAAGTAACTCCTCATTTCAAGTTTTATCATCATCAGATTGCAGCAGTTCAGCCCCATCTTCAGCCTCCACTTCTAATTCTAGTTCTCTTCTTATTTCCACTGTATCTGTGGTCACTTTTTTCACTGAGACTTAACCCCTGCTCCCCACCAGAATCATCCAGGAGTATTGGTGTTACTTATTCCAAACTCCTATTAATGTTGATATTTTGACCTCCTCCCATGAGTCATGAATGTTCTCAGTGGCATCTTGAATAGTAAGTCCTTTCCAGAAGATTTTCAATGTACTTTGCTCAAATCCATCGGAGGAATCACTATCTATGGTAGCCACTGCTTAATGAAATGTATAAGTCATAAGACTTGAAAGTTGAAATTACTCCTTGATTTATGAGCTACAGAATCGATCTTGTGGTAGCAGGCATGAAAAAACAGTGGACTTAAAATCTTCTCTAAATCATGTGCTGTCATTTCTAGAGCCCAGGCAGAATAGATATAGCATAATTCTTTTTTTTTTTTTTTTTGAGGTGGAGCCTCACTCTGTTGCCCAGGCTGGAGTGCAATGGCATGATCTCAGCTCATCGCAACCTCCACTTCCCGGACTCAAGAAATTCCCCTGCCTCAGCCTTCAGATTAGTTGGTATTATAGGCACACATTACTATGCCCCACTAAGTTTTGTATTTTTTGCCGAGACAGAATTTTATGGTGTTGGTCAGGCTGGTCTTGAATTCGTGACCTCAGGTGATCCTCCTGCCGTGGCCTCCAAAAGTGCTGGGATTACACATGTAAGCCATTACACCCATCCAGATGTAGCATAATTCTTAAGGTCCCTAAGATTTTTGGAATGGTAAATGAGCACTGGCTTTAACTTCGAGTCACCAGTTGTATTAGCTCCTAACAAGAGAGCCAGCCTGTCCTTTCCAGCTTTGAAGCCAAATACCTACTTCTCCCTTGTAGTTACAAATGTCCTAAATGGCATCTTTTTCCATTAAAGGCTCTTTTGTCTACATTGAAAATTTGTTGTTTAATGTAGCTGTTATGTTATGAAGACAGCCTCTTTCCTCAAACCTCATAAGCCAGCCTATGCTAGCTTCCAACTTTTCTTCTATAGTTTCCTCACCTCTCTCAGCCTTCATAGAATTGAAAAGTTAGAACTTTGTTCTAGATTAGGCTGGGGCTTAAAGAAATGTGATTTTCTGTCTAGACCACTCAAACTTTCTCCCTTGTCAGCAGCGCAGCTGTTTCACAGTCTTATCATTTGTGTGCTCACTGGAGTAGCATTTTGGTCTCTTTTAAGAACTTTTCTTTGCATTCATAACTTTGCTAACTGTTTGGCACCAGAGGCCTAGCTTGTGACTTCTCTCAGCTTTTAACCTGCCACCCTCATTAAGGATAATCATTTCTTTTGATTTAAAGTGAGAGATGTTTGACTCTTCTTTCACTTGAACACTTAGAAGCCATTGTAGGGTTATTTATTGGCCCAATTTCAATATTGCTGTGTCTGAGGGAATGGGGAGGCCCAAGGAGAGGGAGAGAGGGGGAACCATCTGTTGGTGGAGCAGTTAGAACACACACATTGATTGATTAAGTTCACAGTCTCATGGACATGTTGTGTGGTACCCCCAAACAGTTACAGTAGTAACATCAAAGATTACTTATTGATCATAGATCATAGCAGATAAAATAATAATGAAAAAAATTGAAATATTCTGAATTACCAAAATGTGATACAGAGACATAGCGTGAGGACATGTTTTTGGAAAAATGGTGCTGACAGACTTGCTTAACACAGGATTGCCACAAAGCTTCAATTTGTAAGAAATACAGTATCTGCAAAGCACAATGAAGGGAAGGGCAATAAAATGAGATTATACCTGTATGTTAATAGGTTACTCCAGTAAAGACTTCTGTAATCTTTAACAAGGAGCCAACTATCAAATGACAACTGCAGTTAGTTCTCTTATTGACACTAACAAAGACATCTACAAACTTTCAGCTGAAAAATCAAAAAAAGTTTGAGTTCTTTAGGACCTTCTAACACCAGGGAACAAGACATATCTTTTTGCAAGTAATAATAATGCAGACCTGAAAATCTTCCAGTGTCTCACAGAGCAAAACCTGTGACAGAGGCTTTCTGAAGTATGCATGGCAAATTTTACAAAAACACTATATGTGGATGATGTTTACATAAGTTTATATCTTCTTCCATATTATGTAATGTGGGTCAACAAGTGTTTTGGCAATTAGGGTTTAGGAGGGCATAATTAAATGACTTATTATTCAATAATATGCCTGTGTTGGGACATTGTGGAATTTTACCTGCTGTTGTTGTGAGGCCCAGAGCCAAATTTGATCTTATCTATTAGTGCATGATACATTTTAAAACCAGATTTTAAAGAAAATCTAGCCAAAGCTCTATGTGATTCATGTCGTATCTTCCTCCTGTTGTTAGTTTTAATGTAGTAGTAGCTATGATTGATGCTATTGAAACTTTTAGTTCACTTGAGTCCTCTGTATGGCCCATGGATACCCAGTGTAGTACATGGATTTTGTTTTATGACTATTAGCAACATTGTACTGATTTATGGAGGTTGACTTGTCCACAGTCAGGTGAGAGCTGGGATTTAATCCAGATATTCTGACTGCCATCCCAATAAGAGATGGGTCAATCTTATCATTCATTCATTCATTCTTTACACAAAACTTTATTGGTACTTATGATGTACCAGGTATTCTTCTAGCTGTTGAAGGCATATCAACAAACAAGAATCTCTACCCTTGTGGAGCTTACATTCCAGTGGGGCAGAGGAAAAACAATGGTAGATAACATAAGTAAATTCTGTAGTGTATTAGGTGGTAGTAATTTATATTTGAAAAAAAGTAAGCAGGTAAAGGGAATTGGGCAAACAATTTTATACCTCTTAGGAGGGAGAAATGAATTAATTTTTCAATTTTGTCTCAGAAATTATGTCAAAATGATAGGTTTTATCCTAAGCCTTTCCAAGCAGGTAGCTTGGAAAAAGTGTTCTGCTCTTCCCCTCCCTCCCCACTACTCAGAACATTGCTTTAAAAGATGGCTACATTACAAGATCAACTTCCAGAGTCCTACTTAATTCATTATGTAGCTCAACTGTGGTTCAAATCCAAGTGTTACAGACCTAACCAGTCCTTACAGTGGGTTTTCTCCCCAGTCTGGTAAACTGTATCCCATGCTCCAGCTGCAGGTGACAGGAACGTCATCCTTTCATGCTGCTCTTTTAGCTTTGGGGGTAAGCAACTCCCTCTTCACATTATCCAATATTGTGCAGCAGAGACTTCCTTCCATTAAAGATACTGATAGTGGCTTCTTCACTGCCAGAAGTAAGGGCACGATCTTGGGAAATGATTATGGATTTAAAAGAGGAAGAGATAGAGCATAGGCTGCTGTTTTCACAAGAAATAGGAAGGTTGACAGCTGGAAGGAATTATAGAGGAGTCCCAGCTGGGATCAGAGGGAAGAAAAGGGACACCCTGGTGTCACAGGAGGGTTGAGTTATTGGAATGTTGATGAGTCAAGCCTGGTCGCTCATCATGCAGTATGTAGGTTTGTGAAGATAAATTTCTGAGATGGATTTGCCTATGCCTTCTTGCTTAATTTCTTTTTTGCTTTTTCTTTATTTCTCTCTTTCCTTTTATTTTTTCAGGGTCTTGCTCTTTTACCCAGGCTGCTGCAGTGGTGCAGTCATAGCTCACTGCAGACTCAAGTTCATGGGCTCGAGTGATCCTCCTGCCTTAGTCTTCTGAGTAGCTAGGACCACAGGCATGTGCCATTATGCCTATCTAATTTTTTAATTTTTTTTATAAAGATGGGATCTTGTGATGTTCTCCTGGCTGGTCTTAAGCTCCTGGCCTCAGGCGATCCTCCCATCTTGACCTCCCAAAATGCTGAGATTATAGGCATGAGCCACAATGCCTAGCCTCACTTAATTTTCATAAAGCCTGAAATCATTATCTACCCTAATTTTGGCTTTATACATGCAAGCAACTGGTAGTTTAGAATTTAGTAATGATTTTTTGAAAAAATATAATAGATATACTTTTTACATATTTGTTTAACAGCATCCTCACAAAGAAATTTAAACATAAAAAAATCTGATGTACTCTTAATTTTAAAATGTATTTCTTTTTTAATACATTATTTTTCATAAAACTTTGAGGGAATGTGTTCTCTTACCAAGTCCACAAGGAGGCGTGGTTTTAAGGACAAGAATTTCCCAGCGCCATGGCCCCCTCCCATCTCTCTCCATCCAGGATATTTAACGGTTTGTGTTTGAATTTCGTGGGCGCGGGAAGAATCAAAAGTCAATCACTCTAGCGGAAGTTCAAAGGAACTCCTTTCATTGGCCAGAGAAACTTGGGAAGGTGGGAATTTCTCCCAGGATAAATTCCCCTGCTCCTTCACCCATACCGGATTTCCAGCTCTCTGGGATTCCCTCCCACAGAGTGGGAGCTCTCTTTCCCCTCTTGGATTTTCCCCTGTGGAATCCACTTCTACATCTTCATGGAAGTCTTTCTCTTCTTATTCTTTTCTTGTCTTTTCTCTACCTAAATAAAAAAACCTTTCTGCAACACTTCTTGGGTCCAGTATTTTACTCTTATGAGTGTACAGTGCACCTGCAATGGTTCCTTATCTTATTCTTAAGAAGGCGGAGACCAAGAATCCATAGCATTCTCTTATGTGAGCCGTGCCTCACCAACACCTCAAAAAAACTCGGTTACAGGTTTTATAATCAGCATACTTTCACTTTTTTCTTAAATATTATACTACAAATATTGTTGCATAACTTCAAAAATTATCATTTAGTAGCCATATAATGCTGGCTAATATTATAATAAAATTTGGTCTGTTGATAAATAGGTATTTGAGTGTTTATTTGTTTACTTTGTATTATACTAGGAAATACGGCTTGCCAATAGAAATGCATTATGCTTTCAATTAGCTTGTAGTCTCATTCATAAACCAATGTAGATACAATTCATCAATGATAAGGTGAGATCTCCCTTTGCAAGGGGATTTTTAATTTGGAAAAAGAAGGGATTTGTAGGACAGTGAGATAGAAGACTTTATGGAAAAACTAGAAGGCTTTGTGGAGAAATACAATTTTTCTTGTTATTACCAGTTCAATCACTCTATCCCTATCCAGGCCATCAGCGTGCTGTGTGGCTTTCTTTTTCCCTGTTTTCCCCTTACAATCTATTTGCTATACAGGTGCTAGAGTAAAAAGCAATTCACATCAAGTGACTCTTCTGCTCAGAACCCACCAGTGGTTTCTCAGGACATTTATAATGAACCCCACAGTCCTTAATTATATAGCCTATGAAGTTCTGTACGATCCACCCCTTAGCTGCCTCTCTAACCTGGTTTCTGACTTGTTTTCTATACCTATACCTATACCTCACACACTCCCAGCATGGGCTCACATTACAATCTTCATTAATTGCAATTTCCTCTACCTTGAAAGTTTGTCTCTGCAGTATTTCCCTGGCTTGCTCTCATTTCCTTTGGATCTCTGCTCACATGATCGCCTTAGAGAGGGGCCTTCCTAAAAATGATAGAACTATTTTTTGGAGTACATTCCCTCACTCCCCAGCTCCTTTCCAGTCTGTTTTTCTCCATAGCATCTTTTCACCTGACATTGTATTTCTATATCTTTTTGCTTTTTATCTCTGGAAAACAAGCTCCATGAGATCACACAGGGATTTTGCTTTATTCTTCACTGTATGTCCCCTCCTAATACAGTTCCTGGAATACAGGCGGGCCTTCATAAATATTTGTTGGGTAAATAAAAGAATATATTAAAATATGATGGTAAATCTTTTTTCTTTCCATGATTTAATGATGTGGAATTGAAACAGGTCTACATAGATGATAATGATGATAATCAGCAGCATTCCTGAGTATGTCTAGGATCTGCACTTGATCTAGAAAAGCTCTCTTCTGCCCTCCTTTCCCACCCATGCACATCCATTTCCTTTGGGATGAAACCCAATCTCCTTTGGCAGTCATGGCCTTCTACGATCTCATCTCTGTTGATCTTTCTAACTTTACTCCTACCAAGTCATTCCCCTCATAACCTGTGCTGCAGTCATATTGAGTGACTTATAGTTCCCCTCCTGTGGCCTTTGCAGATGTTTCTTGCATTGCTTCTCATTTGTCACTTATTTGTTAATGGGTTTCTCCTCACAGTGCATAAGCTCTTCAAAGGAAGAGGCCTGGTATATCTTTGTATTTTCAGGATATAGCACAGTTCTTGTCTATTATAGATGGTCAATAAATACTTATTCAATATAAAAGATGGTTTTTGCCTCCCAAAGACTAATGGCAACTTGAAATTGTTGAATATAGAACAGATAAACTGATAGGAGCAGTTTCACCTCATTAAAGGGCTTGGATATAAGTGTGTCCAGGGACAAATATAATAAAAAAGAGAGCAATACTATGATATCCTTGAGAGAGAGAGAGAGAGAGAGAGAGAGAGAGAGAGAGAGAGAGAGAGAGAGACAAGGTCTTGATGTATTGCCCAGGCTGGTGCGATCATGGCTCACTATAACCTTAAACTCCTGGGTTCAAACCGTTCTCCTGCCTCAGTCTCCTGAATAGCTAGGATTACTGGCGTGTGCCACCATGCCAGCTAATTAAAAAAATTTTTTTGTAGAGATGAGTTCTCACTACGTTGCCCAGGCTGGTCTCAAACTCCTGGACTCAAGTGATTCTTCTGTCTCAGCCTCTCAGAAAGTGCTGATATTACAGGTGTGAGCCGCTATGCCTGGCTAGAATATCCTAACTTTTAGCAAGATCATACCTGAAGTGAGGAAGAATGGTTGAATCAGCACACTTAACTATGAAAGATAGCCTAAGTGGAAGGAAGGGTTATTTGACAGATGCTATTTAGAAAGAAGTGGAACCATTTGGCAGTGGACTGACTATGTGGGCATTAGTTCTTTATTTAGTCAGTGAGAGTCATGCAAGGTGGTGAGCCTGCTGATAATGAGGAAATAATACAGAGGGAAGAATTCGGGACAGTGATGGCATGTTCATGTTCTTGCTATTTTGGACTTAATAATAACGTGAGTGTTGAGGGTTAGGGTAGTGTTAGCCTGGCTGCTCCTGGTTCAGTGGGAAAGAATGCTATTAAAATTGAGACGTATCTGTCTAGTGCATGGGAGGAGAAAATGGCTCTATTTGGTTCTATATATTTGTCATCCCTGGTCAATGGTTCGTATTTTCTATGGTGATTTGTGAGTGACAATGGATCTTATTCAATTTACCCAGTATAGCTAAAACTGTGAAAATATTTTATGTAATTTTGCTAATATATATTTTGTTAAAATATGACCATATAGAATCAAATAGGCTATAGATGTTAAAAGATAACTTTTTTTTTCTAAATCAGGTTTGTTACAGAAAGAGAAAGTGGCAGTTGAAGCATTTCAGATTTGCTGCCTTCTCCTGCCTCCTGAAAATAGGAGGAAGTTACAGCTATTGATGAGGATGATGGCAAGGATTTGCTTAAACAAAGAGATGCCACCCCTGTGTGATGGCTTTGGCACCAGAACACTGGTAGGTTGATTTTTAACATAAGATACGACTTTTTGGAATGAAAGTTGACTGAGTAAGGTGTGTTAATTTGGGTGATCAGAGGGAAGTACAAAGCAGGCTTGCTTAAAAGAACCACAGTCAGTGTCCACCCAGACTCATATCATGCTTTTGGTTTAAGTGTCTTGAAGAACATGAAAACTGAGTAAGGGGCAGACTCTGTAGAGAGATCCGCTACATCTTGTTCTCCCACTTAAAATTATTTTACATGTATTGTTAATTGACAAATAATAATTGCATATATTTATGGGGGTATAATGTGATGTTTTAATCTATCTATACATTATCGAAAGAGTCAATCAAGCTAATTACAATATTCGTCTTTTTTGTAATGAGAACATTAAAAATCTATTCTTTTGGTAATTTTGAAATATACAATACATTATTATAACTCTAGTCACCATGCTGTGCACTAGATCACTAAGACTTACCCCTCCTGTCTTGCTGGAGCTTTGTACCCTTTGACTAGCATCTTCCATTTCCATGTCTCTGTTCCCCTAGCCTCTGGTAACCACCATCTAATCTCTGCTTCTGTTAGCATATATTTTTAAAGAGAGTTTATTTTAGAACCTACTTACTAGCAAAATCTCTTTAATTTTTCTCAAAAAATGTCTTGGAGCAAAATTGGTGCTTCAGTGAAATGGATGTGCTTTCTATATCCTGCTAAATCACTGGGTAGAGATTCACTGGCCCAGTTTAAGAAAAATAGAGTAAGATCAGAGGAGCACTCAGTGCCCAGTAGTATTCTTCATCTCTATATTTTTTTAGGGTGAATGCATGGCTAGAGAGGCTAATGGACCTTTTTGAAAAGCTGAAGAAAGCTTTATATTTATTCCGCATATAGAATATATGTGCAAAACTTTGCATGCAGTTTCAAGACAATCACAGAGTCTAGGGGGTCCATGGTCTCCAGGCAAAAAATCTCTGCCTGAGTGTCTCTCTGTACATGTAAATGTAAGTGAAGATCATTTGCAGCGTGTTAATGAAATGAAGTCTTACTAAGCAGAATTACATGATTTTATGCTTGAAGATTTTGAAGGAAGATTGTCAGCAATAAAATTAGTAGGAAAATAAAAAAAAAACAGTCCAAAGAATAGCATTAAGAATGGAGTAGTTAGGCCAGGCATGGTGGCTCACTCCTGTAATCCCAGCACTTTGGCAGGCTGAGGCAGGTGAATAACCTGAGGTTAAGAGTTCTAGACTAGCCTGACCAAAATGGTGAAATCCTGTCTGTACTAAAAATCTAAGAATTAGCTGGGTTTGGTGGTGGGCATCTGTAATCCCAGCTACTTAGGGAGACTGAGGCAGGAGAATTGCTTGGAACGAAGAGGTGGAAGTTGCAGTAAGCCGAGATCACACCACTGCACTGCAGCCTGGACAACAGAGTGAGACTCCGTCTAAAAAACCAAAAAAGAAAAAGAATGGAGTAGTTAATATGAATTCTATAGAAATTATTATATTATATTGATGCTATATTTTGTATTTCTGCTTGTTGCAAAGGGAGTCTCATCACTTAATGTACTATAAAATCCCATGGTTTTGTTCAAAGGTGACTGTTAAATACGCATCCAAAATCCTAGAGAAAATAATTTAACTAGGAAAAGATGTAATGGTTGAGACATTTGGCCTGTGTTAGTGGTTTAAAACAAATCAATAATGAAATTAGGATAAGTAATAATTGGCTATAAAGTGCTTTGAATTTAAAAGTGCTACATGATTCAAGTCATGGTGATGATGATTTTCAAAATTTGTTTTCATATATTTATATGTGTGTATGTGTATATATATATGTATATGTATATTTAAAATCATGTGTAAAAGGAGGTACCTTTAAAAATTGCTCAGATAAGCATCTCTCTGCAGTCTCTTAATGGGAAGACACACATTTTCTATGTTCTGGTTGTTGAGACCTTCAGCCCATCTGAGATGACTGGGTACTCTTGGTAGAATGTGCACCCTGTGCTTAAGACCATTTCTCATATTTGCTTTTTGCAAATTAGATTGGACTCAGTTCAGAAAAATACTCATCTGTGTTTACCACCTCCCACCCCTCTTTTTTTTAGATGGTTCAGACATTTTCCCGTTGCATCTTGTGTTCCAAGGATGAAGTGGACTTGGATGAGTTATTAGCTGCTAGATTGGTAACATTTCTGATGGACAATTACCAGGAAATTCTGAAAGTCCCTTTGGCCTTGCAGACCTCTATAGAAGAGCGTGTGGCTCATCTACGAAGAGTCCAGGTAAAGGAGAGGATATTATCAGTCCTATAAAATTGGCAGTAGAAAGTCGTGTAAGCTTGCTAGGCTTCTTGGGGCATTTTATTATGAGGATCAAGTGAATTAATGTTTATAAAGGACTTATAACAGGTCTTGGCACATAGTGAGGCCCTGCATATGTTTATATTATCGTTGAAAAGTTTACAGAATGCAAATTTGGTTTTGTTAATATCAATCCATGTGGCATATTTTTTATTGCAAATTTCTTGAATGAGTGTTCATAATCTACATATATGTACTGATGGAAATGATTTTATGTGCAATAAGTGTCTTGATTCGTAATTGCCCTGTGACCAATTTAATATTCCCACTTTTTGCAAGAAAAAGCTGAGGCACAAAGAATTTAAATAACTTTGTTTAAGGCCACAGAGCCAGAATTCAGACTGAGGCAGTCAGCCTTTGGAATCAGTGCTCTAAACTATCATGCCATATTCCGTCTAAAAAACAGTATGGTAGAAGAACACTGGCATTAAAGCCATGAAACCCTGGCCAAACTCCTAGCTGTATCCTTTTTGTTTTGTGGTTCTGGGCAAGTCTCTTAACCTCTTCAGATTTTACTTCCTTTTCTCAGGTGTTAAAATGAGTCATTCTTTCTTTATAAAGTTGTGAAGAGTAGAACACTATACTGTATAATTCCTAGTATGAATTTCTGACATATGTCAGGTACTCTTTGAAAGGTAGCTGTTGCTGTTGTCATGGTGGTTATATAAAAACAATGCAAAAGAAATGTAATACATTACTATTGTGTGGGCCCCAAAGTGGGGTTTGTATGTCAGCCTGTGGGAGCAGAAACCTAGTAAAGGCAGATAGAAGGTCCACTTGACTCCTTCTGACTGATTGGACCTCTTCTCATTTGAGCTCTTTGAGGCTCCACAATTAAGGACCAGTGAACTGTCTCCTTCTGAGGTATTACAAAAATAATTAACTGTCCAGCTGTTTCTAGTATGCAATTTTAAAATTAACAAATTTTTTCATTTTTTTTTTGTAATTATCAACCTAAAACATTGAAGAAACTTGGGAAATATAGAAAAAATACACCAAAAACTATCAGTTATACTAAAATGTTCATAGTCAGTATTAAAGTCTTTCAGATTTTTTTTCTGTGTGTGTCTGTCGTCTGTGTCCATGTCTGCCTTACTTTCTTCCCTCTCTCCTGCCTCCCTCTCTCTCTCCTTTCCTCCCTCTCTCCCTTCTTTCCTTCCTTCCTTCTTTCCTTCCTTCCTTCCTTCCTCTCTCCCTCCCTCCCTCAGTCCCTCCCTCCCTCCCTCCTTCCTCCCTTCCCCCTTCCCCCCTTTCTCCCTCCCCCACTTCTACTTACATTCTCTTAACAAAGAAAAAATTCCCCCATTATTAAATATCCATGATTGGCATTAGAGTGACCAAGAGCACAGACTCAGGAGCCTTTGAATTCATGACATGCCTTTTGTTAGCTGTGTGACCTTAGGCAAGTTATATAACATGTCTCCGCTTCAATATCTATCCTAACATCTCTCTTTCTCATCTGTAAAATGGGAATAATAGTACTTAATATTTACCTCATAGGGTTTTGGGGGGAGTTAATACATGTGATTAATACCTGTAGGTTTAATACAGGCAAAATGCTGACAATAATGTTTATCACATTGTAAAACTACAATTAGTAGCTGCCATTGTTGTTGGTATCATCATTATTGTTATTTTATTATTATATTGTTGGTAACATAGTATTCTGTAATATGGATATATACCTTAATATTTAATGATACTTTTTGGTTGATATTTACATTGTTTCCATGCTTTCCCTCATTTTGGAAGCAGTATAGCACTACCTGTTTTATAGCTAGATTATTTATTTCGCTAATTTGTGATTATTTTCTAAGAATAAACTTCTGGGAGCAACACTGCTTGATCAAAGGCCATGATCATATTTTAAGTATTGATAGCATATTGCCAAATTTCTCTTTAGAATAATCATTTCAATTTACTTTTTTGTCATTGATATAAGAAAATGAGTGTTTTCTTTGCAGCTTTGCCTACTTTGGATATTGTCATTAACACTCATACATACCTTTGCCACTTGCATGGGTGAAAGTGTAATCTTAACTACTGTTTTAGTTTAATCTTTTTTCCTCTGGTGTTTTTATGAACCAAACCTAAAGAAAATAAAAATGAACAGAAATACTTCACCAAGTTTCTGCAAGAAAATGTTATAGCAATGTATTAGTCTGTTCTCACACTGCTAATAAAGACAGACCCAAGACTGGGTAATTTATAAAGGAAAGAGGTCTAATTGACTCACAGTTCAGCATGGCTGGGGAGGCCTTAGGAAACTTACAATCATGGCAGAAGGGGAAGCAAACACATTCTTCTTCACAAGGCAGCAGGAGAGAGAAGTGCTGAGCAAAAGGGAGAAAAACCTCTCATAAAACCATCAGATCTCATGAGAACTCACTATCACAAGAACAGCATGGGGGTATAATTGCCTCTATGATTCAATTACCTCCTATCTCCCACAACTTGTGGGGTTTATGGGAACTACATTTCAAGATGAGATTTGAGTGAGGACACAGCCAAACCATATCAAGCAATAACTATGTTGCCCTGTATACTTGCTAGGTTTGTGTATTCACATGCATAGCACAGGCATATATTGTAGTAACTTAGCCTTATGAGTCCTTTGTTATTACTTGAAGTTCAGAAGGCTGAACTATGGTGATTAATATAACTGCAGGTAAACATGATCTATGAAGAGACACTGCAGTGTGCTCTGAATAAAATCAGTAGTGATTCCATTGCCCAGTTACCTTTTCTCTCTTGCAAGTATACAGTGGAATTGCCAAGTAGCTGTTCCTTTCAGCACTCAGAACCTATAGATCAGGCATCCCTAAGCTTTTTACACAAGGGGCCAGTTCACTGTCCCTCAGACTGTTGGAGGACCGCCACATACTGTGCTTCTCTCACTGACCACCAATGAAAGAGGTGCCCCTTCCTGAAGTACAGCAGGGGGCCGAATAAATGGCCTCAGGGGGCCACATTCGACCCACGGGCCGGGCCGTAGTTTGGGGATGCCTGCTATTGATCTTTGTTCTCTAGATTAGGCTTCTAGGCGTCTACACTGTATCACATTTAGGGCAGTGCATCTCTGAAAATGCAGTGTTGCTTGGATTATTCCTGTGATTGTTTTGGGACAGTTTCAGGGCTGACCCTGGAATACATTATGGGGTAGGCAATGTTTTTGACACAAGACTTCTATGAGCCTTATCTGCAACCTTCTATTTGAAAAGACTCCAGGCTCTGAAATTAAGTATTTTTATTGTATATTCATTTATTCACAGGTCTTGGTTTCCTTTTTCCTCTTATTTCTCCCTTTTCCCTTCTCCCTTCTGCAGTGTCTTCACATTTGTTGTTTTACTTGATTCTTACTGGTAAGATGTTAGGAAATGATTGTAGTACCCCTCTCTTCCTAAAAGCTTAAATGTGAGCCACTACCATCCCCAAGGCATTGGGAATCAGACTCTTCAGATGTGGGAAGGAGCCTGGATAGTTCCAGTGGATGTCCAACATTATCAGTGATTTGAATCATTTTAGTCACTATGTTTGATTTATGCTTGAATTTCAGATCTTGTTAAAAGACGGCACAGACTTTTTTGTTATTAAAATGGATCTTGGGTTTACAAAGGCCAAAATCCTGTTTGAAACTGTGGCTTTAAATAATAATACTTTGAAGTTATGGAAATACTTTTACTTTTCAATATAGAGTTTCCCCCAATCAAATTTTGAGAACTAACATGGCATCCCTACAGTACAAGCAGATATCCCGTATTTGATCTAAACTAATTCTTTTTGGCTGGTTTGTTTGTTTTTGAGACAGAGTCTTGCTCTGTTTCCCAGGCTGGAGTACAGTGGTGCAATCTCTCAGCTCACTGCAACTTCTGCCTCCTGGGTTCAAGTGATTCTTCTGCCTCAGCCTCCCGAATAGCTGGGACTACAGGCCCATGCCACCACGCCTGGCTAATTTGTTGTATTTTTAATAGAGACAGGGTTTCACCATGTTTGCCAGGATAGTCTCAATCTCCTGACCTCGTGATCCTCCCGCCTCAGCCCAAAGTGTTGGTATTACAGGCGTGATCCACTGTGCACAGCCAATCTAAACTAATTCTTATAATTTATTTGAAAATATGCTATATTCCTTCACTACTAATCCTTTTGCCTCAGATAAAATACCCAGGAGCCGATATGGATATCACTTTATCTGCTCCATCGTTTTGCCGTCAAATTAGTCCAGAGGAATTTGAATATCAAAGATCATACGGCTCTCAAGAACCTCTGGCAGCCTTGTTAGAGGAAGTTATAACAGATGCCAAACTCTCCAGCAAAGAGAAGAAGAAGAAACTGAAGCAGGTAAAAGGATATTTCTTATAAGTCATTTTTTTCTCCTCCCTACTGTTTTTATTTTTTCATTTTATTTTAATAGATTTCATGTAAATCTCATCTTCTGAGACATAGCAGTTTTCTAAGTATATTAGGTCATACATTCCAGAAGTCTCATGGATTTACACAGTTGTGGTCAGTTTCCTAGATCTGTATTATTTAGTGTAAATCTTTTACCATTGCCAAACTTCATTTACGTTGCTATTCTCTAATATTTGTCCTTCGTTTTGGTATATGGCATGATGTGAATTAGCAGAACATCTACCTTAATTTCAGAGAATCAGCGAGGGCAGATTTCTTCTCATATTTTAGAAAGGCAAATCAGATGGAATTCACAGGTATAAAATGTCTAGAGTTTAAAAGCTGTTTGGTTTTAGATAACCACTGTCAAATTAGTTTCTTGCCTCAGGTATCACTACAAGAATTTCATTTCTCTTATGTTAGGGAACACAGCTTAGGGTTCCAGAGAATCATTTTTTAACTCACCATATGTTAATTTTGACTGTTCATGAAGATTGATCCATAATCAGATGAGTGGGCTTTTTGTTTTTAAAGACTGAACTCTACATAGCTGGATTTCAGGTCACATGGTACATGTGGCATTACAGACAGAGCAGCAGAGTTCTGGGCTTCTAGTCATATTGTCCTCAGAGTCATTTTGGAGGAAAGTTTGGTGGTGAAGATCAACAGAAAGTATACTGCCTCTTTTTAAGCTCTTCACAAAGTAGTATACACCAGAATATTCCCTTTTCCATTTGGGCAGAAGCCAGTGGGGATGAGCTGGAGAAACAGAGAAATAGTGAAATGTAATTGGGCCAAAATTTTATTTAACTGTGTAGAACAGATGTTTTTTGAAGTCAGAGTTCCTTGTGAATATTTAAAAAGTAAGGTCTATTTATATTTGGCAGTGGGGGAAATTTTAAGAAACATGATTAAAAAGGGAACTTTATTTGAAGCTTAGATCAAAAAGGAAAAATGAATTAGTTCTATAGAAAGTGGAATCAACTGTTTTAAGAAAAATAAACAAAAACAGGAAAATACAGGCTCGGGAACTCTTAAAGTTTGGCTGCCTAATTTTATTGGCTTTTATGTGTCTTTTTTTACTCTTCTTGGACCATTCATTTTTTTAGTTTCAGAAATCCTATCCTGAAGTCTACCAAGAACGATTTCCTACACCAGAGAGCGAAGCACTTCTGTTTCCTGAAAAACCCAAACCAAAACCACAGCTGTTAATGTGGGCACTAAAGAAGCCTTTCCAACCATTTCAAAGAACTAGAAGTTTTCGAATGTGATAATACTTCCATAGCAACAGGAGCTAGAGACCACTGTTGTTGTTTTGAGTGAATGGTGGTCAAGAGAAAGAATATGGTGGTGGAAGAAAGAAAAGCATAAAACAAAGACTACTGAAATATAGATAAAGATTACCTTGCTTAAAAAAAAGATGTCAAACCATTAGTATTTTTATAAAACGCAATGCTATTTTTAAAGTGTACAAATCAATTAAAATTTATGAGTCAAATATACAGTGATAATGCTAACATGTTTGTAATTGTTACAAAATTTAAGGGTATTTTTTATCTCTTTGTTTTCTTCTTCATAGTGTTTATTAAATAATTGTTTGTATATATATCCTAGTTACTGATATCTTTATTAAAGCCTTAAGACTTAACTTTAAGTCTTAAAAATAGTGCGTATAGTTGAATAAGAAAGACACTGGGTACTGTTACTGTGATGCTTTTGACTTAGTAGCCAATTGTGATTTCTCCTGTATAAATTCCAGTTTTTATTGTTGCACACAAATTTTTTAATGTCCTGTATTGTGATGGCTGTGTCCTTTATTGCAGATTTATTGGATGTTATGACAGATTTTGCTAAAGCTGGTGTTTTTATAACATATATATTCATTGATATTTATCTATAAGTGGAGTAGATTTTCATCTGCCTGTGATGGTATAATTTCAGTCTTAGCTAAAGATGAAAGGTTGAGCTGGATCAATTCTTTGGTTACCCTTACACCTGTGATTCTAAGTCAAACATAAATGAGTTAAATAAAATGAGACTACTTCCTTTATAAATATATTTTTATCCTTTTGAAAGTAAGTGAAATGTAAATAAATACCATTTATTTTTTTTAAATGCCATACCTCGTGTTTCTTTTTTGGCATTTATTTAGATCAGTTAGAGAGCATCCTCAAATGCCTTTACTAGTGGCCTCACATCAGTCATTTATTTCTGTGAGAAAGTAAAAAGTAAGATTTGGGCTTTAGTACTGACTGTCCTTTAGGTGAGCACTTTGTCAATTTTTTAGTGTTGCTTTGCCCTTTTATAAAATCGTGGTTCACTTGGATTATGGAGCACCTGAAAGTCTTCCTCTGAGTACAATTACCCAAAAGCTGAGAGCAACACCCACTAGTTGGCTTGCAGTACTCCTTGGACTGATTTTTCCTTGCACGTACGATTTGCTCCTGTTCTCTTGTAGCAAAATACCTCCTACGACTGATGCAGATTTTGCTTTTAAAAATATGTCAAAGTATTCCTATTCATTTGGGTACCACCTTACAGTCCAAATATGTAATGTAATGGGCGACTTTTAGTGTTCGAAGATTCATTCTCAGATTATGGCATTCTGTTTAGAGCAAAGAATAATTCTTCTTTCTGCTTTATTTGAACTCCAAGGTAGAGTTTATTTTTCAGAATCTCTTTTCTGTTGCTGTCTTTGGAAGTTTGTGTGGATTTTTGCTCCTTTTTCTTTTTTTGCTGTTGGACTACCTAAAGAAAAAAGTATAACATACTTATGGAGACATTATAAAACATAAGCACCACCTAAATGTGAAATTGAAAAATAGATAATAGCAATTATCCAAAGTGGTTGTGCCAATTAATACTCCCATTAACAATGCATGCGAATTCCTTTTGTTTAATATCCTCATCAAAATTTGCTATTGTCAGAGTTTGAAATGTTGTCAGTGTGGTGAGTATTAATAGTGTCTGATTATGGTTTTATTTTACATTTTCATGATTATTGATACGGCTGAACATTTTTTCAATTTTTTTGACTTTTTCATCTTTGTACATATTTTAATGTCAGAACATCAAGCCTATAGACACACACACCCCTTGTTTAATTTTCTTAAAATTTTCATTGTATTTAATCTATAGATCAATTTGGAGAGAATTGCTATCTGCAATATTAGGTCTTATAGCCCATGAACATGGTTTACCCATTCATTTATTTGAAATAAGTGATAATTTTTATTCTGATAAAGTATACAATAAATTTATCATTTTAACCATAAAAAAAAGTGAGAAAAAAGTTGTTTTTTCTGTTAAGATTTGAAAATCTTTTGTTAGATTTGTTCCCAAGTATTTGCTACTTTAAAAAAACGTTAGTATCAAAATTTTCAGAGGATAGTACCTATCTCTTGCTTCAACAGTTATTCAGCTGATCAGTGTTGATGTTCAATTCTTTTATAAATGATGGTAAATTTTCCTTGTACTGTTTGTTGCTCATATATGATATAAAACTGATTTTTGTTTCCTGAGTTTTGTATCCAATGGAACCTTGCTAGACTTACTTATTAATTCTAAACATTTAATGTGATTCTTTTGCATTTTCTACACACCAGGAAAAAAACAGTATTTGCTTTTCCCTTATAAATTGTCCTCAGTAATCCTTGTTTCCTGGTATTTAATATGTTGTGTAATCTCCTGTCCTTGAGTGTGGATTGAGCTAAAATGACACATTTCTAAAGAACAGAATACAAGCATCAGTGATGGGCTATCACTTTTGAGATTAGATTCCAAAAAAACTGTGGCTTCCATCTTGCTTGTCTTTCTTCTTATTCTCTCTCTGGCTTGCTCTTAGGAAAGCCAGCTGTCATGTTGTGAGCTGCCCTTTCAAGAAGCCCATCAGGCAAGGAACTGATGTCTCTGGCCAACAGCCAGCTCGGGCAAGAAGCCTGCCAACAGCTGTATGAGTGACCTTGGAAGTGGGTCTTTCCTTGGTTGAACCTTGAGGTGACTCTAATCCTAGCTGACACCTTGTTGGAGACTTGAAAAACTCTGAGCTGGAGGACTTAGCTAAGCTGTACCTGGATTACTCCACAGAAACTGTGATATAATGTTTATTGTTTTAAGCCACTTAACTGAGAGTGATTTGTTATAAAATTATATAGATACAATATGCTTTCCAATCTTTATTGCCTGCCTGCCTCTCTCCCTCCCTCTTTTTCTTCTTTTTTGTCTCAGGACAGGAGATCTTCAGTACAGTAGTTCCTGGTTCTCCTTTATCTGCTGTTTCACTTTGCACAGTTTCAGTTAGTGATGCTCAACCAGAGTCAGAAAATATTAAATGGAAATTTCCAGAAATAAGTGATTTGTAAGTTCTAAATTGTGTGCTGTTCTTACAGCATGATGAAATCTTGGACTGTCCTGCTTTGTCCACTCTGAACATGAATCATTCCTTTGTTTAGTGGATCCATTCCTGGTAGACCAGGTGCATTGTCAATGAGCAGTAATATTTTGAAAGGAATCTTTATTTATTTATTTATTTATTTAGCAGCAGATCTCAATAGTGGGCTTAAATTGTTCAGTAAAATGTGCTGTAAATAGATGTACTGTTATCCAGCCTTTGTTGTTCCAATTATAGAGCACAGGCAGAGTAGATATAGCATGTTTCTTTGGGGCCCAAGGATTTTATTGAATGATAAATGAGCACTAGCTTCAACTCCCAACAGAAGAGTCAGCTTGTCCTTTGAAGTTTTGAAGCCAGGCATTGGCTTCTTTCTAGCTAGAAAGTCCTAGATGACATCTTCTGCCAATAGAATGCTGTTTTATCTACAATGAAAAGTTAACTGTTTAGTGCAGCTACCTTAATCAGTGATCTTAGTTAGACCTTCTGGATAACTTGCTGCAGCTTCTCCAGCCTGTGTTGCTTCACCTTGCACTTTTCAGTTATGGAAGATGGCTTCTTTCCTTAAACCTCATAACCAAGCTCTGCTAGCTTACAGCTTTTCTTCTGCAGCTTCCTTGTTTCTCTCAGCTTTTATAGAATTGAAGAGTTAGGGCCTTGCTCTCTATTAGGCTTTGGCTTAAGGGAATGTTGTGGCTGGTTTTATCTTCTGTCCAGACCACTCAAACTTTATAAGGCTGCTTAGCTTTTGTATCATATGTGTGTTTACTGGAGTGGTCCTTTGAATTTTCTTCAAGAACTATTCCTTTGCACCCACAACTTGGTTAACTGGCACAAGAGGCCTAACTTTCAGCCTGTGTTGGCTTTCAACATACCGTTCTCATTAAGCTCAAACATTTCTAGCTTTTGATTTAAAGCGAGAGACATGCAACTCTGTTTCACCTGAACACTTAGAGGCCATTGTAGGGTTATTAATTGGCCTGATTTCAATATTCTTGTGTCTCAGGGAATAGGGAAGCCCAGTAAGAAGGAGAGTGATGGGGGAATGGCTGGTGGGTAGAGCAGTCAGAACACACACATTTATTGATGAAGTTTTCAGCCTTATATAGGCATGGATTGTGATACCACCAAACAATTACAATAGTAACATCAAGTTCACTGGTCACAGATCACCATAACAGATGTAATAGTAATGAAAAACCTTCAAGTATTATAAGAATTACCAAAATATGACAAAGACATGAAGTGAGCACATGTTGGAAAAATGGCACCAAGAGATTTTTTTCAATGCAGGGTTGCCACAGACCTTCAACTTGTGAAATATGCAGTGATCTGGATACAATATACAATATAATCTGTGAAGTGCAATAAAACCGGTATGCCTGTATATGTAGTGTTCAATACTATATGGTTTTAGGGCTGGGCATGGTGGCTCATGCCTGTAATCCCAGCAGTGGTCGAGGCAAGATGGGAGGATTGCATGAAGCCAGGAGTTGGAGATCAGCCTGGCCAACTTGGTGAGACTCCATCTCTGCTAAAAAGTCAAAAATTAGCTAGGTGTGGTGGTGTGCTTCTAGTCCCAGCTACTCTGGAGGCTGAGACACCAGACTCATTTGAACCTGGAAGGCGGAGGTTGCAGTGAGCCTAGATCACACCACTGCACTCCAGCCTGGGTGACAGAGTGAGACCCTGTCTCAAAACAAAACAACATGGTTTCAGGAAGCTATGGGGGTCTTGGCATATCCCTAGCAAATAAGGGTATGTTACTGTATAATGTGGAATAGAGTGGGGATCACAGCAGTATCGCCTTGTGCCCGATTTCAAAGAGGAAGATTTTAGCATTACAATATTTGTAGATAGCCTTTTATAATGTTAAAAGAAGGTTTTTTCTATTTCTATTCTGTTGTCATAACATTTTTGTTGCTTGTTTTAACCATAACTTGATGTCAAATCTTAATTAACTGCCTTTCCTACCCTTGTTGAGGATTTCATAGGTTCTGTCTTTTTGTCTATCATTCCACTTTGCATTTTGGGAGTGGCATAAATAGTATTATGATGTATTATTTGAATATAGATAGATGATAGATGATAGATAGATAGATAGATTCTGTTACTAGTATTTATAGTTCTTGATCATGAGTAAAATTGTTCATGAGTAAAATTGGCCGAAAAATTTCCTTCTCTTACTTTGTTGACTTTCTGATTGAGGTTATAAATTAAGCTGAAAATTACTCCCTTTTTCTGTATATGGTTGAGATGATTTCTTTCTTGAATCTTGGGTGGAACTTAGTTAACTTAAAAAACATTTTTTTACAATTTAAATTAAAAAGAATTTTTAACTTATACTTTAAGTTCTGGGGTACATGTGCAGATCTTGCAGGATTGTTACATAGGTATTCACATGTCATGGTGGTTTGCTGCCTCCATTCCCCTGACACTTACATTAGGTATTTCTCCTAATGTTATCCCTCCCCAATCTCCCCACCCCCTGCTATACCTCCCCCAGCACCCCAACCCACAATAGACCCCAGTGTGTAATGCTCCCCTCCCTGTGTCCATGTGTTAATGTAATTACACTGAAGTCAGAAAAATGGTTTGTATAATTTCAGTCTTTCTTTGAAATTTGTTGAGACTTGTTTCATAGCCTAG
Source organism: Saimiri boliviensis (assembly GCF_048565385.1). Lineage (NCBI taxonomy): Eukaryota > Metazoa > Chordata > Mammalia > Primates > Cebidae > Saimiri > Saimiri boliviensis. The sequence continues at coordinate 246,982,452 of NC_133449.1, forward strand.
TATATGGTCAATTTTTGTTAATATTCTGTGCACCTGAAAAGAATATGAATTTTGCAGTGATTATAGTTTTTCTGTCTATATAAAATCTTGTTTAAATTTTCTACATTCTTACTGATTTATTTTGTCTCTGTGTGTGTGTGTGTGTGTGTGTGTGTGTGTGTGTGTGTGTGTATTTTTTCTTCTTTTTAGAGACAAGGTTTTACTCTGTTCCCCAAGCTGGAGTGCAGTGGTGCGGTCATAGCTCACAGCAACCTTGGCCTACTGGCCTCAAGTGATGCTCTTCTCTCATCCTCCAAAGTAGTTAGGACTACAGGCATGTACCATTACACTCAACTAATTTTTTTCTTTCAAATTTTTTAGAGATTTTGTCTTGCTGTGTTTGTTACCCAGACTGGTCCCAAACTCTCAGTCTTAAGTGATCTTCCCACCTTGGCTGCATTTATATTTATTACTGAGAGAATTATTATATACTTCTGATAAAATTCATTTTGAATTTTCACATTTTTCTGGTGGACTGACCTTTTTATATGTCATTATAAAATGTCATTCTTTATCATTGGTAATGCATTTGTCTGCAGTCTTTCTGATTTATATATTAAGTGTATCTCTTATAAACAGCATGTAGATTACATTTTAAGAAGCCAACCTCATAGTCTTTACTTTTAATTGTAGCATTTAGACAGTTTTTATTTAATATGATTACTCTAATTTTGAGTATAAATCTACTCTAATTTTGGGTAAAAGCCTCTTTACTGATGCTTTCTAACTGGTTATCTTCACTTTCTTGCCTTTGGATTTTAGAAATAATTTCATGGTTTCTTCTGCTAATTTGAAACCCATGCACTCTGTTTCTAATCTTGTTGGATTCCCTAGGAATTATGTCGTTTACACTAACACATCAAAGTTTTTTTTTTATTTTTATTTTTTGAGTCAATGTTTCACTCCTCTGTCACCAGGCTGGAGTGCAATGACACAATCTTGGCTTTCTGCAAACTCCGCCTCCTGGATTCAAGCGATTCTCTTGCCTCAGCCTCCTGAGTATATGGGACTACAGGTGCATGCCACCACACTCAGCTAGTTTTTTTTGTATTTTTAGTAGAAATAGGGTTTCACAATATTAGCCAGGATGGTCTTGATCTACTGACCTTGTAATCCACCCGCCTCGGCCTCCCAAAGTACTGGGATTACAGGCATGAGCCACCATGCCCGGCCACTAACATATCAAAGTTTAGTCAGTACTTTTTCCCTAGTCTCAGGCTATTTAGGGTCTTTAATTTAGTAAGAACACCCTTCCAGTTATAATGTATTATATTTTATTGCTTTTTAAACCTTCTAACATATTGTTATTTTATATAGTTTTTGTTTACTAGACTTACCCACATATTTTACCACTTTTTTCTTCTTAAATTCTTTAAAACTTATCTGTAGTAAAGGTTTGCTTTGTTTTTATCTGTAAACTTTTGAAATTTTGCCCTCAACATTTTTATTGAGATATAATTCACATAACCATACAATTCACACACTTAAAATGTATAATTCAGTGATTTGGGATATGTTACATTTTTTTTTAAAGTTGTAGATATATATATATATATATATATATATATATATATATATATATATAAGAAAATTTGTTATTTTAGCTGTTCTGTATATTATTTAAAGAATGCCTTCATTGTTTAAAGAGAGTTTATAAGTTATGGATGAAATGTTTGTCTCCCCAGATTTGTATGTTGAAATCCTAACCCCTGAAGTGACAGTATTAGGAGATGAGGCCTTTGGGAGGTGATTAGCCCAGGAGAGTAGACCATTAATAGAAGGAGTGACCTTATAAAAAAGAACCAACAGAGCTCTCTTGCCCTCTTTTTATCATATGAGGATACAATGAGAAGTCAGACCTGGCAGAGAGTCCAGAACTGGACCATGCTCTCACCTTGATCTTGGACTTCAGCCTCTAGGACTATGAGAAATAAAGTTCTATTTATAATCCACCCAGTGTATGGAACTTGTTATAGCAGCCTGAACTGACTAATACACAGTGTACAGAATTCTAGGTTGATAGCTATTTTATTTCAGTATACTGCAGCTATCTCTTTGTTAGCTGGCTTCCATCATTGCTTTTTAAAAGTCAGCTGCCACTCTAAATATCACTTCTTTAATGAGAATATGCCCTTTTCTTGGCAGGCTGCTTTTCTCTCTGTCTTTGGTGGTCTTTCATTCATGTTGCTATATCTTGGTGTGTAGTTTTTAAATAATTATCCTGCTTGGGATTTGTTTAGCTTCTTGAGTCAGAAGATTGAGGTCTTTCATCAGTTTAAATATTACCTTTGTCACAATCTGTCCTCTGCTTTTGAATCTTTAATTAAACATGTTAGATCTCACTCTATCCTCTGTCTCTTGATCTCAATATATGTCTGTATTTTTGTCTTTCTATGCTGCCTTCTGGATAATTTCTTCAGAATGTTCTTACATCTCAGCACTTCTAGTCCCTGTGCAATTTATATATCCACTTTTATGGATTTTACATTCATTTTACTGTCCATTTTATAGCCTAGGAAACAGGCTCAGTAAAGTTGGGTAATATCCCTAAGATTACTCAGCTTGTGAGTAAAATAGTTGGGAGTCAAAACAAGCACTGTCTAACTGCAAACTCCAGGCTCCTGACTAATGTGTTGTATTGTTTTACAATGAACAGTATTTTATGGTTTTTAGCACATTTTAGTTTGGATATTTAGTTATAACCTCACATGTTATTTTTCAACCTATACCTTTAAAATTTTAAGATCTGAAATTTCTTTTTGATTTGCAGCATTTTCATTGTCTTAATCAGCTTTGCCAAATTCATTTCCTTTTTTTTTCTTTTTTTGGTCTCTTTCTACAAATATATGCTAAAGATTTTTCACCAAATTTTCCAGATTCCCACAAAGGATACTGTGGCAGTGATGAAAACAAAGTCTGATGATCTATAGACATGAGGATATATTTGTTTTATTTTTAGGTATGATTTTTAAAGTTTTTTAAAATGTATAATTGCTTTTATTTTTAGGTGTGATAAATAAAAAATGTCATAGGGAGTATCATTGCTCTAAGAGACTCTGGTAAGATATTTTTCAAATGAGTATTCTATATAGAAAATTGTAAAAGAGTACTACAGCAAAATTTCAAAGTTGAAGACATTCTGTGTATGAGCAGGGTGATGGAATTCAGCCATTTCTTATTCTTATTTCTCACACATCTTTGTGTTTCTGCATCTGCCTTAAGGGAAGTCATGTCTGGGAGTCTAGCAAATTATTATAATAGACATAGGGGTCACCACTTAGCACTTAGGTTATCCAAGAGTTTGGTTTTGATTCCCACATATAGAAGAGAGTTTCTGCACATTGTTATAGGAAATAGAAATTTTAAAAAGCTGATGTTCACTAGCTGCTTGTATACAGGAAGAAGAAACTAAAAATTTCTTATGTTTGGAATGTCACAAAAACCTTAAATTATGATTAAAAGAGGAATCAGTTAAAATGGTCTTCCACTGTATGGGTGTAGCTGTGGTAAATCATTACTTTTACCTTCAAGAACAAAAACCTACATAAGTTAAAAACCTAGAGAAAAGTAAGAGTTTTATTACCTATGAAAATCAGTCTTTAGGAGAGATTCAGCTGTGTTTGTATTCATCATCACAGTATTTTGAAGTACTAACTTCAGCATGAAACATAGGAAAATCTAATTTTATAGTATTTGCAATCATTTTTGCATTTGCTTGCTTAAGACAATATAACCTGCAGAGTTTAATACCTTGACATCATTGGGTCTTCCAAACAAGTTGCCATAAAACATAAACCACGATTATTGAGTCTTAAATTATTTGCTCATGGGCACAAGTGATTTGAAAGTTAGAATCTACAACCACATTAATAAACAGAATTTGCTACTTTATATCAACTTGGAAATATATTTCTTTTCTTTTTTCTTTCTTTTTTTTTTTTTTACTCACTCTGTCACCCAGGCTGGAGTGCAGTGGTGCGATCTCGGCTCAGTGCAACCTCTACCTCTGTGCCTCAGCCTCCTGAGTAGCTAGGATTACATGCAACTACCACCATGCCTGACTAATTTTTATATTTTTAGTATAGACGGGGTTTCACCATGTTGGCCAGGTTGGTCTCAAACTCCTGACCTCAGGTAATCCACCTGCTTCGGCCTCCCAAAGTGCTGATATTACAGGCATGAGCCACTGTGCCTGACCAGAAATATTTAATTTTGTAGAACACATATACTTCCTGGAATAAGTGGAGGATGTATTTATTAATAGTGTGATAATTACCCTCTGATGGATTTTTTGTGTCTAGTTAACTTTAAATTTTAAATCTGAGGAAATAAACTGGGAACAATAATGGGACAGTAGGGTGCTAACACATTAAAAATGTCACTTTCAATTTGTCAGTATATATTTATGTTGCAATATAAGTTTCATAATTAAGTAGTGAATGTAAGGTTTAGTTAAAATTCTATTTACAGTTTTTGCAAGTTCCACCTTGGAGAATTGAGTGAATTGTTTGCTTCATTGAAGATGTAGAATAAATTATATTTTTTATAAAATGTCACCAACTGTGCTTATTTCCAAACAAAAAATAATTAGCATTTGGCTAGGTCTGCTCACTTTGTAATACCTCTTTTGGGGCTCTTCTGTCAGATCTGAGAATGCTTAAAGTATCTAAAGCCTTTTCTAGAGAATGTAACAAAAGCTTTTCTTCCTCTTCTATTCCCCACAAATTTTACATTTTGCTGCTAGCAGATCTTTCATAGTAATAACAAAGCAGTCTTCTTGAGTAGTTTATAATAGATTTCTTTCTATGTTTAATAAAACAACTAAAACGTTATTTTTTTTTAAATAAGAGGACTAAAAATTATTTTCATGAGCACTAAGTACAGCTAGTGCTCGACTTACGACCATGGTCGGGACTGCGGAACGGTCATAACATGATTTGGTTGTAAGTTGATAGGCTATGTGTACAGTTGAAATGGTGCACGCGGAGATGGTAGTGCTGCCAGAAGCTGGTCCGCACTGTCGTATGCCCAGCTGGGCAACTTTGCGTTGCCAGACGTGGAGCAGTCGTGGCTAGCGATTGTGGTCGTAAAGTCGAATGGTCGTAAGTTGCATAGGTTGTACGTCGATCGATACCTGTAAAATATAATTGATATTTGTATTAGTTCATTCTTATGTTGTTATGAAGAAATACTTGAGACTTGGAAATTCATAAAGAAAAGATGTTTAACTGACTCACAGTTCTGCATGGCTGAGAAGGCCTTAGGAAACTTACAGTCATGGCCGAAGGCAAAGCAAACACATCCCATTTCACAAGGTGACGGGAGAGAGAAGTGCCGAGCAAAGGGGGAAAAGCCCCCTTTTAAAACCATCAGATCTTGTGAAAACCCACTATCATAAGAACAGTGTGGGGATAACTGCCTCCATGATTTAGTTACCTCCCACTGGATTCTTCCCCTGACATGTGGGGATTATGGGAACTACATATGTATGGGAACTACAACTCAAGATAAGATTTGGGTGGGGACACAGCTAAGCCACATCAATATTTAAAATTGAAGTACTTCAGTTTTGGTCAGTGTAGACTAATGCAACAAATGAATGTAGAGGCCTTTTGCTCACTCTTGCCACTAAGAACTCATGACCTTAGAAGGGTCTTGACAATAAACATTTCAGTGATAATTTCCCAAGATAGCAGAAATATCTGTTGCTAAAAATAGTTTTGCAGGATAAAATGCAATCTATAATTTTATGAGAACCTGTGATTCTAGTTTACCTCCAATTACTGATATCTATATCTATGTATTTATATTTTTAAATCAGGTGTGTTTCGGACTCAGAAGTTATTAAAAATTCAGTCAAATGATGGGAGTGATGTTTTAAAGATTAGAAATCATGTGGCTGAAAGCTACTTCACATGAGTTATTAGACCATGATAAGAGGCACAGAGAAAATATAACAAATCAGCCTTCTTGCCTACTGATTCTGTGTAATTTTAAAAATTAAATTTTGTTTTTTGTCCAAATGCAAATTTGTCCTAAAAATTTCAATCTTTTGAAAGCATTTTGATACTTAGAAAAAAAATTTAAGACTTTTGTAAATAGAATATACAAGATTATCCAATCTGATTGGATAATAATGTGTCAGTGTTCTAAGTTAATAATTATCTAAGGCAATAATTAACATTTAAAACATAGTGACATCATTTCTGAATTTCTACTTTCTACTTATCAAAATGCCAAATATAATTATACACAATTACTACTTAAAGGTGATGAAGGTTTTGATTTCAGAAAGTTCATCACTCTTAACTTTTCACAGAGAATTGAATTTGATTATTAAGGCCCTAGCAGGTGTCTGATTTAGCATATTTGACTATTTTCACGAGTCATGATCCATCTAACAAGGACAGATGTTCCCAGTAGAGGTCAGCCTTGTGTTGATAATTATTATATCATAAAGGAAAAACTAGGGATTTTATGTTTAAGTCCAGTATATTTGATACAGTTAGTAAGCCATTAATTGTGGAAGAAAGAAACTTAAAGATTGGTCATCTTTATTGTAACAAAAATTACTGTGGGTAATATTTCGGCTCCTTTGTTATGATGTTTTTCTCAAAACCCCAGAAAACTTTACTGCTTGCTAATTACTCCCTAAAAGGGACTTATTACTGGTAGAAATGAACAATTATCTAAATATAGCAACAGAAAATTCAGGATAAATGTCAGATTACTGGATTTTAAAGTGAGGATATTTCTTGCAAATAAGTTTGAGAAGAGAAACACACAGGTAGGATAATTTTATGCATCAGCCCCTCACCTTAGCTATCTTCTCTGCAATATGAGGATAACGATACCTGTTCTCTTTCCTTCAGATAAATCTTGTTTTATTCCTCAGACTAACGTTTTGATCTCTAAACCAATAATTTTATAATAAATACAGAGATGGCAATCTGGGATAAAGCATGTTTACAAGTAATGCCTTTGGAGTTTTTGATGCGAAAATACAATAAGCAATCAAACCGGTATAGCCCAGCAAACATCTTAGAGGTTACTGAGATAATAAGTGACTTTACTGGAGGTAGATAGTGTGATGTAGAGAGCAGTGTGTAAGCAGCAGTGGTTCTGCCATGGGATAGCTTGAGGAGGCTTTAATCTCCCACACCTTAAATAAACATAATTAAACAAACAGTGTGTTTGCTATGCAAATACAATCTGAAAGCAAAACTCCTAGTTCCTTCTTTCCAACTAAATTATTACCCAGCAGTCCTTCCCAGTAGAATTTGTAGCACCAGTATTAGTTAGAAATCAGAATATTTGGATTTTTAACTTGTGGCAGGCACTGCCAGTTGAACAGTTGGGCACGTGACCTTGAGCAAGTCACAACCTCTCTGAGGTTTGTTTGTTTGTTTGTTTGTTTTTCTCAGTAAAGTGAAGGAACTGAATTTTGGAAGGAATAAACTCCAGTGTTTTCCAGGACAAGAAGATATTAGAAGTTGCTGAAAATGGAGAAGTCAGTGGAGAAATGGAGTGTGTGGACCTTACAATAAGGTATCTGATAGAGACAAAATATGAATGCTCTATGTTGGCCAAACTTATGCTATATGCAGAGGTGGGCAGACAGATGCAGATGTGAAAACAGGTTCAGAGAGGTTCCCAGTTACAAAAGCAAAACTTCAACACTGGTCTTCTCTCCAATGATCTGGAGTTCTTTCCACTTCACCACACTAAGTCTTGTCAGTGACAGGTGTGTATGGGCTTGATCCAAGCAAATCTCTGAAAGAGAAGGCTTATATTTGGTTTCTTTTATCCTCCATTTATGTCCCTTCTTTATATTTTGGGTCTCTTTCTCTTTACCCACTACCTCCTCAGTTGTGCCCAGGTGTTATCCTGAGCATGAGCTTTGTAGGCGACACCTTTCAGGAGCTGAAACAGCCCAGTTCTCACCTCTCTTTTCAGGCTCCCCATTGTGATGTCAACATTTGCCCTCAACAGAGCTTATACCAGGCTGCATTATGTTTCTTCGTGAAGACTAGTTAGCTAAGCAAGTACTTAGATGCCTTTCACTCATTCGGTTTGTTGTAGAGCCTTAATACTCCAGATGCTAAGTTGGGCAATGAGAGGGAGAAAGACGACTTTATCTCTGAAGGAGCCTCAGCCCAGTGAGGAAAGCAAATGTGTCTATGTCTACATATAATTCTAGACGATGAAATCAGACCCAATAGCGTGCAGGGGACACAGAGGAGAGATAATTTCTCCAGGGCAGTGGAGGGATATGCAAGGAGCTATCCTTGTAATCTTTATATTTATTTATAGCTCACTGAGGAGCTAATATTCAAGCTGAGCTATGAAGAATGTGTTCACCAGTGAGGAAGGCAAGGTCAAGGCATTTTCTCAGAGGAAACAGCATGAAACTAGAAATGGTGTGACATTTCTAGTGACAACTAGAAATGACTTACCATTCTGTGTGGTCCAGGTAATGCTAATACTTCAGTATAAAGTCTGACGTGGCTCTCTGTAAAGGACTGAGTAATAAGGGGATTTCACAAACTGTGGCCAGGCAGGCAGGGGACTTATTTTTAGGTGAGGAGTTTTTTGGCATCTCTCAAATAACGTCTCCGAGATGGCTTTCTCTTCTACATATTCCAGCTCATTTGATCCAGATCCCAATGCTCTTTGGAATTAATGTTTGGATTTTTTCTAGGTTACTGCTACACCATGGTTTCTCTTTCCGCATTTTTACAGGGCATTCCTTCATTAGTCTGTACTGACGAATTTACAATGGTTTCAGTAATTGTTGGTGTTGATGAATCTTCCTTGTGTTTTATGTAAAAGAGTGATCCTTTTATTGCCAGTTTCCATTTTTCCATCAATAGCCTGATATTCCATGCCTGTGGGTCTATACTGTTCCATTTCATGACAGTTACTGAATGTTAGAAGTGGCTCTGCAAAAGTATTGCCTTAATCTTGTGGCCTGCAGTGAGATGCTTTTAATATTTTCTCCACATGGGAACTCAGTGTTTTCCTTTAGCTTTTCTTTAATTTCCATGTGGTTACTCTCACTACTGCAGGGAGCCTGGATATTTATAGATTTTTCCCTTTCATTCTATCTTCAGTAATTTGCTTTTTGTACTCAGTGACCACATCCATCACAATAAATGGTCCTTTTTCCATTTGTATTGACTTACACTTATATAAACCAGACTCCTTTTTTATAGTATTATTAATGTTCATGACAATTTTCAGTAGCTTGGGGAGCTGGGCATTAGAGCTGGTACAGAGCTTCAAGTTTTCCTGTTATATCAAATGACTCATGTCATGACGCCTGGTTTCAAGTTTTATCATTAAGTCAAGACTAAGGTTATATCGTTTTTTTTCTTTAACTGACTCTTTATAAAATGAGAGTATTAAATAAGCATCTCTAAATTATTCCCCATTTCATTAAAATGTTCTTGATTTGATAGCCCCTTTGTGCACTGAAAGATGTAAAATATTCCCATTACGTTGTTGACATTTTCATAGTCAGTTCAATGTTATAAACTTATATAGCTCCTAGTTGAAATAAGTAGGGAACTGAGTTATACACAGTTCATATTGGTCATTCTTAGATGCTTTTGCTTTCTGATAGCTCAATTTATTTTAACAGTCTACAATTATGTAGTTTAAATATTTTTTTATTTAAATACTTCATTTATATTCTTTTAATATGTTATTTTTTTCTATCACTATGAATCCCATTAGTTTGCAGATTGTACGGAATATTGGCAGGATTTGTGCGCTTCTTTAGGCAAAAGCGAACTGGGTCTGGAGATCATCAAACTTTTTCTAGCTTGTGGAAGGCCTCTCAGAAAACATCTTTCAGAATTAGCTTTATGTGCCCAGACCCCTGGAACCAGTCATTCTGCTGCAAGGGAAACCTGTACTTTCCTGTTACCACCTGTTTCCAGCCCAGCAGCCTCTTTGGATATTAGTGGTATTTTCGTTATTCCAGTCATATGTGCTTTTTTGTTTTTTATCTATACCAGTTGAATGTTGTGACATTTTGGGAGCACTTAAATATTTGCCTCAAAACCTCACATCTTTGTGATATTTTTCTGTAGTAACTTGTGGTTGTTGGAAATGCTGAAAATAAATGGTGCTGGGATAACTCTCCAGCCATATGCAGAATATTGAAACTGGACCCCTTCCTTTCACCATATAGAAAAATCAACTCAAGATGGATTAAAGGCTTATATTTAAAGCCAAAAACTTTAAGAATCATAAAAGAAATCCCAGGAAATACCATTATGGACTTCAGACCTGGCAAAGATTTCGTGATGAAGATTCTAAAAGCAATTTCGCCAAAACCACAAATTGACAAGAGGGATCTAATTAAACAAGGACTTCTGTACAGCAAAAGAAACTCTCAACAGAATAAACAGACAACCTACAGAATGGGAGAAAATATTTGCAAACTATGCATCTGACAAAGGTCAAATATTCAGAATCTATAAGTAACTTAAACAAATCAACAAGCAAAAACAACCTCATTAAAAGTAGGCAAAGGACATGAATAGACACTTCAAAAGACAATATACACATGGCCAATAAGCATATAAAAAATGCTCTATATGACTATCATTAGAGAAATTTACATCAAAACCACAATAAGATATCATTTCACACCCATCAGAATGGCTATTCTTAAATAAAAGTCAAAAAATATGCTGGTGAGATTGCAGAGAAAAGGGAATGCTCATACAGCTGCTGGTGGCAGGGTAAATTAGTTTAGCCACTGCGGAAAGCAGTTTGGCTATTTCTCAAAGAACTTAAACTACCGTTCAATCCAGCAATCCCATTGCTGGGTATATACCCAAAGGAATATAATTTGCTCTACCATATAGACACATGCATGCATATATTCATTGCAATACTATTCACAGCAGCAAAGACATGGACTCAACCTAGTTGCCCATCAGTGATGGACTGGATAAAGAAAATGTGGTTCGTGTACACCATGAAATACTTTGCAGCCATAAGAAAGAATGAGAGATCATGTCCTTTGCAGGAACACAGATGGAGCTGGAGGGTGGAACAATAGACATTGAGACCCAGTTGAGGATGGAGTGTGGGAGGAGGGTGAGGATTGAAAAACTACCTATGGGGTACTCTGCTCATTATCTGGGTGATGAAGTAATCTGCACGCCAAACTCCTATGACATGCAATCTACCCATAAAACGAATCTGCAGATGTACCTGCTGAACCTAAAAGTTGAAAAGCAACAACAACAACAACAACAACAACAACAAAACTGCTAAAAATATTTTTTTGTTATCTCAGGAGCTCATTGCAGTTTTTTGTTTTGTTTTGTTTTGTTTACTTTTGTGGCTTTTCTTTGTGGGGGATATCTCCAATATAATTTAAAATAATCAGTTAATTTTTGTGTTCTGGATTCAGTCATCTTTACTACCATGTTCAATTCTAAGACATATATTTTTTTCTCTATATTTTAGCATCTCTGAAACTAGAATGCATTTTTCGATTAAGGTTATATCACGGTTTAATTGGCAACATTTCTTTAGTGGTAGAAAAATTAATGAAGTCCTAGATTTTATAAAATGTGGCATTTTATTTTTATTTTCTAAGGACAGATAATGGAAGGTGGTTCATCATGTCAGTGATTTCATTCTTTTACGTTTTGAGTAACCATTGCTGAGTATTCTTTGAGCTTGCTTCTTTTCTGTCCCAATCTTTTCTATGCAAATTTATCTATCTTGTTCATTTATTTATTCATTCTCTGCAATTAAGAAAAGTATTTAATAGAAGGCAAAAGCATCTGAAATTTGTTTACTTTCCTTTCCTAAATTTCTATGTATATGACTTTATATATGGTCAGGCCAAGGCATTTTTCTGTAGCAGGGGATGGGGGAATGAGAAATTATGGGAACAAGAATGCAAAGAAGAAGAACCAGTCTTCAGCTTTTAATTACCACAGGATGTTTTTAATAGTGCTGACAATGAGGAAAGCTTGACTTGGTTGGAAGAAGGAAGGATTTTCTAAATTTCTTTAAAGTTCAGATATGTAGTAAACAAAAAATTTCTAGAATTTCTTCCAGAGTCTCAAGGTTTTGGTTTCTCTAGAAAGAATAATCTGGATAAGAGCAAGTGGATGCCCTCTTCTTTTGGTCTCATGGAATAAGGGTCCCTGTTTTTTCCTTAAGGTCCTTGCTTTTCGCTTTCTTAGGGCTGTGCCTCAAATGGGGTTAATGTAGAGACATCAGCAAAGGTGTGGAGGAGTCTGAGAACATTTGAGCTAGTGGTCTGCTCCTCTGTCAAAGCATGAGGGAGGCCACAGACATTAGTTGGCTCCACTTCAACCTTCACCTCTGGGACATGATCAATAGTGAGAGAACAATGACATGAAGGTAACCTTGAAGACAGCAGAAGGATTGGGACTGAGGCAGGACTCCTGGCTCCCCAGGGCCCGCACTTAGTGTGCAGGGGAGTGTGTGGCTTTCCATGCCCGGAGGTTTTCTATTGCCTCAGGGACTTCTGAGGCCCATGGATCAGAAAAGGCTGTATCAGAGTGAAGAGACTGTAATACAAGAAGCCTTTAAGACAGAGATCAGAATCAGTTTCTAGTAGTGGTTGTCAGCATTTTCCACTCCAAAGCAAGTGTGAACAGTTTTACTCATTGTAACTGGTTCAGGGAGCTGAGCAACCTACTTACCTGCAGTAGAATATAACGGAGATTCAGAGAACATCTTTTGAATCTGAGGTCTGCCTCTCTCTGTATGTCTCTCTCTGTCTCTCCCGCTCTCTCTCTCTCTCTCCTTCCAAAGAGAATAAACATTTTCACATACCTAGATATCATCTTTGGGAAAAGAAGAGGTTAGGGATAGAACTCTGAAATGCAAGATTATCTGTTTGGGTCCAATCAGGAGGTAAAAAACATACAGTAATTTGAACAGGGGAAGTTTCATATACAGATAATTATTAACATAAAGATAATTATTAATATAAATACAATTTTTAATGATAAAGGAGTACCTATAAGATGTAAGAAAACACTTTATTTTACCCTACGATTTAATGAGAGTACTTAGGAAAGACAAACTTGGAGAGCCCTCTTCTTGAGGCTGGAGTTCAGACCTCACTGGAGAACATGAGATGCAGATCTTTGGATGTTAAAGGAGTTTCCCTGGTTTGCCCATGCCGGAGCTGGTCTGTAGTCATTGGGCAAGCAGAAGCAACCCTTTGGAGAACAGGTGGGGCACAGGTGAGCTGCAGCTGGTGGCTGGGTGGGTAGGCATGTAGAGAGAATGGGGATGCTGGTGGCAACACTCTGGGGAGTGGCAGTTTGCAGTTACCCACGGCTGTGTAAGAGGAGTGTGCTGAGGGTTTAGGGGTACCAGTGTAGGCAAGAGGCCTAGTGTGTGCAGTATCCAGATTGTGAGGGTGTGGGGAGGTGATCAGGAGTCCTGGCTTAGGCTGTAAGGTGGCCAACGGACTGCACCTTCTGGATCAATGGCTGAGGCAGAACACCTCTAGAGTCCTCACACCCACACCACTGACCCACTGTGCAGCAGCCAGAAACAGCAGGAGAGTCATTTTTTCCTGCAGTGCTCCTCCAGCACGTTTAATGGTGAGAGTTTAATATCATACACATGATAAAGGAGAAATGCTGAAAGGAATTCTGTTCATTATCACAGAGCACATATTGAATGGTGAATTTGAAGCTTAGAGGTGATAAGTTGATAACTGGCACAATAAATCTTTATTCAGAAGAGATTAGATCATCCAAAAGAGATTCTAACAGCTGGCACTCTTTTAATGGACCTCCAATGAACAGAGTTGTTGGATTAACCAATGCATTTTGTATCCTCCATAAAACTGTCTACAGATACATGTTTACTGTGTGGTGTTGACTCATAGCCAGTTGGCTATGCTCTAGTATACCATTGCACCTATGCTTCCATACCATTTGGGAGCTGTGTTCATTCTCCATATATATGTGCTAGTTGTATTAAGTATCTATTTATTCCAAGCCTATTTATAGTAGTCATATTCGTTTTCTATTTCCTAACACATTTTTATTTCTATTTTACAACAGACAATCTGAAAACTTAGTGACTTAAAAACAACAATAACATAACAACAGTGGACATTCAGTCTGCCATAGTTTCTGCAGGTCTTGAATTCTGGTTTGTATAATCTGGGTAGTTCTGAATTGGGAGTTTCTCAGAGGTTACAGTTGAGTTACTGGCTGGGCCTACAGTCATCTAAAGACTTGACTGCCATTGTAAGGAGTTCCAAAATGGCTCATTCACATGGTTGACAAGCTCTAAGGACTGTTGCCAGGAACCATCAGTTTGTTGCTATGGAGACACCATGAGTGCCCTCATGATATGACAATTGGCTTACTCCAAGTTGGGTGATCTTAAAGATTGTGAGTCAGAAGCCACAATGCCTTTTATAACAGTCTCAGAAATCACAAAGTGTCATTTCTGCAATATCCTGTTTGTTATACAGCTCAACTCTATTTAATGTAGAAGAGAACCAGACAAAAATGTTGATAACAGGAGGAGTCATTGGAGTCTGTCTTGGCTAGTGGCTACCACACTAATTATATCTGTTATTGTAATCACAAAATTGAATTAAATACCATAAAAACAATTGAAATATGAATATAACAGTATTATTTTAATGAAAATCAAACCAAGATAAAAACTTCTTAAAGTGTAAAAAAATCTGTTACATGAAATGAGGCTAAGACAACTAAGAAATTAAAGACATTTTGTAAAAAATCTTGATGGATTATACTCCCTAGTAACTTTGAAAGTGACATAATCTTTTTATTACACTTTAAAGAAATTAATTGTGGTGCAAAAAGTTTTGTAGTAACAGATGGCTTGAATGTTAAGGGGGGAACAAAACCCAACCTAGCATGATACCCATGTACTAAGCACCATTTGGGAGAAATTATCTTGCCGTTCTAAAGAGTAATGAAGTTAATATCAATTCTTGAGAGATAACATTGGATTGAAGAAAAAACCTACAATACCATATCATAACATATTATCTACAAAAATAACAGAATAGATATGAGGTTTTAAGATATATATATATATATATTTTTTTTTTTCCTAAAATCAGTAATATTTGCAGCAATGCAACTAGAGTAAAAAATTGCTTTTTTGTGATGGGTAAATCAACAAAAGAGATTTTAGAAATAAGAAGTATGTTATTAAACTAAATACAGTACCAAAACTAAATTTGGAAGAATTCTGAAGTTTTCATCTATCATGACAGTAGAAATGGAAAAAAAGAAAAACCACATGGACACAGGGAGGGGAGCATCACACACTGGGGTCTGTCGGACACAGGGAGGGGAGCATCACACACTGGGGTCTGTTAGGGGAGAAATAGGGGAGGGACAGCAGGGGGTGGGGAGTTGGGGAGAGATAGCTTGGGGAGAAATGCCAGATATAGGTGATGGGGCGGAAGACAGCAAATCACACTGCCATGTGTGTACCTATGCAACAATCTTGCATGTTCTTCACATATACCCCAAAAGCCAAAATGCAATTTAAAAAAAGAAAGAAAAAGAAAAAAAAGGAAAACAACCATTCAAGACATACTACCTGTATCAGTTTTCAATTGTAGCTTAACCAAAATCACCCCAAAACTTAGTAGTTTAAATAAATTGTTTATACAACAATCATATTACTATCTCTCAAGCTTTCTGTTAGTTAGATATTCAGACAGAGTACACTAGGAATGATGGGTTCTTTCCCACTTGTCCAGAGCCTCATCTAGCAAGGCTTGTAGGCTGGGAATGACTCAACAGTTAGGGGTCTGAAATTATCTGGCAGAATCTACATTCACTTGTATTGCAGTTGACTCGATTATGGTTTGGATCCCCAGCTGGGCTTTCTAAAGTCACATACATGTGGCTGTCCATGTAACCTCTGTGTTTGTGCTGGTTTGGGCTTCCTTACAGCAGGGTGAGTGCCTTACAAGAATAAACATCACTGAGAAAACCAGAAGAAAGCTGCATTGCTATTCAGGACATTGCCTCTGGAAATCCCACAGCTTTACTTCCTCTGTAGGCTCCAGCTTGCTCAGATTCAAGTAGAGGTACCATATACCCCACTTTGTGATAGGAGGGTGGGTGTCAAAGTCACATTGTAAGATGGTCATGCAGGATGAGAAATACTATTGTGGCAGTCTTGGAAAATTCAATCTGTGTGTGCATGTACACGTGTATGCACACACAGAGAGAGAACAATCTTACTTCCTAACTGTATGAATCTTAAGGATGAAGATATGTAAAGGCCATAATTTTACCACTGAATATCATAAGAAAGTGTTGTAGTTTAAGTTTGAAAAGATGGAATATATTTTGAAAGTGATTACATCATGGGAGCAGATTTCCCCCTTGCTGTTCTCATGATAGTGAGTTCTCATGAGACCTAGTTTAAAAGTGTAGCACTTACCCATTCTCTCACTCTCTGGCTCCTGCTCCACCACGGTAAGTTGTGCTTGCTTCCCCTTCACCTGCCATGATTGTAAGTTTCCTGAGGCCTCCAAGTCATGCTTCCTATACAGCCTACAAAACTGCGAGTCAATTAAAACTTTTTTCTTCATAAATTGCCCAGTTTCAGGTGGTTCTTTACAGCAGTGTGAGAACAAACTAATACAGCAAATGGTACCAGATAAGTGGGGCATTGCTATAAAAATACCTAAAAATGTGGAAGTTGTATTGCCATTTATGACATCGCCTTTGAAAGTCACACAGCTGTACTTCCTCGGTAGGCTCCAGCTTGCTCAGATTGAAGTAGAGGGACCATATACCCTACTTCTTGATACGAGGGTTGGTGTCGAAGGCACATTGTAAGACAGTCATGCAGGATGGGAAGTACTGTTTTGGTGGTCTTGGAAAATTCAATCTGTGTGCATGCGCACACACATACACACACACACACACACACACACAGAGAACTGAGTAATGGGTAGAGTTTGGAAGGCTCTAGAAGAAGACAGGAAGATGAGGGAGAGTTTGGAACTTCCTGGGGACTTGTTGAATGGTTATGACCAAAATGATGATAGTGATATGGACAGTGAAGTCCAGGCTGAGGTGGTTTCAGATAGAGATAAAGAACTTGTTGGGAACTATAGTAAAGGTCAGTCTTGCTATACTTTAGCAAAAAGCCTGGCAACATTGTGTCCCTGCTCTAATGATCTGTGGAACTTTGATCTTGAGAGAGATGATTTAGGGTATCTGGTGGAAGAAATTTCTAAGCAGCAAAGTATTTGAGAGATGGTCTGCCTGCTTCTAAAAGCCTAACTCATTTGCATAAATAAAGAAATGACCTGAAACTTGAACTTATATTTAAAAGGGTAGCAGAGCATAAAAGTTTGGAAAATTTGCAGCCTGGGCATGCAATAGAAAAGAAAAACCAATTTTCTGGGGAGGATTCCAGGTTGCAGAAATTTGCATAAGAAGAGTTGAATGTTAATAGCAAAAACAGTGGGGAAATGCCTCCAGGAAATTTCAGAGACCATTGTGGCAGCCCCTCCCATCACAGTCCTGGAGGTCTAGGAGGGAAAAATGGTTTCATGGACCAGGCCCAAGACCTCGTTGCTCTATGCAGCCTTGGGACATGGTGCCCTGCATACCAGCTGCTTCAGCTCCAGTTGTAACTAAGAGGGGCCAAGGAACAGTTTGGGCTGTTGCTTCAGAGGGTGAAAACTCCAAGCCTTGGTGGCTTCCATGTGTGCTGGGCTTGTGAGTGCACAGAAGGCAAAAGTTGAAGTTTGGGAACCTTCACCTAGATTTCAGAGGATGTATGAAAACACCTGGATGTCCAGGCAAGAAGTGTGCTGCAGGGGTGGAGCCCTTATGGAGAACTTCTCTCCGGGCAGTGCAGAGGAGAAATGGGAAAAGTGGGGTTAGAGCCCCAACACAGAGTCCCCAATGGGGCACTGCCTAGTGGAGCTGTGAGTAGGGGGCCACCATCCTCCAAACCTCAGAATGGTAGATCCACTGACAGCTTGCTCCTGTGTCTGGAAAAGCTGTAGGCACTCAATATCAGCCTGTGAAAACAGCCATGAGGGCTGTATCCTGCAGGGCCACGGGGGAAGAGCTGCTCAAGGCCTTGGGAGCCACCCCTTGCATCAGTGTAAACTGGATGTCAGACTTGAAGTAAAAGGAGGTTATTTTGAAACTTTGAAATTTAATGATTTCTCTGCTGGGTTTTGGACTTACTTGGATTCTGTAACCCCTTCATTTGGTCAATTTCTTTCTTTTGGAATGGGAGCATTTACCCAATGCCTGTACTCTCACTGTATCATGAAAGCAACTAACTTGTTTTTGATTTTACAGGCTTATAGGCTGAAGAAACTTGCCTTATCTTTTCAAAGAGTCTCATCTTTGTTGCTTATAAAAGATGAGACTTGGACTTAGACTTTTGAGTTAATGCTAAAATGAGTTAAGACTTTGGAGGACTGCTGGGAAGGTATAATTGTGTTTTGAAATATAAGAAGGACATGTGATTTGGGAAGGGCTGGGGCAGAACAATGGTTTAGCTTTGTGTCCCCACCTAAATCACATGTTGAATTATCATCCTGAGTGTTGGAGATGGGGACTGGTGGGAGGTAATTAGATCATGAGGGCAGATTCCCCCTTGCTGTTCTCATGAGACCTGGTTGTTTAAAAGTATGTAGCACTTGCCCTTTTGCTCTCTCTTTTGCTCTGTCATGGTAAGACATGCTTGCTTCCCCTTCACCTTCTGCCATGATTATATGTTTCCTGAGGCCTCCCAGCCATGATTCCTGTACAACCTGCAGAACTGTGAGTCAGTGAAAACTTTTTTCTTACACCGTTTGGTCCAGAAATCCCATTGCTGGGTATATACCCAAAGGAATATAAATCATTCTGCTATAAAGACACATGCGTATGTATGTTTATTGCAGCACTATTTACAATAGCAAAGAAGACATGGAACCAACCAAAATGCCCATCAATGATAGAATGGATAAAGAAAATGTGGTACATATATACCATGGAGTACTATGCAGCCACAAAAAGGAATGAGATAATGTCCTTTCAGGGACATGGATGAAGCTAGAAGCCATGGTCCTCAGCAAACTAACATAGGAACCGAAAACCAAATATCGCATGTTCTCACCCATAAGTGGGAATTGATCAATGAAACCACATGGACATAGCGAGGGGAGCAACACACACCAGAGCCTGTTGGGGGTGGGGCGTGAGGGGAGGAAACTCAGAGGATGGGTCAATAGGTGCAGCAAACCACCATGGCACATGTATACCTGTGTAACAAACCTGCACATTCTGCACATGTATCTCATTTTTTATGAGAAGAAATCAGACAAACAAAAAACTCTTTTCTCCATAAAAACCCAGTCTCGGGTGGTTCTTCATAGCAATGTGAGAAAAGACTGATATCAAAGGTCATTGTTCACAGTGCAGTACTACAGTGAAATGTGTTAAGAAAAAGATTTCCAAAACCAGGAAATAGCCATATTGGAGAAATGTGCAACAGATCCATCACTGATTATTTAATTACTTAAGGCTATTAAATTTCATTTAACTCTATCGATTGGGATATTTACAACTCTACGCATAGATGGTGACTTATGGAAAACTGACAGTGGTTTTCCGGTAGAAATTATTTCTGGTAGAAAATAACACTCCAGGGGATATAGTTAATGCAGGACATTAACTAGTTTTATATCTCTTTTAGCGTTCTTTATTCAGTCATCTTTTTTTCAATAACTATAAATACTTCTGCTTCTCCTGTATTTTTTCTCATCTTTTTTATTTTATTGGTTCCCATAATAATGAGTTAAATAAATCTTTGATACATGCTTACTTTATTTTTTATGAGTGTCAGGTTTTAAAAATTATACTTTGACAAATGAAAGTCCTAAGTGAACATGTACTAAAGTTTGAACAAAAGGATGGCCTGGGGCTGATAATACTATAAAACACGAGTTGGCAGACTATGGTCCTATAGGTCAAATGCACTTGTAAGAATGTTTTATTGGAACACAGACGCACCCATTAATTATGTCTTGTCTATGGTTTTTGTTCTACTATAGCAGAACTGAATAGCTGCAACTACTATCATATGGCCCATAGGGCCTAAAATTTTTATGATCTGGCCTTTTACAGGAAAATTTTGACAACTTCTGCTATAGGAAATCATGAATTTTAAGACTAATCATGAACATAGTTTGTTAATCATTCTCAGAAAATTGACAGCACTAATGATTTATATCACACAATAGAATATTTAATTTGATTTACTAGAAGATTATGAATAATACAGAATAACATATACTCTGAATTAAACTTAGTGATCTCAATTTGGAAAATGGAAAAAAATGAAGAGATATAATCAAATCTAGAATCAAAAGCAGCTGATAACCACCTACATATTACCATATATTAAATATCAGGCTAAGTCAACCATCAAGAATATAATTAAAAAGGTGGAAGGGCTGTGCTGTGAAAAAAATCTATCATTTTAATAACTTAAAAGAACTCATTTGATTAAATGTATCTACATGTAGTTTAAATAAAAGTAACTATAGTATATATCTTATATATTTTATTATTTCTCACTTTGACTTTTTAATTAAATATCGGTCTTGATTTTATGAGATAAGAAGGCATCTGATATATTAAATTTTGTTAGTTGGAAAATCTCAGCTTTTTTCATTGCCCAGCAGGACAGAGGCTTCCTTGAAGCTTAGACTATCAACCATAACTAGCTTTTTTTTTTTTTTTTTGGCCTTTCTTTCTCTTTACCCTTCTGCCACCTTAATGTAGGGTGAATGAATTTGCCACCTCAAAGCTATCTACAATGCTTCAGGAAAAATAACTACAATATGGGTTTGTACATAACTTGGGAAGGAGTTCTCCTCTCCCTTCTTCCTTTGGCTAATGACTCTTAAATTACAGTTGGGTTGGTTGAACTGTTCTATGAATATATGAAAAGCCACTGAATTGTGCACTTAATTAGGTGAGTTACATGGTATGTGAAATATATCTCAATAAAGCTGATACCAAAAAAAAATCACAGAAGAAAAATATTCGTAACAAGTTAATGGGTATAGAATGAAAAAGAAAATTCTATGTTTAGTGCCTACTGTGTGCTAAAAACTTACAAATGAACAGATATATGGATATCAAAATCAAAAGTGCACAGCAACCTAAAAAAGCTGTCACCCAGGCTGTAGTGCAGTGGCACGATCATAGCTCACTGTGGCCTTTGCCTAAGTTGCTCAGGGGAATCCTCCCACCTTAGTCTTCTGAGTAGCTTGGAATAAAGGCATGCACCACCATGCTTGGCTAATTTTTTTTTTTTTTTTTTTTTTTTTTGTAGAGATGGAGTTTTGTCATGTTGCCCAGGCTGGTCTCTCAGTCTTTGACTCAAGCCATCTGCCCACCTCAGCCTCTCAAAATGCTGGGATTAGAGGCATGAGCCACCATGTCTAGCCTAGAGTTGTATTTTCTAGGTTTAAAGTAATTATGGATCTGTAAGCCCAAATAATTTTTATAAGTCATAATTTTTCTTATTAATTATAAAGTGTTCTAGGGACTCTGTAAAGTCCTGTTATATCTGGGCTCATGCATGAGGTGCACAAGGCAGGCAGTAATGAGGAATTGCTTTTAATCTATAAATACATAAGTAAACATTCAAATTAATTCCATTATTTTAAAGAGTGAGATTAAGAAATGTTAAAATGCACTCGTTTTAACAATGTTTTCATTGTTCAAAACATTTTTGGCATTATTTGTCTTTTTCAGGCAGGAAAACCAGTGTCAAAACTTCATAATCATGTCTTGTGTGTGTATGTGTCCATTTGCAGTATTAATTAGCATCAGTGCTTGTTTCCAAATGCCTTTTGTCGGTTTCAAAATTCAAATCTACCATCAAAGGGAAAAAAATTCACACTAATTGAGAATATTCCAAAGAACGGGCCTAATGGGGCTCACAGAACTGACTGGAAGACTGAGACTGAAGATATAGGCTCAGAAATGGGGCATGAACCTTGCCAGTGGGCGACACAGTTCCAGTCACACCACAAAACAATCTGATTTAGTGTGTCCCACTGGCATGGCCACTATTAGACTTTTTTTTTTTTGAGATGGAGTCTCACTCTGTCGCCCAGGCTGGAGTGCAATAGTGCAATCTCAGCTCACTGCAACCTCCACCTCCCGGGTTCAAGCAATTCTCCTGACTCAGCCTCTCAAGTAGCTGGGACTACAGGCACATATCGCTTAGACTTTTATCCTCAGTGGCACCAATTGGCAATTGAGTGTTGTGCCATATCCTTTAGATGCAGTCATCCCAGGTGGGAGTGTTTGTGCAAGCCGTGTGAATCTGTTAGGTAGCAGAGCACGGTTTGCCGCCAAAATACACATGATGGATGATTTCCCCACAATTGCCCATTACAAATTTATTTGCATTAAACATTATTGACATTATAGAAATGTTTCTGGATTCTTTTATTAAGATGAGCATTTACTACGTCTATAATTTTAAAAGTAGAATACAGAATAATTATACAAAAGAGTTTTTTTCTTCAAGTACAGAGTTAGCCTCTGTGCTATGGTATGGGGTACATAGAGAGGGTTGTTAAACTCTCTCAGCAGGGAGCATAGAATCTTGACCTTTAGAACATTCCACTTAACGGTGCAATAACTTGTACACAGTGTAATCTGGCGGGAGAAATCAAGTAAGAAGGAGAAAGAAATGACCGTGAAATGTGCACACACTCCCTCTTCACCACCCCCCGACCCCACCACCGCCTCTCCGATCATCAGTGGTGCTCCATTTGGCACTCTTTACCTCAACTTAAGTTTCACCTTTTTTTCTGGTTTGGAAAGGGAAAACTACATTTGTTTTGTTTTGTTTTGAGATGTACTTTTGCCCTGTTGCCCAGGATGGAGTGCGATGGCACGATCTGGGCTCATTGCGACCACCCTTTCAGATTCAAGTGATTCTCCTGCCACAGCCTCCCGAGTAGCTGGGATAACAGGTGCCCCCCCCCCTCCCCCGACTACGCCTGGCTAATTTCTGTATTTTTAGTAGAGATGAGGTTTTACCATGTTGGCCAGGCTGGTCTCAAACTCCTGACCTCAGGTGACCCGCCCACCCTGGCCTCCCAAAGTGCTGGGATTACAGGAGTGAACCACCGTGCCCATCCAATCTACATTTTTTTTTTTAAAAGCAAAAACAAAACAAAGTTGGGAAGGCAGGTGTTCTGCTCCATTTCATTAGGAGGCTGACATTCCTAAACTCCCCAGGAACCTCTCCTGGTTGTTGAGCATTGTTACACGGTTGAGAACTGTGAGTGTACGGAATCCCAGGGGAAAGATTTTTCCTCATTTACTGCTCAAGATAGAGGTAGGAATAAGGCATGGGAAAATATAAATGAGTAAATATAGTCCTTGTCACCGTGGAATACTTGGTGATAAAATGCAGGTGTATCTTATTTTCATCTGTCAAGTCATTTTCTAATTGGGTGTCCTTGAAACTGTGGCTCATCGCTTACACTTGTTCACTTCTTTTTTCCTGCTAATATCCTGTTTTGGGGGCAGGGCAACTCTACCCTGGTGAACTATCAAATGTTCAGGCAAATATATCCTGGTGTTATAAGCTCATTAAATTTCTTGTCATTTCTTGCAGTGTGCTAGAAAGTGCTGTTTGTGGCCCATTTTTGCAATGTAGAACCTCGCTTTTGTGAGAGCCATGGAAGTTCCTTCTTTGATAATTAGTCTCTTGTTTTAGACAGTGCTGTTAAGAACTCCGTAAAAGCTGCCAACACTTTGTGGACTCGCAGAGGGACTTACAGGGCCGGGTGAGTTTCCTGTAGCTACTACTGCAAGTAAAATTTTCAGCTGCTTCTGAAGTCTTACCCACCTATGTTAGGGCAGAGGTTCTCAAGCTTCAGCACTGGAGAATCACCTGGGGTGCTTGTTAAAACACACATTGCTGGGATTCACCTCCAGGGTGCCGGAGTCATTAAGTCTGAGGTGAAGCCTGAGAATATGCGTGTCTAACAAGTTCCCAGGTGAAGCTGATGTTGCTGGTTTTGAGACCCATACTTTGAGACCCCCCACTGCCTTGGATTGAGCGCTGACCTGGGATTTAGGGCTCGAATGGGTAAGTAAAACATCCTAAGGAAAACGGAAAAACCAGTGCAGTGAGTGAGTTCAATATCACAGGGAACACAGTATTACATAAGGGTTTTAGGGAATATTTTAGGTAAATACATGTAACTCTTGCCACCTAGGATGTTCATAGTAACTCTAAGACAGTACTTTTGTTTAACAGTCCTATAGATCCTTTTCCTTTTTGTATATAATGTCAAACTAATAGTTTCTTATTTACTGTAAAAATGAAATCTTATTTTACGCAAGCAGCAAACAACTACTTTTTCAGATTTTTCCTCCTATAATTTAAGGGAAGCTTTTAAAATAGAAAAGATGTGGGCTTTAAAAAAAAAAAACTGCAAATACATTGCAATAATAAGAATGATTTCACTGTTGAAATCCACTTGTGAAAGTAGGCTTTGCTTATATTTGGGGTACTGCCTTCTATAAAATGGTCACAGTTTCTTTAAGTAAGATCATACTCTTCAGTGACCTGAGGATCAGATGGAGGTTATAAGCAGCCCTTTAAACTAAGGCTTCAGAGCTTGGCCTAGGAAGTCAAGCCGCTCTTTTAACTGGCATCTCAGCTCTATCATTTAGGCAAATTGTTTATTCTCTGTAAAGAACCAGCCTTAGGCTTTGTTGATCTACCTAAGTATATATATATCTTTTTATTTATTTGCGTTAATTTCATTCATTCTGTGTTCTTTCGCTTTAATTTGCTAGTTTTCTTTGAACTTTGTGAGATAAATGCTTAGATTGTTATTAAAATTGTATCTATTCTAACATATGCATATAAGGCTATACATTTTCCCCTTAGCACAGCTTTAGTAGCCTCCAACAAATATTGATGCACTTTATTTTTATTATAAATCAGTTTGAAATACATATTCTAATTCTATTATGACTTCTTGGGCCTATGGATTATATAGAAGTATATATCTTAATTTGTAAACATATGGGGGTTATTTGATATCCTTAAGCCTCAGATTTTCTACTTTTAAAATGAACTAATGCAACCAAAATATTTGGCATAATGTCTTGCAAAGTCAGTGTTTAATACATGGTAACTATTGCGATTATTGTTTTTTTTTGTTGTTGTTCCAGGGATCCAGGTAGAACTCTTAGCTACATTCTTGTACAATAGTTTGGGTCAGAAGAAACTCTATCTATAACATATATGAAGCACCCATAATGTTTGTACTCTGCAGATTTACCCTACAAAAGTTTTTTGGCTCATGAATTTTAATTACTGTATTCTATTTTAAGGCTTACTTTCCTGCTAATCTTAGGTATTGTGAAGGCCATGAGAAAGTTTGATTCTAGTCTTTAAGTGGCTTCATATCCTAAAGTCTAAAACAAAAGTATATTTTTTAACCTTTAAAAATTAAGATGAATCTGTAATCTATGTGTATATTTAATGCAGTACTCTTAACTAACAAAACTTTTTTAAAAAATAATTTCAGCTTTCATTTTAGATTCAGGTGCTATGTGTGCAGGTTTGTGCATGAGTATATTTGTGTGATGCTGAGGTTTGGGATATGAAAGATATCCCAAATATCACTATAGTGATATGTTCAGGAAGGAAACTAGCGATTTAGCCTTATCTAAGTAAAAGAAAAATGAACATAAAATGAACAAAATTACAAATATAAATATATATTCTTATAAATTAAGGTAAAATGGGGTCAGGTGCAGTGGCTCATACCTGTAATTCTAGCTCTTTGGGAAGCCAAGAGGGGCAGATCACTTGAGGTCAGGAGTTTGAGAATATGAATATGAATATCAATAAATATGAAATTTGAAAAAAATAAGAGTAAGTTTAAATTCTTAAATGCTTACATCTAATTAGATCCCACTTGTCTATTTTAGTTTTTTTGCCATTGCTTTTGGTGTTTTATCCATGAAGTCCTTGCCTATACCTATGTTCTGAGTGGTTTTGTTTAGGTTTTCTTCTAGGGTTTTTATGGTGTTAGGTCTTATGTTTAAATCTTTAATCCTGGGGTTAATTTTTTTGTGTGTATACATATGTGTGTGTGTGTGTGTGTGTGTCTATATATATATATATATATATATATATATTTCATTCATTCAACAGTGTTTAATGACATTTTTCCAAATCATGACCCCATAATATTTACTGAGAATCAAATAGAACTTACAATGGACAAAAGAGATACTTGTTCACTAGATGTTCTGGAGAAAAAAATCATTGTTGTATAACAAGATAACCAAAGTTCAGCTAAAACTATAGGAATTAAGTATCTAAAAATGTGTCAGACAGCTAATTAACACAATATTTTATTTTTCTAAAGATTTTGCATATTTGTCATCTTTATCACCTTTTAAAAGTTTGTATTTTGTTGTTACTTTAAAAAATTTTAAGTAAATGTTCACTTTGTATCTAGCATTCTGTATCATTATATAATAGTATCTAATATTCTATAACTATCAAGTATTCTATATGCACTTTATATTCATTTTACCTTATTTATTTATTTTTATTTTTTTTGAGACAGGGTCTTACTCTGCCTCCAAGGCTGGCATGCAGTAGCACAATCTCTGCTCACCACAACCTCCACCTCCCAGGTTCACGTGATTATCCTGCCTTAGCCTCCTGAGTAGCTGTAGCTGGGAATACAGGCATGTGCTACCATATCTAGGTAATTTTTGTATTTTTAGTAGAATGGAATTTTGCCATGGTGGCCAGGCTGGTCTCAAACTGCTGACCTCAAGTGATCTGCCCTTCTTGGCTTCCCAAAGTGCTAGAATTACAGGTGTAAGCCACTGCACCTGACCCCATTTTACCTTAATTTATAAGAATATTTATATTTGTAATTTTATTCCTTTTATGTTAATTTTTCTATTACTTAGATAAGGCTAAATCACTAGTTTCCTTTTTATTTTTCAGGTAGAGGATTTTAATGCACTGAATTCCTGATCATTTTACATACCTAGTTCAAATAAATATGAAATTTGAAAAAATAAGAGTAAGTTTAAATTCTTAAGTGCTTACATCTAATTAGATCCCACTTGTCTTTTTTTTTTTTTTTTTTTGCCATTTCTTTTGGTGTTTTAGCCATGAAGTCTTTGTCTATGCCTACATTCTGAATAATTTTGTTTAGGTTTTCTTCTAGGGTTTTTATGGTGTTAGGTCTTATGTTTAAATCTTTAATCCTTCTGGGGTTAATTTTTGTGTAAGTTGTAAGGAATGGGTCCAGTTTCAGCTTTCTGCACATGGCTAGCCAGTTTTCCCAATACCATTTATTAAACAGGGAATCCTTTCCCTATTGCTTGTTTTTGTCAGGGTTGTCAAGATCAGGAGGTTGTAGATGTGTTGTGTTACTTCTGAGGCCTCTGTTCTGTTCCATTGGTCTATATCTCTATTTTGGTACCAGTACCATGCTGTTTTGATTACTGTAATCTTATAGTATAGCTTGAAGTCAGGTAGCGTGATGCCTCCAGCTTTGTTTTTTTTTTGCTTAGGATTGTCTTGGCTATGCAGTCTCTTTGGTTCCATATTATGTTTAAGGTTGTTTTTTCCAGTTCAGTGAAGAAGGTCAATGGTAGCCTGATGGGGATAGCATTAAACTAAAGAGTTTCTGCCCAGCAAAAGAAACTATCATCAGAGTGAACCAGCAACCAACAGAATGGGAAAATTTTTTTGCAATCTACCCATCTGACAAAGGGCTAATATCCAGAATCTACAAAGAACTTAAACAAATTCACAAGAAAAAACCACCCCATCATAAAGTGGGTGAAGGATATGAACAGACACTTCTCAAAAGAAAACATTTATGCAGCCAACAAACATGAAAAAAAAGCTCATCATTACTGGTCATTAGAGAAATGCAAATCAAAACCACAATGAGATACCATCTCACACCAGTTAGAATAGTGATCATTAAAAAATCTACAGACAACAGATGCTACAGAGGATGTGGAGAAATAGAAATGCTTTTACACTGTTGGTGGGAGTGTAAATTAGTTCAACCATTGTGGAAGACAGTGTGGTGATTCCTCAAGGATCTAGAAATAGAAATAGCATTTGACCCACCAATCCCATTACTGGGTACATACCCAAAGGATTATAAATGGTTCTATTACAAAGACACATGCACATGTATGTTTATTGTGGCATTGTTTACAATAGCAAAGACTTGGAACCAACCCCAATGCCCATCAATAATAGACTGGCTAGAGAAATTGTTGCACATATACACCATGGAATACTATGCAACCATAAAAAAGGATGAGTTCATGTCCTTTGCAGGAACATGGATGAAGCTGGAAGCCATCATTCTCAGCAAACTGACACAAGGACAGAAAACCAAACACTACATGTTCTCACTCATAAGTAGGTATTCAACAATGAGAATACAGGGACACAGGGAGGGGAACATCATACACCAGGGCCTGTTGGAGGGTGGGAGAACTAGGAGAGGGATAGCAGGGGGTTGGGGAATTGGAAGGGATAACATTAGGAGAAATACCTAATGTAGATGACGGAGTTATAGATGCAGAGTCAGCAGAGTCACCATGGCACGTGTATACCTATGTAACAATCCTGCATGATCTACACATGTACGCCAGAACTTAAATAATAATAATAATAATAATAAAAGAAATCTTAAGTACTTACAACCCATTCAAGAAACATTTTTAAGCAGTTTTTAAAACCTTGATAAAATTTCATCAACATGATTTAAATGTGAGATTAGCTAATGTAAGTAGCAATTAGAATGAGATTTAGCTTATTTATTTGGAAGTATAATGGAAAACTCCTGTGGGGACTCTTTTATGGCACACCAAGAGAAACAGGAGAAAGAAAAATAAGTTGCAGGCCGGGTGCGGTGGCTCAAGCCTGTAATCCCAGCACTTTGGGAGGCCGAGGCGGGTGGATCACAAGGTCAAGAGATCGAGACCATCCTGGTCAACATGGTGAAACCCCGTCTCCACTAAAAATACAAAAAAGTAGCTGGGCATGGTGGCGTGTGCCTGTAATCCCAGCTACTCAGGAGGTTGAGGCAGGAGAATTGCCTGAACCCAGGAGGCGGAGGTTGCGGTGAGCCGAGATCGCGCCATTGCACTCCAGCCTGGGCAACAAGAGCGAAACTCCGTCTCAAAAAAAAAAAAAGAAAAAGAAAAAGAAAAAGAAAAGAAAAAGAAGTTGCATTTTTCTGTATTTTTCCCAAAGTGCAACGCTTTGCAACATCCTCAGAGAGAAAAAGAATAGATAAGTAATATAAAAGAAAACTATAAAAAGGATTTAATTATTTCAAAATTGCCTGTTTTTTTAGTGCCTTTTTTAAAAAACCAGGAATAACTGTAGAAACCTTTATATATTTATTTTTAAAGGAATGATTGATATTCTTAGGAAAAGTGGCAATAAATATAGTTAATAACGGTAATAATAATTTTATAAACTCACTCGACAGTTTTGATTTTAAAGGTGATAGTAAAAAAATATATGTCTATTTATCTTGCTCCATAAAGAATGGGAGCACTTCGGGAAGCTGAGGCAAGAGAATCCCTTGAACCCGGGCAGCGGAGGTTGCAGTGAGCTGAGATCTCGCCACTGCACTCCAGCCTAGGCAACAGAACAAGATTCTGTCTCAAAAATAAATAAAATAAAAATAATGATGGCAGCACTGGCGACCGCTGAGAGACTGTCCTCCTAGGCATATTTGATGGCCATCAAAGCTATCATACTTTAGTATTCGATGTCAAAAATTTATTTCCATTTGCAAAATTTGCTAAGAACTCATCTATATTTACCCTTCCTCCCATAACTTACAAGAGAATATTAACATCTGCTTAACAGAATGTCACTCACAGAATGTTTGAGCTATGAAGCCACTCTGAGGCCCTCTGTCTCAAGAGCCCCGTTTCACAGATAAGAGAAGCCCAGAGAGGTGAAGGCACCTTCCAAAGCTCTAGCGCCTGTTTCTAGACATGGAACCAGGACAGCCCTTGGCATTTCCCACCACACTTTCATGCTTATTATATGCCATGAGCTTGTTTTTAACATCGATTTAGAATTACTGCACATTAAATTGCATTCATCAAGGCCTACCCTTCAGGCAGTCTAATGTAACAGTCTATTCTAAGACATCTGAGAAAAACCATACACTATCCTTTCAGATGTTCTTCAAACAATTTTTATTAACAGCTAATAAAATGAAACCAAAAATGCCAGATAAACTTTTAAAAATAAAGATGTTGTGATTATTAAATTACTGATTTTACTTTCGCATTACTTTGATACATTACATGAAGTATACAGATAGAATTAAAGCCATATTTAAAAGGCAATTAAAAACCCAGATTTATTAAGATACAATTTACATACATTTAAATCTATTTTAAGTGTACAGTTCATTCATTTAGTATAATCACAGAGTTGTGCAAACATCACCACCATCTAATTCTAGAATATGTTAGAACCCTAAAAGAAACCTCATATTCATTAGCAGTCATTTCCCATTCCTGCCAGCTCCCTCTTGCCACCCTGTACCCTCAGTCCTAGGCAACCACTAATCAACTTTCTGTCCTTATAGGCTTGTCTATTCTAGACATTTCCTATAAATGGCATCATATGATATGTGGTATTTTGTAGCTGGCTCTGGTTTCTTTCACTTAGTACAATGGTTTCATGTTTATCATATTGTAGCATATATAAGTGTCTTTCCCTTTTACAGCTGAGTAATATTCCACTGCATGTATATTCCATGTCTTTATTTGTCCATTCATCACTTGATAAATATTTGGATGGTTTTCACTTTCTGGCTACTATGAACAATGCTGCCATGAACATTTGTGAACAAGTGCTTGTGTGGCATCATGTTTTCATTTCTTTTGGGTATATATCTGCAAATAGACTAACTGGGTCATAGGGTGACTCTATGAATATTTTCAGGAATTCCCAGACTGTTTGCAAAGTGACTGCATCATTTTACAATCTCACCAGAAAGTACATCATGAGGATTCAAATTTCTTCACAGCCTTGTAAATGGAAAATTTTACAATTAGAATTATTTGGCAAAAATTCAATGAATGTTTTGAGCATCTACTTTGTGAAAGGTCCTGTTTGAGGTGTTATAATTTTTTAGTACTATCAGTTTTTGTGGAAAAAATTATAACTTTCTAAAGGAGATTATTTTTAAAGTTTATTACTTATTTGTTAATTTTT
This sequence comes from Saimiri boliviensis, assembly GCF_048565385.1. NCBI lineage: Eukaryota > Metazoa > Chordata > Mammalia > Primates > Cebidae > Saimiri > Saimiri boliviensis. The sequence goes on from NC_133449.1 coordinate 247,013,856, forward strand.
ATTAATACATTATGTATTTATCAGGTACATGTGATAGTTTGATACACACATACAGTATATAACGATCAAATCAGGGTATTTAGAAAATCCATTACCTTAAGCATTCATTATTACTTTGTATTAGGAACATCTCAGATCTTCTCTTCCAGCTATTTTGAAATATGCCATATATTTTTGTTAACTATAGACATCTATCGTGCTATTGAACACTAGACTTATTTCTTCCACCTAACCGTATGTTTATACCCATTAACCAATCTTTCCTCATCCCCCTAGTCCTTTCCCAGCCTCTGGTATCTATCATTCTACTCCCTACCTCCATGAGATCAACTTTTTAGCTCCCACATGAGTGAGAACATGTGATATTTGTCTTTCTGTGCCTGGTTTAATTCATTAAATATAATGTCCTGCAGTTCCATCCCTGTTGCCGCAAATGACAAGATTTCTTTTTTTCTTTTTTTTTTTTTTAATGGCTGAATAGTATTTTGTTGTGTCTATATACCACATTTCCTTCCATTCATCTGTTGATGGCTACTTAGGTTGATTTCATACCTTGGCTATTGTGAATAGAGCAGCAACAAATATGGGAGTACAGGTATCCATTTAATATATTGATTTCCTCTCCTTTGGCTAGTTGGACAGTGGTGGGATTGCTGGGTCGGATGGTAGTTCCATTTTCAGTTTTTAAAGACAGTTTCATGCTGTTTTTCATAATGGTTGTACTAATTTACATTCCCACTAACAAAACATAAAGAGTTCCCTTTTCTCCATATAATCACCAGCATCTGCTATTTTTTGACTTTGATAATAACCATTCTAATTGGTGAGAGATGGTATCTCATTGTGGTGTTGCCTTGTGTTTTCCTAATGATTAGTGATATTGAGCAGTTTTCCTAAACCAGTTAGCCATTTGCTTGTTTGTTTTAGAAAAGTCTATTCATGTCTTTTGCTCACTTTTTAGTGAGATTGTTTGTTTCTTTGATGTTGAGTTGTTTGAGTCCCTTGTTGGATGAATAGTTAGCAGGTATTTTTTGCCCATAGTACATGTTATGTCTTCATTCTGTTGATTGTTTCCTATTCTGTGCAGAAGCTTTTTAGTTTAATGCAGTTCCATTTGTCTATTTTTGTTTTGGTTACCTCTGCTTTTGAGGTCTTAGCCATAAAATCTTTGCTTAGATCAATATCGTGAAGCTTTTTCCATGTATTTTCTTTTAGTAGTTTTACAGTTTCAGATCTTGTATTTAATCCATTTTGAGTCTATTTCTGTACATGGTGAGAGATAGAGGTCTAGTTTCATTCTTCTCCATAGGAATATTCAGTTTTCTTAGCACAATTTATTGAAAAGAATGTCCTTTTCCCAATGTATGTTCTTGGCAACTTTGTCAAAAATTGATTGGCTGTAAATATGTGAATTTATTTCTGGGTTCTCTATCCTGTTTCATTGGTCAATGAGTCTGTTTTTATAGCAATAGAACAGTGTTTTGGTTACTATAACTTTGTAGTATATTCTGAAATGTCTTAGTGTGATGCCTCCAGCTTTGTTCTTTTCACTGAGTATTGCTGCTATTTGGGCTCTTTTATGGTTCTATATGAATTCTAGGATTGTTTTTTTCTATTACTTTGAAGATTGTCATTGGTATCTTGATAGAAATTGCATTAAATATGTAGATTGCTTTGGGTAGTTTAGTCATTTTTAACAACATTAATTGATTAAATTATTGAACATGATATGACTTTCCATTTTTTGGTACCTTCCTCCATCTCTTTCAGCAGGATGTAAAGTTTTTTGTTTTGTTTTTGGAAGAAATCTTTCACTTCTGTGGCTAAATTTATCCCTGAGGATTGTTTGAAGTTATAAATGAGATTGCTTTCTTGATTTCCTTTTCAGTTAGTTGTGTATTGGTGTATAAAAACACAACTGATTTTATTATATTGATTTTGTGTCTTGTAACATTACTGAATTCCTTTACCAGTTCTAAGAGGGTTTTTGGTGGAGTTTTAGGTTTCTCTATATATAAAATCATGTCACCTGAAGGTGAGACAGTTTGGCTTCCTCTTCTTTTGTTTTTTGAATTGGAATCTCTCTCTGTCACCCAGGCTGGAGTGTTCTGGTGTGATCTTGGCTCACTGCAACCTCTGTTTTTCAGGCTCAAGTGATCCTTCCACCTCAGCTTCCCCGGTAGTTGGAACAATAGTTGTGTACCACCACACCTGGCCAATTTTTGTATTTTTTGTAGAGACAGGGTTCCACCATGTTGTCTAGTCTGGACTCAAACTCCTGAGTTCAACCAATCTGCCCACCTCAACCTATCAAAGTGCTAGGATTACAGGTTTGAGCCACCACACCTGCTGGCATCCTGTTTTCCAATTTGGATGCCTTTTATTTCTTTCTAATTACTCTGGCTGGAACTTCCAGTATAATACTGAATAAGAGTGGTGAGAGTGACATCCTTGCCTTATTCTAGTTCTTAGAGGAAAGGCTTTCAGCTACTCCCCATTCAGTATGATGTTAGTTGTGGGCTCATGATATATGGCCTTTATTATGTTAAGGTATGTTCCTCCTATACCTTATTTGTTGAGGGTTTTCATCATGAAGGGCAGGGTGAAAGGGATTCTTTTCTGAAGAAACTTGTGTCACTCAATGTCTGATGAGGATACAGAAATCAGTGTCTGGTGACAGATAGTAATTTGAAGAAGGAAAATGTACTATAAAGATTTATTAACTGGTAAAATGTGATTAACTGCAAAAGGGGTAAATTGCATGCTAAATAACACAGAAGTAGCAAACATAGGGAGGAGCTGCTAATTCTAGGACTGAGGGAGAATACCCAAGAAAGAAAGGAACAAACATGATAGGGTCTTTCTCCCCTCAAGGCTGAGATTCACCCTTGTTGGAGAGGGTGGGGCTCTCACCCACAGGATAAAAGAGAAGTTCCTTGAGGTGTCACAGGCCAGGCTGGGTGAGTAGGGTGCTGGCTGTTGGGTGCCAGTGGATCAGCACTGTGGTCAGGAAAGTGCCTTCTAGGGTGCTGGCAAAACCCACTGGAAGGTGGTTGCCACTGGGTCTCATGCATACTGCTGGCAAGGAAATTGCCTGCTCACATGACAATAAAACTCAATGGGAAGCCCTCAATAGGTGCTGGTGAAACTAACTGTATGGTGGCTCTTCTGTACATCACTGGTGGTGGCCATAGGTAAGAAGAATTAAGAAGAAATGTTCCTTCCTTTGCTATACCTTGTTTTATTTTATTTATTTACCTATTTATTTGTTTGAGACTGAGTTTTGCTCTTTTTCTTCCCTGGCTGAAGTGCAATGGCTTGATCTTGACTCACTGCAACTTCCACCTCCGGGATTCAAGTGATTCTCCTGCCTCAGCCTCCCAGGTAGCTGAGATTACAGGTGCATGCCAGCACGCCAAGCTAACTTTGTATTTTTAGTGGAGGTGAGGTTTCACCATGTTGGCCAGGCTGGTCTTGAACTTCTGGCCTCGGCTGATCTGCCTGCCTCGGCCTCCCAGAGTGCTGGGATTATAGGCATGACCCACTGTGCCTGGCCCCTTTACTATGCTTTGAATGTCTCTCCTACATTCTACCAACAAGACATGACGTTACACTGACTGACTGAGAAGCCTGGTTAGTATCACAGAACAGGGCAAAGAAGGGTGGATTTGGAGCTGAGAGGCAAAATATCGATAACTGACTGTCTCAGTCAACTCCTTGGGCTTCTTAGCTTCCACATGCATCATTTAATATATATTTGAACTCTGTATAATGCAAAGTCAATTCTGTTCTTAAGTGCAGAGTTTCACCCATTTCCCCAAATGAGGAAACACATAGTTCCAACCGTCATTGTAGCCTCAGCTGGCTGTGTTAATGACTCCTCAAATCAAAGTCCCACTGAATATTCTGTTTCCTAAAGGCTAAATAAGAGTTTATATTCAACAACATTCATAAAATAATGATGAAGAGAGAAAAAATGAAATGGTTAATATATGCAAATACACTAGCATATATCACATGCAAAGAGAAAATACACAAAAGGATCACAATTCTCATTTTTGTAACTGATTGAGAGGCCATAGTTGGTATCTATGGACTTCCTCCTTCTATGGCCTTTTCTATATTTCCATTGCCCTTAGATGGTCAGCCTTCTTTATCTGGTGGAGTGATCCAAACTTCCGTTTCTAGAGGGCCTGAATCCTCGATAAGCCTGTCCCCTCCTTTTGACTCCTGCAGTTTCCCATTAACCTTTGTTTCACACCTGAGTCCAGGTTCTAGGGAGGTAGCTTATGTTGGAGATGACCCATCTGGTCCCAGGCAGGTGTCTGGTGAGATGACTGTTTCCCATTTGCTCCTGGTCCTTGGGCCTCATACATTGCTGTTAAGCCATTCCTTGTTTTTGTCTGAATGGTATATTTACTTCAGAAAGCTCTCTCCACTATGTTAATGCGACACTTGAGGGAGCTGCCTCATTACAGTTTCTTGCTTCTCCAAAGTGCTGGAGTGGATGGGGAAAGGCAGTGGGGCAGAGGAGGGGAGAACCAGAATCCCTTGCTGCCACTCTCTCCCCCATCTCTGGGCCCCTCTTCTGGTGGTGGCAGGGTGAGGTAGAAAATTACTCTCCTTTCTTGTTGGTCTTGGATTCTTTGCAAAGACATCAGTACATTTTCTTAGCTTTACAGGTTTAGTTCTTGGCACTTGGCCACCCTGGGAAATCAATGCCAGCAAATCCCATAGAACTTGTCTGCTTTTTGCCTCAATTTACCTGTCCCTTAAGACAATAAACAAAGAGCTGGCATTCTGCTTATAAAAGGGGAGTACAGTAAAAAACAAAGAAAATATAACTCACAACTTATTTCCCATATTTTAATAAATAGCAACAGGTTTAAAATAGCTAAAATTGAAAATAGATGCCTATTTGGAAATTCACTAAGTAATTACATTCTAGCAGTTATACATGAGATATTTATTATATATCACATATATTATATATCTAATTATCTGTAGTATAAATATATCTTCCTAACCACTTCCTTGTAAGCATTTTCTCTTGAACTTTCAACATTTAAATTGGATTCAGAACACAGAACAAGCAAAACTCTTAAAAGTGTCAGACATGCTAGATGTATTTCTCGCTCCCATGGAAAAAGTAAACACGGCATAAAACACCCATCAAATTTTAGAAGTTAAGAATGTGCTTTATGTAATTTATCCTAGAAAAGTCCTCAAGTTATATACACTTTCAGATTATGAATGAGTTATGGTCATTTGGAGATGGCAACAGACCAATTGGCAGGTCAAGACTTTATACACAAGGTGAAAAGCTTTTTGAGACAACCAGAGTTTCCTTTCAAGTCTAACTTCCTGAGTAATTTATCTGAAAAATTGTGAGATGTCATGGAGGAAGACTTTCAGAGTGTGTAAAACCATCCCAATGACCCTCAATCAATCTGGTTTGAATATGTGGAACTGGAGGACAGGTCAAGAAAGCAGATGCTGAGACAGGAGGAAATAAGTTGGTTTATTTTGAACGTGACTTTTTCCCATCTAAAAAAGAATGATCGTTTACATCATTTTGAGAATTGTGGAGTGGGAGAAGCAGATCAACCTTTCATACTACTGAAATATAGTTTTCCTGGTAACACATCTTCCTTATTAACTGTCTCCAATTCTTTACAAAAGAAAAAAAAACACCTTTATACATGTTCTTCTGTTATAAAATAATGTCATAGTTGTATTTACCACGTCTTTAGGCATGAATGTGGTAACCAGTGAAAACAACTTATTCAGTGGTGGCATAAAATGATGAAAAAATAACTCTCTTTTCTCTTTTCTTTTCTTGATCTTTATTCTCCATCCCCATTAACTGAAGGGTAGCTAGAGGGTTTTGTGCAGGAGTCTAAGTGTCCCTTACCCCAAGAGAGAGTTGAGACACTTTTGTTACCCAGGTCTGCGCTTCTGGAGCTACTGCACTGGATTGATGTTTAGGGAGAACTAGAAAGTTGAAGGGGAGAAGTTGAACCATGGAGGATGTTGGGGTGCTAAGAACCCTGTTTGTGGTACCTGTAGATAAATACTGTGGCTTTGAGAGGCAGAGCAAAGACTCCAGTGGAGTCTGTTATTCAGTGAGCAACAGCATCACCAACCATGGAATAAATCACTTGGGGGTAGAGAAAATATTTCAAGGTTCTGTGATTAAAGGTTGCGGGACAGACCAGAGGCCCTTCCACAAGTGGATTTCACAAGCCCTAGTCTTCTTATGTTGGTGAGTGGGGTAGACAATGGCCAGAGAATGGCTGAGATTAGGTTTTCTGTCAACCTGAATGGGAGTGGCTCATTCAGCTGGAATTAGATTTGTAAAAATTAATGCCATATTTCATGTACCTGTGGATTGTGAAAGAAATTCATACTCATTACATTTGTTTCAAATGCATAAATAGGTCCTGCCTTCTGCCTTTAGCTACTCTGCACATATAGTATGGAACAGTATGATCAAGTCAACGTAAGACCATTTCAGGTTCCTTTTTGAGCCAGAAGATTAAGTTCCATAAAAAGTGAAGAAAAGTCAACAAGTTAGCACAAGAAATGTTTACCAACTAACTATTCTATGCTAGGTATGTTAGTATGAGGAAATGAATGTGATATATCCCTTGAGAAAGCAGGAATAATCCAAATAATTTATAAATATACAAATTATTAATTACATCAATAAAAAGTCTCTATGATGGGCGTGGCCAGCTCTGGGGCTGGAAGGCCCACCTCTGCATTGCAAAAGAATTAGCCTTCAGTCGTGTTTCATGGAGTAAAAGAGGTAGGTTTAGGCCAAAAAAATTGGAGGAAATGGATAGAAATCTCGTTTTTGTTCATCTGCAGTATTGGTTTCCCCATAACAAAACGTTCATGTAAAAAGCAGTTTAATATCCAAGAAATCACCAAAATTGTTCAGTATGAAAATCTGGAGACTTAGGTACAGATAAAGTTGATGTTCTGAAGCTCACAGAATATGTTAAACTATTACTTAGGGGAAACATATCTCTGAAGATCATTACTTGAAGAAAAAATACACAATACCTTTGGAAGCAAGTAAAATCAGAAATCTTGAGGGTTCTCTTGAAGAAAATCAGACCTGTAATTCTAACCAGTCAACTGATCTTAGTTGAGAATGTTAATGCGCTTTGTGCCAGAGAAATAAATGAATGTAAACCTTTCCAAGGAAGATGGTAGAAAATAACCCACTTGGCTGTTTTTTTTTTTTTTCCAAGACAAGAGTTTCACTCTTTTTGCCCAGTGTAGAGTGCAATGGCACGATCTTGGCTCACTGCAACTACTGCCTCCTGGGTTCAGGTGATTCTCCTGCCTCAGCCTCCCGAGTAGCTGGGATTACAGCTATGTACCACCATGCCCAGCTAATTTTTGCATTTTTAATAGAGACGGGGTTTCATCGTGTTGGCCAGGCTGGTCTTGAACTCCTTACCTCGGGTGATTCACCCACCCCAGCCTGCCAAAGTGCTGGGATTACAGACAGGAGCCACCACCCCCGGATGAAAAAAGAACTCTTTAATCCACTATGCCTAATTTTTTCCTCTCTCCTTTAGATTTAAATGATTAACTTCTGATAATGCTACAGACAGCACAGACATTTTTTTCTGAAAGATTTGTTAATGAATGGATTCCTTTTGAAAAGAAGTCCAGGCAGGAGCACAGATACACAGAGAGCTCCAATGATGACGAAACGTGAAACATACTATGGTATATAAGAATCCTCTAGAGATGTAATTATAACAACAAGAGCAAAGCACAGGGGACTCTATCAATGCATTTCCCTGAAGAAGATAAGTCTCTGTAAAATGAAGGGCAAGTAGCATGCAGGGGAGGAAGGACACTGGGAAGCGCCCTGACTGCTGACGGGAGAGCCCAGTTTAGCTCTGGTCCTTTACTGGTCGCTGTGAGATCTTAGGCAAATTGCTTACTTTTCTGAGCCTTCATTTTCTCATCTGGAACTGAGGTGTTGAATGAGACCCTTCTTTAAATCCTAAGATTCTAAAACTCCAATGCAGGCACATATTAATGTGGTACCAGGTAGCCTTTGTCCTACATTGAATTGTAGGTATAGTTTGTGCATATTTGTCTCCCATCCAAAAGTTTGCAGATTCACTAAGAAGAGTCAGTTAAGGGCCAATAGGAGGATTTGAAGGATTTAGAACTACAGGAGCTATTCTTTATTCCTGGTTAACTCTTAGCCAGAAGATGGAGAAGTTCACCTAAAAGCTCTGCCATCAGGTGTGGGGTGTTGTTGTACTAGGGTGTGGAGAGAGGAGAAAGTCTCAGGAGATCAGGTAAGGGTTCCTATGATTGCAGAACCAACCAAAGAGCCTGGGAGGCATCAATGATGACTCCTTCCTTCACGTGGCCATGATTTTCTCTAGTTCTTCAAAAGCCAGGAACTCTTTGAAGGAGGTTTGTGGATCATTTATTGTTATACCAAGGGAATTGCAAAGGGGATTTTATGATCAGGTAAGGGTTCCTGTGACTGCAGAACCAAACAAAAAGCCTTGGAGGCACCAGTGATGACTCCTTCCTTCACTCAGCCATGCTTTTCTCTAGTTCTTCAAAAGCCGGGAACTGGGCTGTATTATTTTCTGTGAAAGAAAAAGAAAAATAAGCGAAAATGCTTTGCAGAATATTTTATAGTAACAAACATCTCAGGACTAATTAATAGGTTTAGAAAATGGAGGGAAAGAGCTCATCTATATAAAGGTTTGAAGATGCACATATCATCTTGGGAGAAAAGAGGCTATTATTCCGTCATTTCCACATGTACGATTTTGTTACAAATGTAATTGAAAATTTAAGTCTTTCAAAAATAGAATACATGGGCACTGGAGATTAGGTCACACATAATCAAATTCTAAATTTCTGTTCCAGCAAAGTTGTCCCTACTGAGGTCAGAGTACAATGAAGAGGGAATGGTGGGCTAAATGCCAAATGAATGAAAAGTGAGGATTTGCAGGCAGGGAGTCATCAGCCTTGTCACATGCTGCTGATATGACAGGACCACTGGATTGAGCAAAAAGAAGGCATGTGACCTCAGTACAAGCTTTTCCTGTGATTGGAGTGAGATAAAAGAGAACAGGGAGAGAAGTGGAGTCACCACGTGAGGACTACTCTTTGAAGGAGGTTTGTGGACCATTTGTTGTTATACCAAGGGAATTGCAAAGGGGATTTTATGATTAGGGAACAGCTCTGTTTGAGAACTGGGTATAATTGCTTTTGAGGCCACAGAGAGTCAAAGTTCTCTGTGATTTAAATATTTAGGAAAGAGACTTCCTAGAAAGTTAACACTTTCTTCAAAGAAAGTCAGTTTCTCTCATTTGCATGTCTCTCATTTCTAAGCTACTTAATAAAAATTCCTTTCCTCACTAACTTGAGTTTTATATATCTTGTATTGAGTAGACATAAGAGGTGCGGGTTGGCCTGATTTGGTGCAGGACAGAATCCCACAAAGAGAACGGTTTCAGCCTTATAACCTTTCTTCTTTTGACTTTCTGTGATTAGTTTCCTGAGTGTCTGATAACAGCTTTGGTTCCTTTCCTGTAGTGTGGTGAACCTCCCCTCTTAGAACAAATTGGTTGACAGGCTGGGGGGTGATGGGCAGGAGGGATGAAATCATTGTATTGCTTCAATGTTGGCTTCTCCCCTGAGAGATCTTTCACAGGAAGGGAGTCTATATTTTTAGAATTAGCATGTTCTGGTTCAATGTTGTGAACATTCATTTTAAACCTACTATATTTAGTAGAGGTTTAATTACCCAAATTGGGAAACTAGTTTCAAACCATCTCCCCCCTGCCTCTGGCACCCGCCAGCAGGGGAGACGGGCAGTTTCATCCACACAACCACACCTGGTGAGAGCAACTGACAAGAGCAATTCCATTGCCCAAGTTCAGCATCTTCAGCACCCATCTAGCCCTGTTGTAGCCCCTCTTTCTTTCAGTAAGATCTTCTTGCAATATACCCTCCATGGGCTGGGGGAATGTGTCTGCTCTGAGGTCTGTGGGGAGTGTCTTTTCTTCCCACACAAAAATCATGATTATATTTTCCAAAATAGCACTCAGGAAACAGAATCTCTCCGTGGCATTTACAGATATATGAGATGTTGAGGCACTGCGGTCTGAATAATGAAATTTCTTGGATTTTCAGCAGTTTCACTTATTCCTTCATTTACTCACTCACTTCTGATAGGGCCAGTCTGGGAGTTGGGCTGAGGAGTCCAAGGCTGATGCAGTCACGGATGAGAACACATGGACACAGGGAGGGAAGCATCACACACTGGGGTCCATTGGCGGGGACTAGGGGGGTGTGACAGTGGGGGTTAGGGAGGTTGGGGAGGGATAACATGGGGAAAAATACCAGTTATAGGTGATGGGGGATGGAGGCAGCAAACCACCTTGCCATGTACGTACCTATGCAACAATCCTGCATGATCTGCACATGTACCCCAGAACCTAAAGTACAACAACTATATATATATAACATTTTTTTTTCAGAATTTATAATTATTACCTGAGGTTCAATACAGTATAAGTTATTGAGCCAACTCAGAGGCTGAGTTGACAGTTCATTTCTATAAAATATAATTATCTTAGAGGATTTATTACCCTTACGCCTACACAATGATTATGTAGGTAATATTCTGACAATAAAAAGCAGTATGGTTTCCTGAATAAAGCAAAACAGAACAAACAACAACAACAACAACAAAAACAATGAGTAACAAAAATGCAACTAGCACAGATTTATACAAATAAGTTACAAGACAAAAGGAGGAAGAAGACGGGGGTACATAAGGAATCCTTGCGACAACAAGTTGCCATTAAGAAGTAGAAAAATATGACTAAATAAATGTCTATGAACCCATAGAACTCAATGAAACAATGAAGAGGCTCAAAGCAGAGCAACTGAGAGATCGGGGAAGTAATAGTGCCATCACAGAAGGAAATGAAACAAGAACTTCTGAAGGTCAGGAAGGCAGCAGAAGAGAAAATTAAAGCCACCATGGAAATGCAAGCATGTTGTAACAAACACTAAGAATAGACACTGCTGACATCATAGTGAGGAGTAGGAGGGCAAGATTAAAAGATGTAAGTAAAAGATATAAAAGACGTAAGCAAAATAACCAGAAATGAACAAAGTTAGAGTGAACTAGAGAAAACATGAAAGATACGGAAAACAAAAGAATTATAACATATGCATTATTTGTATCTTTTAAGAAGTCTGGAGACATTACTCAGTAAAACCCTTAGAAATCAAATAAGACTTGAATCTACAAATGGAAAGGCCACACTGTAGCCCAGAAAAAAATTGATACAGAATGATCAACATTCAGATCTATCCAAGTAAACATACTGGCCCTCAAGACAACGAAAAGTTCTAGAATCCAGGCAAAAATAAAAAGGGTGAAAAATTAAATTGGCACAATAACAAAATAGACTATGTAGTAGACTGTCAAAAGCAAGAGAAAGGAATCCTAACATAAATGAAAGTACAACATTTTGACATATTACCATAATGATAAATTAAAATTGTCTAATTCACCTATTGACTCAAATTTACTAAAAAAGGAAATCAAATTATTTGTAATATGTGAGATGCATCTAAAACAATAAAACTCAGAAAGGATTAAGATAAAAATTAGGCAAAGACATACAAAGTAAATGCAGAAAATAAAAGCAGCTGTCATACATAGCTATGGTTACATTCAAAACAAAACAAAAATAATACGAAAAAAAGACAAAAAGGGAACTTGATAATAAAGGATGCAATTCACAATGCAATTTATATGATAAATAAATTGGCATGGAAAACATAGTGTCAAAGCTACAGAGAATAGGAATAGGAAGAAATCCTTTAGCAGTAGAAAACTTTAATTCTTATCTTTTAACTACCAAGAAACCATATGGGAAAAAAAAGTAAAGATCGTTTTAATAGCTTTACAACAAACTGTATACTATGAAGACAGATTACACTTTCATTTCAAGTATTAATGGATCAGTTACAAAAATTAACTACGTATTAAGCTACAAAGAAAACTGTGATGCAGTCCATCAAGTAGAAATAGTACAGACATTATCTCATGCCAATGCAAAACTTCAAAAGTTAAAAATCAAGATAGAAAAAGAATCACCTTACCTCCTGGAAATTAAAGAACACTCTTTAAATAATTTTTCAGTCTCAAAGAGAAAAATCGTCACTAAAAATGCAGACTATTTGGAAAGCAACGTGAATTAAAACACTGTGTATTAGAGACTATGAGATCTTGTTTCAGCAGTGCTTACAAGGAAGTTCATAGATGCAAATACTTGTAACAAATAGCAACTAAATTAAATGAATTAAGCATCCAATACCGGAATGTATTAAGTAAAATAAAGATAAGGCAGAATAAAAAATTAGTAAAGTTAAAAGCAGACATTAATTAATTTGGAAAATTTAAACAGCACCAAAATAAACTCTGAGTTGTGTTTAAAAAAATCCTTAAATAAATCTGTTTGCTATGCTCTTTCTTGGAAATATTTTTTTAATTGTAGTTAAAAAATGTAAATCTAAATTTTTCATTTTAGCTATTTAAAAATATACAAATCCATGGCATTAGTTATATGCAAATGTTGTACTACTATCATCAGTAATATTGATTTCTGAACTTTTTCATCAACCCAGAAACTGTGTCCTTTAAGCAATAACTCCCCCATTCTCCCTCCCTGCTATCCCCTGGTAATGTTCAGTCTACCTTTTGTGTCTATGAAGTCTATTTGAGATATTTCATGTAAGTGGAATAACATAATATTTGTCCTTTTTTGACTGGTTTATTTCACTTAGCTTGTATCAGAACTTCATTCGTTTTTATGTCTGAATAATATTCTGTTGTATGTAACATACCACATTCTGTTTATACAATTGATTTTGTTATGTGCTTTTGGATGGTTCTACCTTTTGGCTATTGTGAATAATGGTGCAACACTCATTATTTTTTTAAGGGAAAAAGCAGAAATAGATGATACAAGAAAATAAGAATAGAGAAAGAGTTACAGATAGAGAAAATTAAAGGAGATTATAGGACTTACATGTGCCATAAGCAAATAAATGTAAAAACCTGGATAAAAATATGTAATTTCTTCTTCTTCTTCTTCTTTTTTTTTTTTTTTGAAACAGAGTCTCACTCTGTCACCCAGGCTGGAATGCAGTGGCATGCTTTCAGCTGACTGCAACCTCTGCTTACCAGGTTCAAGCAATTCTCCCGCCTCGGCCTCCCAAGTAGCTGGGACTACAGGCGTCCACCGCCACACCCAGCGAATTTTTGTATTTTTAGTAGAGACAGGGTTTCACCATATTGGCCAGGCTGCTCTCAAACTCCTGACCTTGTGATCCACCATCCTCGGCCTCCCAAAGTGCTGGGATTACAGGCATAAGCCACTGCACCCAACCTAAAATATGTAATTTCTAGGAAAGATAAAGTTCTAAGGCTAGCCCCAGAAGACTTCAAAAATCGAAAGAGACCAATTACAATAGAAAAAACATGAAAGTCAGGCTACCCCTCTTCCAAACTACCAGCCACAGATATTTTTACAGGTAAGCTCTTCATAACCTTAATGACTCAGTCACTCCAATGCTTTTAAAACTCTTCTAGAAGAAAAGACTAGTTTCTTTTTATCAAGTAGAGATTACATTGGTGCCAGTCTGCCACAGAACAACAAAAATCATAGAGAGAAAACCAGTCTAATGTCTCTTGTGACTAGCGATGCAAATGTCTTCAATACAATATTAGCAAACATATTGCAGGAGGACAATGGAATAATAATATAACAAGACCAAGTAACATTTATTTCTGGAAAGAAAGGATAGTTTAGATTAGGAAAACTATTGATATTGTTTAACACCCTAACATATACCAAAACAGTAAAAACATATGCCCACACTCATGGTTGCTGAAAATGTTTGCTGTAGAATTTAAATCCATTATTGATTGTGAAAAAAAAAACTCACAAAAATAGAACTTTATATTATATCACGTTAATAAAATATATTTGCCTTACCTCAAAAGCCATGTCACGTTTCATGAACAAACCACACACTCACATTAAATTGGGACAAAGATGCCACTGCCACAACATTATTGAACATCGGTTTTGAGGTGCTAACCAACGTTTGGATAGGAGAAAAAAGTATGGTATGTACACGTTGGAAAAGGGGAGGTAAAATAATCATATTTGCAAATAATATAACTCTTTGTCTTGAAAAACCCAAGAAAATTAACTGAAATATCACTGCCAACAATAGTAAAAAAAAAAAAAAAAAAGAATTTAATGTGGTTAAATAAAACAAATCAATAGCCTTTATATACACAAACAAGAATTGGTGCTAAGACATGCAAGAAAGGGCTGTATGCCCAAGGAAGCTATCTCTACAGTTTGTATAGAAAAATAAAAAAGCAAGAATAGCTAGGAAACATCTTGAATCAGAATAGTAATGAGAAGCGTGAATACTCTGACAAACACATTCTTACAGAGTTATAATTATTACAGCACTATGGTAGTGGTGCACAGATAGCTACATCAATGGAATAGAAGAGAAAGTTCATTCCTTTTTGTAGATCACAGCAAAAAATAGCTTAAAGACCGCTTTCCTATATATGTCATATGTAAATTTTACATAAAAATACATGCATAGATATACTTGTATATACAAAGAACAGCTTTGGAATTATATTCAAGAAACTGTAACAGTTGTTGGGTGATAGGGACAGGAAGCAGTGTTATATTTCACTATATTTGTTGTGTACTTTTTGAATTTTTCAGTATTTGTGGCATTCTCTAAAAATAGCAATTTATTATTTTTTTTCAACCCAACATAGAATATGAACAAAGTAGATAATACATAGGATAGATATGGAATGCTTTGCTTGGATCACTCCAAGCAAGGCATCTGAACTATTTATATGGTTGTGTTTGGAAGGTCCCAGGATCTAAATACCATAAGATTTCAGAGATTTATACCAGATCAGACTCATGGACATTTGCTTTTCTTCATTTTTCAAGTTTTTTCCCCTCTGGCCTTTCATTTATTCATTTAGTCTTCAGTAGAGAGGCCAGCGAATGGCATAGATTTAGGAGCTTAACCACCTCCATCTTCATCAGCTCCATTCAGCTGAAGCTGATGCTGTTTTCTCACAAAATCCAAGGAGCTTCCCCATAAATATGCAATCCATGTAAAAGTAGTGTTTGCAAACACAGCTGCAAGAGAAGTCTCCTATAGCAAGTATATAAAAAGGTGCTGAATATCACTAATCAGGAAGATGCAAACCAAAACCACAGTATTACCTCACACCTGTGAGAATTTCAATTATAAAAAACACAAGAGACAAGTTTTGGCTACAATATGCAGAAAAAGGAATCCTTGTATACTGTTGGTGGGAATATGCAGTGGTGCTGCCATTGTGGAAAATAATATGGAAGTTCTATAAAACATTAAAGATAAAATTCCTATATGAGCCAGCAATCCTGTTTCTTAGTGTATATGCAAAGGAAATGAAATCACCTCATAGAGATACCTGTGCCCCCATGTTTCACAGCATTATTCACAATAGCCAAGATATGGAAACAACCTTTGGCTGTCAATAGATGAATGAATAAAGAAATTGTGTGTGTGTGTGTGTGTGTGTGTGTGTGTGTGTGCACATACACAATGAAATATTATTCAGTCTTAAAAAAAGATATCCTGCCATTTGTGTCAGCATGAATGGACCAAGAGGACATTACGCTATCTGAAATAAGCCAGACACAGAAAGAAAAATATTACATGGTCTCACTTATATGTGAAATTTAAAAAAAATTCAAATATGTAGAAACAGAGTAAAAAGGTGGTTACAGGGGTTAGGAAGAGTGGGGGAGTGGGGAGATGGAGGTCAAAGGGTACAAAGTTTCATTTATGTAGAATAAATAAGCCTACTGATCTAATATATAGCATGAAGACTCGTTAATAACATTTCATTTCATAAGGGAATTTGCTAAGAGAGTGGATGTTAGATATGATAAATCTATGATAGATATGTTAATTTGCTTGATGTGGTAATCATGTCATTATGCGTATTGTTAAATAAAATTTATGGGAGCTCTCATTTTAGGTCCCAACTAACCAAAGCAAATGGAGTCACACATCCTAAGTGCCACATGATTAAACTGAAATTTTAAGAAAATTAAGAAAGCAGGTAAATTTCCAAACAGATCAGATCTTTTGAAAACAGAAGATTCACAGAAGCCAATTGGAAAGGGCCCAGTCAACCTGAGTCAGTATAGTAAGGAAGTCTCCACTGTTTTAACCTTTATAAGAAAAGTAACCTGATGTTAACCGACCTGCTTTTCTCTATTATTCTGTTTCCTTGTTCCCACCTTACAAAAACCAACTGTTCTGCCATGCCCAGTGGAGAACTCATTCTATTTTATAGAATAAAATACTGCTGAATTCTGGAATCACAAATAGAAGTCAATTAGATCTTAAAACAAAATTTTTTATAATTTTGTCCTATGACAAAATTATTAGGTATTGTCTTAGTCTGTTTTCTGTTGCTAACAGAATACCACAGACAGTAATTTACATAGAAAGAAGTTTGTTTGGCTCACAGTTCTGGAGGCTGGGAAGCCCAAGAGCATGTCGCCAGCATCTGGTGAGGGTCCGTCATCATGAAAGGATAGAAGGTAGAAGTGAGCACTAGAAACAGAGCAAATGGAGGCTGAATGTATCTTTTTATCAGGAACCCACTACTGAGAGAACAGCATTAATATATTCATGAGGGCTCTGCCCTCGTGACCTAATCACCTCTTAAAGGCCCACCTCCCAATACCATTACATTGGCAATTAAATTTCAACATGAGTTTTGGAGGGGCATTGAAATCATATTGAGAGAAAAAAAAGAGTCAATTCCCCTAGGCTTCTTTTCTAGGTATATTCCTGCTTCAGTCTCTTCCTATATAGAAATTCCGGAGTGCCTCCTACCCCATACTCTTGCCTGGTTTTCTTGGCTCCAAGAGAAAAGGAGTATCTTCTTTTCTTCTGAAAAAGCACTACAGTTTATTGGTCAGCCTCAAGTGTATTTAACTTCAATTTCAGATGGCAACTCACACATAGATGTGTTTATGTTGCCCTCTATCAGTATTCTCATTGGCAAAGCCTTTGGTAAGCAACAGAAGTGGCTAAACAGAAGAATTCTAGGCTTGAAGTTACTTTTTCCTCTGGTTCCTTCTGGGAAAAGGCTATGAAAGCTAAGGGTGGTGGTCAAGTCCTGCAGGCCAAGGTCACCATCAAATATTTGCTGAGAGTCTACCAAAAACACAGGTCTGTATTAGCTCAATATGAACAAAGTTGTGCTGGGAAGGAATTAAACTTTCAAATATGATACCTGTACCTGAAAAATCCTTGCCATCAGTTTGTTGAAATGAAACTCTAAGCTGGGAAGAACTCTCTGCTTAGGGAAGTGGGACTGAAACTTGACTTTTGATTTGGAGAACATTGAAAAGGCTCTAAGATAATGAGTGCTCAATTCTGCCCTTGAAAAAGCTATAGGCAGGTGCAGTGGCTTACACCTGTATTCCGAGTATTTTGGAAGGCCGAGGCAGGTGGATCACTTGAGCCCAGGAATTTGAGATCAGACTGGGCAACATAGCGAAAACCCCGTCTTTACTAAAAATACGAAAATTAGCCAGGTGTGGGGATGTGTTCCTGCACGCCAACTACTTGGGAGGCTCAGGTGGGAGAATTGATTGAGCCTGGGAGGTCGAAGCTACGGTGATCCATGATGGCACCACTGTACTCCAGCCTGGGCAGCACAAAGACTCTGTCTCAAAAACAACAGCAAAGAAGCAACACAGTGGGATTTGTATTTTTAGCCGTAGAGCCTTCAAGTTTGTTATTACCACTGGGGAGAAAATCCTTCATTTCTACTTCATTCCTAAAATGGGTTAATCACTGATTATAAATAGAAAATTTACTCAAATGAAAAACAAAACAACCGATTTTACCTTTAAATATATTTTCTTGATATATATTTTAGGTTCTGGTAGCAAAAGGTGCAGAGATAAGAAATATGACATGGTTAATTTATTGCACTCTGCATACAGCAGCAAGAATCCTTTTCCTAAAACATCTTTTTGCTTAAGTCTCTTTTTTGCTTAAGTCTCTTTTCTTAAAAAATCTTTTTGCTTAAGTCTCTTTTTTGCTGCCCACATCTTTTGATTTTCCACAGCAAATTATTACAAGCCTTCATTTTCCTGTTTCTCCTTCTCCTCTGAATCTTCCTCTCCATCAACAGGATTTCTGATTCCTTGCTTTGCCAGCTAGCTGTGTGGCTAACAATAAGTCAGTGGAGTCTCATTGTCCTGTTGTCTGTAAAATTATGGTTTTGGAGTAAGCAGGGTCCTGGCCCCCTGTGGGGTGTATCCAAGTCAGGGTGAAAGGGTCTTAAGGTATTTGAGAATAAAGCAGCAGATAAGTGTGACAATGGAGCACAGCCTGCCTCCGGCTCCGTTTTCTCCATCCTTAAGGAGTGAAGAGCTGGTGGTGAGCAAGCAGCTTCAGTGCTCACATTGTAGCCACATGATCAAAGGAAGAAATACGTATCTTTTAAGAAATAAATAAAATAGTTTCAAAGTTACTGTTGTGTTCATCCTTTTTTTTTCTTGTTATTGAATTTATTTTAAAAATTTAAATAACATTAAAGGAAAGCTTAAGATTTTTATGGCTATCCAAAAGCTGCATTGAAAAAAAAAAGTAACTTAAGGATTTCTAAGTCAATTACCAGCTCTGAAAATCATATGATCTGTGAACATGTGCTCTTTCTCGGTTCTGAAAGTCATTCAGAGCAAACGTAGTTATTTACTTTACCCAGGCTCTGCTTACTCCACTCCACAGCCATCTCCTCTCTCGGAAATACTCTTCTGTGCTGTTTTTGACAGACCCCGAGCCTCCTAGCCTCCCTGCCAGAAATTCTGACTTGGACCATGGCATACAGCTTGGAAGCCTTCTTGTCTTTAAGGTATGGGGCAAAATATAGATGGGAGTAGCAAGGCAGTAGGAGTAGTAGTAATAATAGTAAAAACAAAAATAATCATTTTAATTGTAATAGTAGCTAACATTTGTTGAACGCCTTTTCTGTGTTGATCATTTTATGTTTATTACCTTACCACCCTTAACAAGGACCTTATGAGGTGGATGTTCTCAACCCAGTTCTCAGAAGGGGAAACTGAGGCTTATAAAGAGTATATGACTTGCTCTAAGTGGTAACTAGTGGAGCCAGGATTTAAACCTAGGCATTTCAACTCCCATAACCCATGCATTTAGCCACTGTTCATTAACAGTCACCTGGGTGTGTTCATCTTGCTTTTACCCATATTCATCCCAACATTCTTCTGAAAATCCTGGAAAGCAGGTCGTGTCTTCTTTCATTCTTTTACACCATCTCAGAGGGCTGTAACAATACGTGCTCAGAAAACACTTCTGTTCAACCTGCATGAAGTACAGGGCAGGTTGAAATGTAAAGAAATACATAAATTACCCTGAGCAAATCCCTTCATATCACTTTTTCCTGGCATTACCTCTTAGGGGAAAAGAATTCTCAAGCAAGCTGGTTACCAAAATCAGAATGAATTCTCCCCAATCACAAGGGACATTCCATAAGCCTTTGGGGTGAGGTCTATTTTAAGGATTTTGTTCAAGTTCCTCCTTCTTGTTTCCTGGCCACACTGCTGAGCACTTTAATTGGCTAATAGGGATTCTGAATAAGAGAGATACAAGCAGCTCGCTTGGAAGTTATGGTAAGGGCTAATAAAGATTTTGGACTGATCTTCAACAAGATAAGGTCAGTAACCTAGTATTGAGTTATTTTGCTACATTCATTCCAATCTCTTCTAATGGTCTTTGGCCTCCTGCTTAAATGCCAATTGAGTCAACAGATTAATTCCCCTTAAATAATGGCTTGTCATGTCTTATTACTTAATTCTGGCTTTTATAAAGTAAGAACTAAGGTAGATATTTATCAATCGAGCAGATTTCTGTGTTGCATCCTCTAAAGTCCTTGGGGTCAGTGTCACTAACACCGTTGATGGAATCAAGTAATTAATAAATGTGTCCTGATGAGACTGTGATGCTTCTGGATTATTCATTTTAGACACCTTAAGAATTAGTCTCAAGAGTAGCTCAGTTATTAAGTGATTGTGGGGTTGCATCATGTCAGGGAGATAATCAAGAAGAAACAATTTTAGTAGCATAAATTTCTCCGAGATAATGAAGTTGAAAGAATGCTACCAGTTTAGCTACTCCTTACTGTCTGAGTCAGGAAGAAGGTGGAACATCCTATTCCTTCTTCACCTCTCTTACCTCATTTGGAAAATTTTTGACTATATCTGCTTTTAGTTTTCTTTTTATGTTCCACCATTCTTGGAAGATGACTTTTTCCTGTCTTCTTAGAATAAAAGGCCCATCATTCTCAGCAAACTAACACAAGAACAGAAAACCAAACACCGCATGTTCTCACTCGTAAGTGGGAGTTGAACAATAAGACCGCATGGACACAGGGAGGGAAACATCACACACCGGGGCCTGTTGGGGGTGGGGGGCCAAGGGGAGGGATAGCATTAGGAGAAATGACTAATGTAGATGACAGGTTGATGAGTGCAGAAAACCACCATGGCATGTGTATACCTATGTAACAAACCTGCACGTTCTGCACATGTATCCCAGAACTTAAAGTATATTTAAAAAATCACTAAAACATGATCTGAACAAGTGAAAATTAGAGTCAATGTAAAATATTTGTTAATAAAAAAGTTTCAGAAAAAAAGTATTAAATATATTTTAATATTACTTATTAATAACATTATTGTTATTGTTGCTATTGCTTTGTCATTTGCGTTATAAATACATGATGTAACTGTTAAATTCAGACAATACAGCCCAAATATGGAAGCAGTGTGTCTTTCCCAGCTGCAGAGCAGATACAAGAAAATTTTTGAAGAAAACCACAGGAAATAGAACCAAGAATAAAAGGCCCATCATTCTCAGCAAACTAACACAAGAACAGAAAACCAAACACCGCATGTTCTCACTTTAGCCAAGAGAGAGTCCTAAAGAGATTCTTTGATGCTTTGAATCCAATTACCTGTTGGACTTTCCATTTATATGAACCAATAAATTTCGTTTTTCTTTCCTTAAAAAAAAAGGCCCAAAGGAAGGAAAGAACAAGACATGCTGAGGAGTTAGCTGTGATGACTTCCTCTCCCTTGCCTTGAGCACCGGCTCACCACTCCTTTTTTTTTTCTATTGTCGGTTTTTTATTTCCTTTTCTATTCCCTGCTCCTTTTCTATTGTCCTGACTTGCATGACACTGGCAAGCTACAAAATGGGAACAATAGCAACGCCTCAGAAGGCTGACAGGATTCCCGGGAAGCACCCTGAACAGTGTCTAATTCCTAATGACTGGTCCCTACATATTACGATCATTTTCTTTGCTTTTGAGCTTCTGGTTTCTTGGCCTCTCGTCTTAGCCTCCTTCAGTATATTCTACACAGGTGATCAGATTCACCTCCAAACAATGCTATTTTGATCTTGTTATCTGGTGAAGAAAAAGGAAAACCTTCAGTGGCTTTCCAAGACTACGAAATCAAATTCAAACGTCTCATTATGGTATTCAAGGTCTTCTATAATCTCCTCTCAGCCTGTGGCTCTTACTGATGCCCCATTCTTCTATTTCTCAGGATGGTTTGGGCTGCAGCCGCTAGGTTGACCAGCACCCTGATGATGTTGATAAAAGTGCTTGAGGATATTTTGGGAATTTCTGCTTTAGTGTTACCTAGGATGCTACTGTATGCAATGCATATTTTTATGTATAAATCTTATTTCTGTTGATGTTAATTGCCTTGAAACAAAAACTGGGTTTTTGTTTCTGTGCAGGAAAGAGTTAACATAGCAGGCTTGACACTGCTACCCTCAGAAAGGCCTACTTGCCAGGTTAGCGTTAGGTTGGTAACTGGGAAGTCGGCCCTTGAAGTGCTCTCAGTCAACAGTCAATTGATAAGTGTGGTTCACTGTGCCTTGACTTTCGTCCAAACAACACAGTTTATGCTTGAACACCTGCTTCCCTGCTTGGAATCTGGACTATTTTGATGTGCTAGGCAGGGAGTGCCTATGCGATCGGCCCCATGAAAAACCTTGGGCACTAAGTTTCTAAAAAGAAGCTTCCTTGGGCTGAACTGTCATACACAAGTTGCTGCATTTTCCTTGCTGTACTCTATGTGATCTCCTGCGGTGGGCAGAAGCATAAGGAAGTCTGCACATAAAATCCTTCAGACTCTGCCTGCGGCTTTCTCCCTTATGATCTGGCTGTGTATCCTTACTATATCACTGGAATAAATCTTAGCTAAAGTACAGCTCTGCATTGGGTCCCATGGGTCCTTCTAGTGATGTCTAAATGTAGCGGGGCTCTTGGGTACCCTCGACACAGTATCTCTTTCAAAACAAATTCTTAGAGCAGATACTTAACAAATATTTTGTGATTGAGCATCACAAGTCTCCCAAACATTGTAGATGTGTAAAAAATCTAAACATTTTTGTTTCTTTGTTCCATTTGATCTCTTTGGGTACCTTTAAGTTTTATCTATATGCCATCAGGCCAACAGTTAAAATATATGGTAGATCTGAGATGTTGTTTTACTGCCTGCAAAGAATTGTTCTAGTTTTACTTATTTATTTTCTTTCCCTTCCTGATATTTCAGGGACTGTTAGATCTTGCCAGAGCAATTCTTTTGGGCTTTTGTGATACAGAATCATGGGAAAAGGTGGAAGGTTAGAAGGGCACAGGTTTGAGGACTAGGTCTGGGAGAGCAGTTTTGGTGGGAGGGTATGAAGG
Source organism: Saimiri boliviensis (assembly GCF_048565385.1). Taxonomy (NCBI): domain Eukaryota; kingdom Metazoa; phylum Chordata; class Mammalia; order Primates; family Cebidae; genus Saimiri; species Saimiri boliviensis. Next base: position 247,036,798 of record NC_133449.1, read on the forward strand.
AGAGAGGTGAGTGACAGGGCTTGTGTGATGTGACGTGATCACATGAAATGAAGGGGTTTTGGAATTGTTGCTGCAGACCGAGATTCCTTTTCACAGTGTTTAAGAAATATAAAGAGAATTTGTTATTTTGAAATTAATTCCTGGGGGCCAAGATAATGACCCCTCTCTAATACCAAGTCATGTTTGCAGTTTAAGTCTTAGGTTTTTCTTTACTTTCTTCCTTCCTTTTTTTTTTTTTTTTTTGAGATGGATTTTCGCTCTTGTTGCCAACAAGATTAAAAGTGCAATGGTGCTATCCTGGCTCACTGCAAGATAGCCTCCTGGGTTCAAGCGATTCTCCTACCTCAGCCTCTAGAGTAGCAGGGATTACAGGCATGCGCTACTAAGCCTGGCTAATTTTGTATTTTTAGTAGAAATGGGCTTTCTCCATGTTGGTCAGGCTGGTCTCAAACTTCCAACCTCAGGTGATCTGCCTACCTTTTGGCCTCCCAAAGTGCTGGGATTACGGGTGTGAGCCACTGGGCCTGGCCACATCTTAGGTTTTTCATTGATTTTACTTGATGATAGGAACCATATCATTTGTTCTAGATTTAGCATGTGAAATTCCCAGTAAATCAGATTAATTTCATTGGTGCAATGACCTGTGATGATGATGCATTGCTTAAGGATAGTGCAATTTAGAAAGAAATGAAATTTGGAATTAAACATGTATTCAGCAGCTTTGAGGCTCTGTTGGAAAACTTGATAGCAACAATAGATGTGTGACAGAGAAAATGATGAGAGTGTCATAACCCATGAGGCAGCAAGTAGATGTGCCAATACAAAATCAAATTCCTTAGAACTTTATGTTTAATTTAAAAATGTTAGATTTGCATCTTTGCTAATAATACCCAAGGGTAAAATTAAGTTTGTCTTGATAATTCATCTACTATTAATTGCTTATCTATCCTCTATAAATTCTATTACTTATGAGGAAGACTAACAAATCCTTTATTACCAATGAGAAACACAATTTTATTTGAAGATAAATACAGAAGAATTTGGAATATCTATGAAAAAAAATCTGCAAAATTGTCTCTTCTTATTTGGGCATAAATGTAGTATCAATGATTAAAAAAAAATTCCCAGTAAATCCTTGGTGACAATAACTGATTGCTTCATTCTTAAACATTTATCGAATACTTGCTATGTACCAAGCGTCATGTGTAGAGGATACAGAGCTGAGCCAAAAGTGGTCCCTACTCACGTCATAGAGGGCAGGCCGACTCACATGCACACATTTCCAACCAGATATGGTGAATACTGGTGGTGGAATGTGGGAACCCGAGGACAGCATCTCATCCACTGGGACATTCATTTCTACTAGGCTTGCCCTGCATTTCAGGGCCTTAAATTTCACTTATGTATTTATCAAGTGGTGCTGATAAATCATTTATGATGAAATTTTTCATTGTTTAATTATCAATTTTGGCAGCTGTTTTTTTTAAACCTTTCTTTAGATGTTGCCTACATAATTTCCTTAGAATTAAAGCATCAGTAATGGATCTTTGCAATAAGCTCTAACACCAATGTGTCAGCCATCAGCAGAGGAGACCTCGCAATGGTTAGAATCATTAATTCATAGACTGCCTCTGATTTTGCATTGTAAACTTATTAATATTTAGCTCACAGTGTGATTTGCCCAAGGTCACACACCTAGCTGGTGATGAATTGCTGTAATTTTGCAATTCATATTATTTTGCATATATCTCCTTATTTTATTTGTATTCTGTGCCAATCTCTCTGATACTGAATGCAAGTTTATTGAGAGCAGGTTCTGTGTTTTTATTTTTGTGTCCCTTGTACCTAACATATTGTCTAGGGAGGAAAAGACTTATTGGATAAACAATTAGATAATCTATTAAGATTCTGTAGAGAAACAAAACCAATAGGAAATATATAGATATATAAGAAGAGATTTATTATTGAAATTGGCTCATGCAATTATGGAGGCTGAAAAGTCTAACAATATGTCATCTTAAAGCTGGACAACCAGGAAAGCCAGTGGTATAATTCAGTCTGAGTCCAAAGGCCTGAGAACCAGGGGAGCCAATGGCATAACTCCCAGTCTGATGCTGAAGGCCTGAGAAACTAGGGGTGTAGGGAGGAACTGGTGCAAGTCCCAGAATCTGAAGGCCCAAGAACCAGGAACCCCAGTGTCAGAGCAGGAGAAGATGGATGTCCCAGTTCAAGGGAAGAGAGTTTGCCTTCTTCTGCCTCTTTATTGTACCTGAACTCTCAATAAATTGGATGATGCTAGCTCACATTTGTGAGGGCAGTTTCTTTATTTAGTCTACTGATTGAAGTGCTAATTTCCCCCAGAAACGCCCTGACAGACACATCCAGAAATGATGTTTTTCTGGCTATCTGGGCATCTCTAAGCCCAACCAAGATGACACATAAAATTAATCATCACAGATGATAGTAATGAAAAAAAAAAAAACACCTTGGATTTCTGCTTGTTGATTCTGAAGAGATATTTTCCTCACTATATCACATACAAAAAAAAAAAAGGAAAATGCATGTATTATTTATTGAGCACGTATTTTACTTGAGGCACTCTGCTGGGCACTGTATTGAGCAAAGATGATTAAGACAATGTACCTGTCCTAAAACACAGAAACCATAAGATGAATATACAAATGTCTGTAGTGCAAGGTGCAATGTACAAATGTACAACTAAAGCAAATCAGAGAATGGAGCTTTCACACATTGTGGGAGAATGAGAGAAAGCTTCATGGAGGAGGTAACTTTTGACCTAAACCTTGAAGCAGAAGCACCTGAGTTCCAGAGTTTAACGAAAAAATGAAGGCAGAGGGAGAGAGGCCAGGGTGGCTAAAGGGAAAAACAGGAAATAGAAATGTGAGTCATTTTTAGAGAATTGCAGGAAGTCTCTTTTAGCTGTGGTGCATGAAGTGTGTGCATGTGGGGAGAATAGAGCAATATAAGGATTGAAAGTCAAGTTTCCACACAACATCACCTGGCCAAGCTCAGGGCTTTGCATTTGGCTCATCCGCATTTATGGGTTTTAAATATGAGAGTGACATTAGGTTATTGGGCATCAGGAGGTGGGCTGGTTTTTTTTTTTTTTTTTTTTTTTTTTTTTTGTTTGTTCTTTTTTTATTTATTTATTTATTTATTTATTTATTTTTTTTTTTATTGCATTTTAGGTTTTGGGGTACATGTGATGAACATGCAAGATTGATGCATAGGTACACACATGGCAGTGTGCTTTGCTGCCTTCCGTCCCCTCACCTGTATCTGTCATTTCTCCCCATGCTATCTCTTCCCACCTCCCCACCCCCCGCCCCTCCCCCATTTCCCCCCAACAGACCCCAGTGTGTAGTGCTCCCCTCCCTGTGTCCATGTGTTCTCATTGTTCAACACCTGCCTATGAGCGAGAATATACGGTGTTTGATTTTCTGCTCTTGTGTCAGTTTGCTGAGAATGATGGTTTCCAGGTTCATCCATGTCCCTATAAAGGACGTGAACTCATCGTTTTTGATGGCTGCATAATATTCCATGGTGTATATGTACCACATTTTCCCTATCCAGTCTATCATCGTTGGGCATTTGGGTTGGTTCCAGGTCTTTGCTATTGTAAACAGTGCTGCAATGAACATTCGTGTGCACGTGTCCTTGTAGTAGAATGATTTATAATCCTTTGGATATATACCCAGTAATGGGATTGCTGGGTCAAATGGGATTTCTATTTTTAGGTCCTTGAGGAATCGCCACACTGTCTTCCACAATGGTTGAATTAATTTACATTCGAGGTGGGCTGGTTTTGAAGGGCAGGTGAATGAGGCAGTAAGATAAGTTGTGAGGGGCTGCAGTAGTTCAGTAACAAGGTATGGTGCAAGCAAATCACAGCTGGCACCAAGATGAAGAGGAAGGGGCAGTGTGACAGCTCTGGTGCATGACACAGCATGGGTAAGACAGGTGAGAAGAGCTAGAGGTGATGATGCCATTAGCATCATGCATTTAGTACTTGTCACAACCTTTTTACATTTTCAATGTTAACACTGATCTCCTCATTAGACTGTGAGCTCACAGAGGAACAAGTCCCATGTCATCCTCATTGACAAAATGAACATGGCAGATACTTGGTAAATGCTTGTTAGATAAGTGATTGGAAGTCAGGTGAGTTGGCTTGGGGATGGCAGCTGGGGTGCTGATGGAAAGAACATATTTCTTTTCAGACATGATGGAATTTGGGGATGTGGTCTATTTTTTAGATGTAGTTTCTAGGAATAGATTATCCAAAGAACTGAAGAACAATGACAAGCTTATGTGTATGTGAGGGCAAGATAAAGAGTAGAGAGATGGTAGAGTTGAGTATAGCGAGAATGCTAGAACTGAACTGCTCCTTTTAAGATGTCAGGTGAGATTGGAGAGAAAATGCAGCATAACATCCGTCATGGGAAGTTGGAACGTGGAGGAAAGGCTGGAAGGATGAGAAGGACTTAGGTGGGCCTGTGAGCTGTGTTAGCCAGTGAAAGTTGGAGGGAAGGGGAAATGGGAGGCTGTAGAGCATGGAGTTACACATGCGGGCACAGGAGTCAGGCTGTTCAAAGGCTAGCTCTTCTACGGAGTTGTATGTGACTTTACTTTTAAGAACACACTGCATTGCTGTTTTGGTGCAACATACAGAGATAGGTGCCCTGTTTGGGGAATACATCCTGCAGCCAGACAGCCTCTGGTCAATTGCAAGACTGTGTTCCTTCTTACCTCCTTTCTCCTCTACCTCCATGGTTCCTGCTGTACTCCAACCCACCCTATTTCCATCACAGTGTGCCTCAAGTTTTTCTTATGCAAAATAAGGTGAATAATAATAATACCTGTGTAAACACAGGTACAGCACTCAGAACAGAACCTGGAATGTGGTAAGCACCTCATAAGCAATCATTCTTCTCACCGAAACTCACTAGGATCACTTTGTGCATATTATCCTATTCAATCCTTAGTAACTGTATAGGTGTTATTATCTTCATTCTGTGAATGAGAAAACTGAAGTGCAGAGAAGTTTTATAATTTTCCTCAATCTGCACAGCCACTATATGATGTGATAAAGCTTCCCTAAGCTAGAGTCTTACTTGATCGATCTGGTGTCCGGGCTAGTGCACTTTCTCCTATAACATCAGCCTAAGCTAGGTAGATATGGTGAGACCACTGGCTGAGGCAACTCAGATGTGATCAGTAGGTAGCAGGGAGCTGTGGCAGACCTGGGGAAAGGGGAAGCAGCACACTGGAAAGATTCATCTGGTATGTTTATAAAAGAGAACAGGCAGCCTGCATGGGGAGCTGAGGATTCAGACCTGAAATGGCTGAGGAAATGGTGAGGCCTGGCAAATGTCAGAGGAGCTGTGATAGAAGAATGAGCAGAATTTGACTGATGCAAATAAGGAGGATATGATGGTATGTGATAGAAACTAAGAGATCTATATGCAGTGGGGGTGGGGGAGCTTGGAGTTTCAACTTGAAAGTGTCAAACGTGGGACTCTAAGAAAATAGTCTTAATGATAATGAGAAAGTTGAGAGGGGAATCACTTTAGTCTCTGCTCCCTTGAAGAAAAGGACCTTTAGAGGACCCAGCTTGGAGAATAGTGTCTGCATTGAAGTGGGACACTTCATTATTTTTAGTGGCAGTGTGGTTCTGATGGGCACACCCTTCGTAACCTTTACTTCACTGTCAGACCAGCTCTGTCAATCCTCCTTTACTGAGGAAGGAAGCTGATGGATTTTTCCTTTCTTTCTTTCTTCCCTGGAGTAGGATGTTTTCTGTACACGGTCAGCATGTGACCTTCTTTCTTAAAAAGAGGTTTACATTTTACTCTGATTCTCATCCATAACGGGTTTGCATTTGGGCAGTTAGGAAAATCAGTTCTGTAGACTTCCTGTTTTCTATTTCCGGCCTCCAGCAGAACTTCCCATTTGAGTGGGACCAAGCAGAACATACAAAGCTGAAATGTTCTCCTGAAGTTGATTTGCCATGGGGATAAAGTAAGTGAATGGCCCGAGGGGTTTGTGTCCCTTTGCTTCCCAAGCTTGCCCTTTAGTTGCTCTTGTTTTTAAACTACAGGGAATGAGCTGAGGAAAGTATTTTGATTTTTTTCTGAAGGTCAGAGTTCCAAAGCTTTAGTGCAGGGTTCCATGGACTCAGGGGTTCAAAACATGCTGCTCAGGCTGAGCTCTTGGCCAGATTTGGAGATTCCGGTGGCTTCTCCTTTTGAATATTCCTAAGAATATTTTATTTGGATTCTCCTTTAGCTTTTTCTGTCTAAACATTTTATTTCACCTAGTGTGAAGGTGTGAGGGAGGACAGATTGTTTTCTTTCTTCTTCTTCTCCCTTTCCCCCGCCCCTCTCCCTTATCCTCTGTTTATAATTTAAAAGGATGTTTACTTTCATTATTTCATTTGCTTCCTTCAGAGCACCCTGTGAGGCTGATATTGTTATCTCCGTTTTACAGAAGGGGAAACTGTGGTTTCAGTGAATTTCAGTGACTTCACCAAGTCACTCAGTTAACACTGCTGAGAGTGAAGCCCTAGTCTTCTGCCTTTAGATCTCTTTTCCCCAATACCATACTGCTTTTCTGGTGATATATAGCATGATGACAGAAAGGAGAGGCTGGGAAGCCTGAACAGATCTCATCAACCACTGAACTGTATACCCTGATTAATAAAATAGAAAATGTTAACTAAATATATTGCTGTGCAATTCTTCACGCTTGTAGGACTTTGGGTCCTTTTTCATGTCTCAGATTTTAAGATGATATCGCTTAGGGAGACATTTACTATATGCAAGGAGAATCTCTAAGCCAGGGTAGGCCAGCAGTATTTTATGCTTTGTACTTAGGTAATGTGAGTTTTTCTGTTGGAGGTTGAGCAGAGGATGGTAGCAAAGTGACATTTATTTCTCCTGCTCATCAAATCTTGGTGAGGCCAAAGGTGGTAGGAAAATCAGTTGTGAGCTGGTGTTAATTACAAGTGTCTGGACCTTGGTATCTGATCAGTTCTGGAGTAAGAAAAAGGGATCGTAATTTAATGCTACGTAGAAGAAGCTGGTGATGGAGATCTGCTTAGGAATGAGTCAGATTAGGAGAGGGGCAGTGAGGGAGGTCCACAGGGACTCTGGCTACCTGTCTTTCCTGGCATGTCTGTGGAATGACCTTGCTCTGCCAGGGCTCTGGGAGGAACCCTTTGATTTTGGAGGAATCTTCAGGACTATGTACATAACCAGACTGTCCTGATGGGAATCTCCAAGGGGGCCTTCTGGGCCAGGGCCCCAGGCCAGGGGTCTTTCTAACATGGTCTGTGAATAGTACCCAACCAAAGCAGTGCCTTCTTTTCCTGAATCAAGCCCCTCCTTCCTCAGTGCCAAAGCAGAAGTGGCTAGGTGGGTGAAGATCTGAGTGCTGGCTGGGGGCCACAACCCACGAGCCACTACCTACATTGCCGTGAGATCCTGATCGTTCTCTCTTCTGGACTCACAAGATAAAGAGAGTGAATGAGGAGGAAAATCAAATATTGTGGCAGGGAGGGGCTGACAAACATCGGCATGGCCAGCAGAAGTCTCCCACTGGAGTGAGGAGCTGAGAGGAGGATCTGGGGACTTTCAGAAGTCTCACTCCTCAGGCAAAGGATTCAACAAAGGAAAATGTGACTCTGGCTTGAGTATGGTGCAGATGTGGGACAGTAGTCCATGTTATTGGCTGACATAGGAGAGCATTCCACTGTGACAGAAATGGGGTGGGTTGGGGTACAGCAGGAACCATGGAGGTACAGGAGAAAGGAGGTAAGAAGGAACACAGTTTTGCAATTGACCAGAGGCTATCTGGCTGTAGGGTGTAGTCCCCCAATCAGGGCGCCCATCTCTGTATGTTGCACCAAAACAGCCATGCAGTGTGTTCTTAAAAATCCTGTGAAGCAACATTGTAATTTAAATTATATTTTGAAGACATCAGAAGATCTCACCATTTAGGAGAATCTCATGGGAATTACTTTAAAAAAAAAAAAAGAATCATTTTAGGGAGTAGAAAGTCTCTTAATGATTGGTTTTGAGTTTCTGGATTTTAATACACTTACTCCAAGTAGGATTCAGTATTTCACCCTGCCACTAGCAGTGGATTTTTTTTTCTCTCCTACATATATGGCTTGCAAAGTTCTTAACTAGGGATAGTAATTAATTATTTCCCAGCTATTTTTGCTTTTGACATACTGAAAGTTGGAGGAAACTATTTCATTTAACAGAATTTAAACAAAATGAAAAAGTTATTTTCTTTAAGGTATTATGCTGGGCTTTTTCAAGGAAAAGCCTCCTCCAAAGGAAATTTTGGAGACAGTTACCAAAGGAAAATCCCACCCACTAACAGAGACACTCAGCCTCTAAGTCTGGCTTTTGGAAAATGAACACTATTCTTTTTTTCCAAACAGGACGCTGTGAGATCAGTCATGTACACTATGAAAATAATTGGTGTGCGTTAGTACGCCTTGTGCCAGATTTCGTGCTTGTTGAAAGGTGATTGGATTCAAACCAGCAAATTTAAAGGTCAACTGGTTGCTCTTAAACTGTGCAGAATTTTAACTCTTTCATTATAATGAATTTTAACGAAATGACCATTTTAGGAAGGAGAGAGACTGCATACTGTGTTTTAACTTTCTGACCTTTTTGTTCTTAATTTTTTTGTAAAGTTCTCAGGGATTTCCTATGGATGAAAAGGGTCTGAGAAATGAGATCTCAGCTGGCATTTGGAAAAGGTTGGAAGTAGAAACTGAATTCTTTTTAAACTACTAAATTTAGGTCAGGGCTTTGATACGACTTCACATCACATAAGCAATGTCCAAATGTCAAGCTGAAAGTTCTCTCTTTTAAATAAGTGCTTCAAATTTGTTAGTAATAGCTAGCCCTCTGTCTCTTTCTTGCTTCTGTTCTCACCTTTGAGCAACTTTTTAAGTTCCTTTAACGGCTTTGTGGAGAAACCACCATCCAATGATCAGTGTTTGACGTTAGCCCTGTTTGTGGAATGGGCATTTCACGTGGCTTTGGGGTTTTGATGATGTTTTCTCCCCAGTGACTATGGATCAATAAATTAAATAGTTTATTTTCTTGATCTACAAAATACCATCTGTCTACCAGCCATTTTGCTGTATTTCCCAAAATAAGGCAGGGGACTAATATGTCTCAAGCAGGGTGAATTTTAGTCACCTGATGATAAAGTTTCATTAAGGTCCTGATGAGCCCCTAGTAACTTTCAACATTATGAGGACTAGTTTGGAAGCCTCAAAGACAATATCTTTCTTGAGGAAAAAAAATAACATCAGGCATTTCCACAAATACCACACAAAAGTGGTCAGGTAAGGGCCGTGGGAGTTCAGGCATCTATTTACCTTGAGTGTATGTGTGAATTCTTGTAGTTCTATGGAAAATGTATAGAGTCCCATTTTGTCAAGCTGACAATTCAGTATCGTCTTCTTTCCTGGTTACTTCATAGCCTGCTCTGAGTTGTTTTCTTTCTATATTCCCCACAATTTTTAGCTGCGACACTGTGTATTGGTTGCTTAAAAATCCTGTGCCTCATTTGCTTCACCTACGAAATGGGGAATATATCACAGGATTCTTGGGGTGCTGCTTTGCCAGCCAGAAGCCTTTCTGGTCACTGGTGCCTTTGCCCAAATTTTGCTCAAGCCCACTGGGCTGGTTCAACCCACTCAGTCTGACAGGCTGCACTGGGCTCTTGCCACCAGCCTGGATCTTACGCCAGCCAAGGGCGAGCCAGGTGCAAAAAGGCAAGGGGTACCTGAACAAGGGAGCTGCTCACTGTGCACAGCCAGACATGCAGCTGCAGCAGGGTGGGAAGCTCCAGATGCGGGCACAGGTGCCAGCTCCCTGTGAGGCTGTGGCTGGACCAGCTATACCACAGGTGGCTTCTACTGCTGGCATGGGGGAATGTGGTGGTGCCTGGAAGCTTGGAGATACCAGGAACCGCAGAGCTCCAAGGAGGTTGTTACATTCCTGGCTTGGGGAGCTCCTAGGTCTGGGCTCGCTGAAGGGTTGCAGTTCCTCTCTCCTTCCCTTTTCTCTCTCTCTTCCGGCCTGCAACATGGCAAGCAGGGGTGCAGTTCAGCCCTGTTTGTGTTACAGCTCTTTCAGTCCCACCATTCAGCACGTCCCAAGTTCTTGTCCTATGTCCAGGAAGAATGAGGTACAGGGATAACTGGAGGGTGAGCAAAGCAGAGAGGAGCTTTATTGAGCAACAGTACAGCTCCCAGGAGACCTGAAGTGGGTAGCTCCTCTCCACAGGCAGGTTGTCCTGTCAAGTGTGCAGCTCTCAGGAGAGAGGAGACCCACAGTGGGTAGCTCCTGTCTGCAGGCTGGTTGTCCCAATGTCTGCCCAATCTGGCTGAGTCCAGGGGGTTTTACGGGCTTCAGAGAAGAGGAAGTGAGTGCTAACTGGTGTATGGGCAGCCATGGGCAGGCCCAGAGAAAGCAGCATAAGTTCTCACTTCAGTCTGTGGAACTAGAAGCCTGGCCCCCAGGCTTCAGGCCATCGCAGGCCCGAAGGTGGGCCTTCACCAGGACCTGCCCTCTGCCTTCTGCCACCATCAACCTGCTGTCCCTGACACCCAAGCTGTTCATGCCAAGGGGTGCCTGCAGGCTCATGCTGAGCCACTCTCAGCTCCACCTTGGCCTCCCTCCCATGCTCCTTGATGCACAGAGTCTGGAGGGCGCTGAGGCAACAGGGGGCTGGTGTGTCAGTGCTACCCCGAGCATGGGCATACCCTGCTGGGTTGTGACAGTGCCCGGGATTGGCCTTAAGTTGGCTCTGAAATTGGAGTGGGTGCCAGAAGCAGGGAGAGGCCAGATAGTGGGAGCAGGTATTTTCAAGCCTTTGGGGGCGGGGAGACTTCCCAGGTCCCTGAGAATACAGGGACCACTGGGTCCACAGTGGGGTAGCTGCAGCTGCACCCAGGAGGGCAGGGATCCACCCCTTGAACTTGGAAGGGGTGTGGCTTGTGCCTGTTCCCAGCTCCCAACAGCCTGCAGCCCTGGCTGCGCCTGGCCCTTTGCAGCCAGCATCTTCTCAGTAGCCTCTCCGGATGACCTACCACTGCCATCAATTGCATTACCTACCTCAGTGTTATTGTGAAAATTAAATGAGTTAATCCATGTAAAATGCTGGGAACAATATCTGGCATAAAATAGATAATAAATAGTAATTCTCATTATTGTTAGTAACATTTTTGCTATAATTTGAATCTTTTTCATATTGTTGTGACATACGGAGATTTTTGGCCTACAGTTCTTTCTGGGTGGAGTAACTCGGGGTAAAGTGGCTGTTCTCACCTCTCAATACCCTATTCTCTTTTGCCTAAATTTCAGGTAAGGTTGGCTGGGGACATCACATGGGAAATGGTGATCCTGAACCAGAGAGATGGGACAGGACATGGCTAAGGTGGTTCTTGAGGGTAGAGATGGAGAGCCAGACATAGACAGGCATCCTCCAGACAGCTGTCCTTTATCTTCACTCACTGCCTCTGCAGCTCCTGCCGCCAACCTTCTGAAAGGGAATATATGCTACCTCTAATGCCCTTCCTGAGCTAAAGCCCAGTAGTTCTTGAACATCTGCTTTCAAAGACACTGAGCCAGGTAACCTTCATTACATTGTTGTTCTCATATTCTTCTCAAATTAACTCACTCAAAACCTATAGTTCCTTATTCAATTGATACATTGATACATTGATTATGAGTCTTTCACCATTAACTTTTGTTCATTTCTATTCCATCACAAACTTAATATTCACAAAACAGGCTTAATCTGAGCAAAACCAAAAATTGTATAGCTGTGAAATACCTCATAATTGTAGGTACTAGGTATTATAACGTGATTACACTTAGAATTCTGTTGGTGGTTTCAAGAGCATAATTTTTCAAATATTTTTGACTGTAATCAATAAGAAATAGATTTCACATCACAGTCTATATAGATGTACATATATTTATGTGTATGTATGTTTGTATAGCTTAAGCAAAAGTGTTAGGAAATAATGTTCAACCTACTGCACACAATGTACTTTCATGATTTGTGTCTTTTTCTTTTTTATTGAATATGAGCCTGGTTTGTAACCCATTAAACACATAACCTGCAGTTTGAAAAACCCTGATCTAGAAGATCATCCGGTGGGTGCCTCTTGAGTTCTTACACACTATCCACATATCATACATATCATTCATGATGGATTGTGGCCGTCTCAGTTTCATTTTGAGTTATTGCTCCCTCTCATCGTGACTTAAAGAAAATAGAACAGGAAGGAAACCTCAGATCAAGAACGAATACATTATCTGAAAACACATAATCTCTCCTTCCCTTTATGCTCTTTCCTTAATAACTATTCTTTTGAATTATCCAAAAGAAATCCAAATTTATAACACTATATATTAAAAATTTAGAAACTATTTTTGAAAGAAAATAAAGATGTAAATTAATGAGGGACTAAATTATGCATGGATAGAAAGACTATATATTTTAATGACATCAGTTCTCCCATAAAATCAATGATATTTTAATAAAAGTGCCAACAGACTTTATCTTATAATGGAGACTCACAATCTTATTCCAAAATTTATATGGAAATGCAAGTAGCCAAGAAGAGCCAATATAACCCTAAAAAAAAGGAACAGGAAAGACTTAAAACTATCTGATATCAATACTTATTGTAAAGTACAATAGTTAAATGTGGTACTGATACAAAGAAAAATAGTTCACTGTAGTGGTCATATACATCTTTTGTTAGATGTATTTCTATGTATTTGATATTTCTGATGCTGTTGCAAATTTTATTGTTTTGTAATTTTCACCACGTTGCAAGTATCAGAAATACAGTTGATTTTTCTATCCAGCAAACTAGCTAAACTTTGTGGTTAATGGAAACACTTCAGCTGTAGATTCTTTTCAATAACTCAATCACGTTGTCTAAGAATATTTCTATTTTTCTTTTTTCTTTTTCTTTTCCTTTTTTTTTTTTTTTGAGATGGAGTTTCGCTCTTGTTACTCAGGCTGGAATGCAATGGCGCAATCTCAGCTCACCGCAACCTCCGCCTCCTGGGTTCAGGCAATTCTCCTGTCTCAGCCTCCCGAGTAGCTGAGATTACAGGCATGCGCCACCATGCCCAGCTAATTTTTTGTATTTTTAGTAGAGACGGGGTTTCACCATGTTGACCAGGATGGTCTCAGTCTCTTGACCTCGTGATCCACCTGCCTCGGGCTCCCAAAGTGCTGGGATTACAGGCTTGAGCCACCGCACCCGGCCCTATTTTTCTTATTATTTTCCAATCCTATGCCTTTTCTTGTTTTTACTTCCCTTGCTTTATTGCTTTGGTTGAGATTTCCAGTGTCAAATACAAATGGTGATGGCAAGCACCTTTTTCTCATTCCTGATTTCAGAAGAAAAGTTTATAGTATTTTGATATTGAGTGGTATTTTTTTTTGTGGTGGTAATATATTTTTTTGTAAATACCTTTATTAAATTTAAAGAGTTTTCTTCTGTTTCTAGTTTGCTAAAAGTTTGCTTGTCAGATGTTAAGTTTTACCAAATGGTATTTCTGAATTTATTGAGATAATAGAAATTTCTCCCTCATTCTGTTAAGCCGGTTAGCTACATTAAATTGATACTTTGAATGTTAAACCAAGGTATTAGTCACTAACCTTGTAGTAACTAAACTGAATTTAGTTATACTATGTTTTATTACTGGATTCAGGTGGTTAACCTTTTATTTAAGATTTTGCATTTGTCACATGAGGGAGTTCTAGCCTGACTTTTCTTTTCTTTAATAACTTTGTTGGGTTGGTATAAAGAATATGCTGAACTCATAATACAAGTTGGGAGTGGTTCCTATTTTTCTATTCTCTGTAGAGTTTATTTAAGATTATTGTTAATTCTTTCTTATCTGTTTGGCAGAATTTAACAGCAAATTGTCCATTTCATGTAAACTTTCAAATTTATTGACTTAAGGTTACTCATAATATAATTTTAATATATCTGAAGGATCTTCAGTAATGTCCCTTTTTCTTTTCAGATATTGCACATTTATGCCTTTTGTTATTTCCTCCTGGATCAGTCTCACTAGGGGTTTATCAGTTTTTTAGTTATTTCAAAGAACCATCTGTTGACTTTTTATTGATATTCTTTATTGTATGTTTTTAAAATTTCCATTTGTTTCTATATTTATATTATCATTTTATTTCTTCTTTTTCTTTGGATTTAATTTGCCTCTTATGTAATTATAATTATATAATTTATTGAGATATATTTAAGATTTTTAGACTTTCTTCTCATTTAATATTTACACTTAAGACTATACATCTCCCTCAAAGGCTAGACTGAGATATTGCACAAATTTTCTACTGTAGGATTTTCACTTTTATTCAGTTCAAAATGCTTTTCAATATCTGCTGTGATTTCTTCTTTGAGTTATATGTTCTTCATAAATAGATTACTTAATTGCTAAATATATGGGGATTTTCCAGTTGTCTTTTGTTATTGATATCTAGTTTAATTCCACTCTGGTCACTCTGAAAAACATGAATTCTAGGACTGTGTTCTATATATGTTGAAGTTCTAAAGTCATGTTGTTCCCATTTTCTCCGTAACTGCTGATTATTTTCCTGCTTATTAATCGGTTACAAGAGAGGTGTGTTAAAATATCTTATTATTTGTGGTATTATCAGTTTTTGTAATTCTATTCATTTTTGCTTTAAATATTTTAGGCCTATGTTATTAGGAGCATATACTTTTAGAATTATTATATCTTCCTAGCAAATTCAGCCACGGATTTCCTCTTCATATTCCTCTTTGTCTGTTAATGTTTTGTCTTAAAAGCTACTTTGTATGATGTGACCATGGCTACTTCAGCTTTATACTGGGTTAGTGTCTGCAAAGTAACCTCTTTCTATTGTTTCACCTTCAATCATCCTATAGCCTTATGTTTAAGAAATGTCTCTTGTAAGGAACATATAGTTTTGTTTAATACAGCCTGGCAAATTTTGTCTTTTGAATAAAATACTTTATGATTTTTGTAATTATATTTGTGTTTAAGTCTATCATTATTACTTGCTCTCCATCTGTCTCATCTTTTCTGTTTCCCTTTTTTATCTTTTTTCCTTTATTTGTCTTGAGATTTAAAAATTTATTATCATTATCCACTTTTCCTGCTCTGTTGACTTCTACCACTCACAACATATACACTTTTGTTTATGTATTTTCATTTGGCATCAATATTTAACCCCCTCAGGACATTATTATCAAAGATATTCAATATTTATTTAGATATACCCACATAGTGAGCCCCCTTTTTGACTCCTCATTTCTTCTGTATCTGTCTCCCAGCTGTGATCATTTCTCTCTGACTGAAGAGTACCTGTAGTGCTTCCTTGAGTACATGAAAGCTGCTGAGGAATCCCTCAGCTTTTATTTTTCTGAAAATGTCTTTATTTTAGCTTTGTTTCTGAAATACATTTTCACTTGGTATTAGAATTCTAGGTTGAATTTCCTTTTCCTTTCAGCATATGAAGATGTTTCATTGTTTTTTTTTTGCTTCCATTGCCATCCAATGTCTTCTAAATCTTGCCTAGGTAGGTAGAAATCTTTAACTCAAAGATTTGCATCCACAAACCCATACTTCTATTTTTAAATGGCATTTAAAGTTTACTGATATTTAGTATAAGGTATTTTTAAATCTGCACATTGAATGCAGATGATCAAAGTAATCAAGTATTTGATGATTCAACATAGAGACCTTCGTTTTATATATAGACTAAGAGTTGGTCCAGGATTATCAAAACAATTCTAGGAAGTATTTTTCTAACTCTTAGAGAGAGAGAGAAAGAGAGAGAGAGAGAGAGCATGACATTTATGTAAACTTAGGTTAAAAGAAATATGTAAAAGTATGTCAAAAATAATGCAAAAAGCATGTACACATATATCTTGCTTGAAATTGATTTCCACAGACTTGAAATAGTTCATTCTTTAAGAATATTATGTAGTATTATTTTATATCTTTCTAATTTGTGATATCATTCAAGAGATCCTGCCTTATATGTGTTTTCCAGATCATTTACACTTTTATTTTTACATAGACATTGGTTAGCTGTGTTTCGCTGAATATTCTCAGTTTTGGGTATCAGTTTTTAGCAAAACAACTAAATGTGACACCTTGCTACTGAACATATTGGGTCTATACTTGTGCATTTGAATTATGACTTATATTTTCACCTAAAAAGTGTTTTGGCTACAGTATTAAATTCTTTTAGCATTAATATAGTGCTCAAAATATGAACTTAGTGCTTTTACTTTTAAGATATTTTAAAATTGGGCCAGGTGCAATGGCTCATGCCTGTAATCCCAGCACTTTGGGAGGCCAAGGTGGGTGGATCACGAGGTCAAGAGATTGAGACCATCCTGGCCAACATGGTGAAACCCCATCTCTACTAAAAACACCAAAATTAGCTGGGCATGGTAATGCATGCCTGTAGTCCCAGCTACTTGGGAGGTTGAGGCAGGAGAATCACTTGATCCCTGGAGGCAGAGGCTGCAGTGAGCCAAGGTTGCACCACTGCACTCCAGCCTGGAGACATAGCGAGACTCCTGAAAAAAAATTAGAATTTTGATATTTAAAAAATTTGATATTTTAAAATAGTTTTTTCTATTCTAAAATGAACTATAGTATAATGTGACAATTATGACTGCAGATTTTAGATTAAGACAATCCTGGGCTTGAATAGTAGCTCTGTTTCTTACTAGCTGCATGCATATCCTTGGGAAAACAACTCCAACTTTCTTAGCATTAGTTTCCTTATCTGTAACACAGAGTCCATAATTTCTGCCTTAAAGTACTGTTTTAAGAATAAAAGAGGTGGAAAATGAGTTAGTATCATGTTCATATATGGCAGCCATTATTATTATGATTATTATTAAATTTCTACAGTATGTTATTACCTGCTAAGTTTGTTCACAGAACAATACAATGTATTGGCATAAAATATTCTGGTAGGAGAATGATTCTTATGAAATAAATAATTTAAAATAAGTTACTTTAATTTTTAGTTTACCAAGACAGGTATATTTGGTGAACATGTGAATCAACAGCATATAATAAATTCTGTATTCTTAATTTACCAAGCATTTATTGAGTGTCTAACAACAAACTCAGCAGTGTTTAAAATGGGGGAGGGGCGGGGGGGTGGGGAGGTGGGAAGAGATAGCATGGGGAGAAATGACAGATACAGGTGAGGGGACGGAAGGCAGCAAACCACACTGCCATGTGTGTACCTATGCAACAATCTTGCATGTTCATCACATGTACCCCAAAACCTAAAATGCAATAAAAAAAAAAAACACCATGGCAGTTCTGGGTATGGTGGGTCATGCCTATAATCCCATAATTTGGGAGGCCAAGGCAGGCGGATCGCTTGAGGTCAAGATTTCGAGACCAGCCTGGCCAACAATGGCAAAATCCCATCTCTACTAAAAATACAAAAATTATCTGGGCGTGGTGGCAGGCACCTGTAATCCCAGCTACTTGGGGGGCTGAGGCAGGAGAATTGTTTGAACCAGCAAGGTGGAGGCTGCAGTGAGATCTTGTCACTGCACTCCACTCCAGCCTGGGTGACAGAGCAAGACTCTGTCTCAAAACAAAAACGAAAACGACGACAAAAAGCAAACAAAAAAACCCACCATGGCAGGAGGGATTTCAAGCATGTGAAAGGCTGTCACCCAGGATGATTGTGCCCCATCACAGGTGTCTGCCTCTCCCCATCTCTGCTGTTAGTGCTGGAGACCAGCACAGCATCACTTGTCTTACAAGTTTTCACAGCAGCTGCCTTACCGCTTCTTGTCTCTCCAGTCCACCCTTTATACTTTTGCCAGAACTTATCCTCCTAAAACAAAATCATGCCGTCATCATTCACACATTCATAGACAGCCGTTGTCTGTGGAAACAGTTCAGTCTCACTAAGATGTGAAGCCCTCCGTGCCCTTGCCTTTCCGGCTGTATCACCTCCTGTTTCCTTTCCTGCAGCCTATGCTCCGGCCATAGGGACTAACCGCAAATCTCCATTCGCACCATGTCCTTTCTAGCTGTTCTTTTAGCTAGAAATGTTTTTCTAGCCATGTCTTGCCTCTCAAAATTGCACTCATTCTTTAAAATGTAAGATAAGCACCATCTTCTCTATAGTCTCCCCAGACGTAAAGGATAAGTTTGAGTTAGGTTAAAAGCAAGAAGTAGGTGTTGTAGTGTTCTAAGGCAGGGATACTAGGTATAGAAAGAAACCTTGAGATGGAAACCAAGGACAGAGAAACTTTTGCAGAATGCTGTTTCTTTGGCCTTCTGCCTGTCTTTCAGCTGGAAATGGTTCTTCCTGTGTTCTCTTCCTCTGATGGGCTGCTGAGAATTAGTGCATGTTGGAGGCCAGAGGATGTCTCACTGTTCTTCCAGCAGCTGCTGCTTAGGGTTCTCTTACTCACCTCTTTTTTTATTCCCTGGGCTCCTGTAGAGCCATTTATTGCCTGGACCTTCCCTATGCTTTGTCTTCCCCTTAGCTCAAGGCCTGATCTCTCCTGATCTTTCCTCAGAGTTGACTCCTGATGGGATCTGTGGTGCTGGAACCAGCTGTGATGTTTCTCTTCTTCCCTTCTTCACCTATGGGTTGGTTCCTCAGCCCTTACACTGATCCCAGTGGCACCATCCCTGACCCCATTCATTCCCTTTCATCATCTTCCATACCCAAATGTCCCATCTCGGATTAGGGAAGCTCACTGGGCCAAGTATTCACCATAAATGTTAATAAATGTAACCTCATGTTAAAAGAAGTATCTCCAAAGAGTGTGGCCTTCTAAGAGACTGAGTACAAAAAAAAGAAAGGGGTGGAGCAGGACAGGGTGTGAAAGAAGACTACAGGAAAAGGCCAGGCGCAACTGGTAGAGAAAAAGGCAGAAGCTGTGGGCATGCAAGGCCAGAAGTGTAGCCAAGAAGCCGAAGGTGAAGTCAGAGGTGGGTGAAGGGAAAGAAAGATGAAATGAGAGAAAAAAATCCTAGAAGTCTTAGTATCTGGAGGGGGAACTCCGGTGCAAGAAATGATCTAATAATGGTTGAATGGAGAGAAAATCAATGTACAGCCAATCTTCATTATCAGATTATGTGTTGGCAATTCCACCTACTTGCTAAAATGTATCTGTAGTCCCAAAAGCCATCCTTGTGGTGCTTTTGCAGCCATTTGTGGGTGAGTGTGAAGCAGTGAAAAATTTAAGCTGTGCCACATGCGCATTCCCACATGAGAGTGAACAAGGGATGCTCAGCTGTCGTGTTCTGGCCTTCATGCTGTAAGCGAGTATCCTTTCCATGGTACATTTAATGCTGTGCTTTTGAATTCTTGCACTTTTTTGCTGGTGATTTTGCCATGTGAAATGGCTTCCAAGCATAGTGCTAAAGTGCTGCCCAGTGTTCCTAAGCACAAGAAGGCTCTAATAAGAAGAAATCTGGCCAGATGCCGTGGCTCACGCCTGTAATCCCAGCACTTTGGGAGGCCAAGGCAGACGGATCACTTGATGTCAGGAGTTTGAGACCAGCCTGGCCAACACAGTGAAACCCATCTCTACTAAAAATATAAAAATCAGCTGGGCCTGGTGGCATGCACCTGTAATCCCAGCTACTCCAGAGGCTGAGGCATGAGAATAGCTTGAACCCGGGTGGCAGAGGTTGCAGTGAGCTGAGATCATGCCACTTGCACACTCCAGCCTGGGTGACAGAGTGAGACTCTGTCTCAAAAAAAAAAAAAAAAAAAAAAAAAAAAAAAAAAAAAAAAAGAAAGAAAGAAAGAAAAAAGAAATCGGCATGTTAGATAAACTTTATTCAAACCTGTAACTCAGGTTAGAATGAGCTGCTGGCAGTGTGTTTAGTGTTAAGAAATTGACAATATATATTAAATAAGGTATCTTTAAATAGAAATACACAAAAACCAAGATTATGTATTGATTAGTTGATGAAAATATTGTGACCAGAACTTGCAGAAACCTGATCTTGCATTTCCCCTGGGAGCAATGGTTCAGCTATTTGCTAATTCAGTGTTCTCAGTGACTTTGTAGAACATAACTGCCACAAATAACGATAATCAGCTCGAAACATGTTTGTTGGTCAATGCGTATGCATGTTTAAACTTTTTGTAGAATTATGGTCCATCCAAGTGAAATGGAACTCCTTTTGTTTGACTTGGGAAGATACTCTGTGCTCTTCTGTTTCTAACAAAACTCTAAATAAAGTCCTCTTTTGTTTTGGTTCATTTTAGCAGATGTTTACTGGTGAATGTGAATAAGTTAGGCAAAGTTGATCTAGACACAACTTTTGCTCCCAAGGAATTCCCAGTTGATTACTGAAGACAGGAGATGTGTGTAATCAACTGTATTGACATTTATTTGTATTCCTGGAACAGGTATCAACTAGAGTCAAAGAAGGTTTTGGCTGTTCCTGAACATCAAAGAACCCAGCCTGGGTACAGAAAATAACCACATATTGTCCACAGAGTAGGTGTCTACAACATGCCAGCAAAGGATGACATTATCTTAGAGCTTTGGGGGTTTATCGATGGAAGGATCCTACAGGCCCAGTATGTGACAAGGACCTGAGCATGTTTAGATGTAGAGCCAGAACTGAAAACCAAGCCTTATGGCTGAAGCTGAATCCTTTCCTACTAAACCATACAGGTTCTATGTGCATGAACTAGTTATTGGACTCCTGGCTTAAAATGAGCTCATGTTCCAGAAATTCAACTTAGGTCAGATGTTTAGAAGTCAGTCTGAGGTTGTTCCAGGATGAGCTCCAAGGGGTCTATTTTGCTGTATATGAATATTTTTATAGAAAGAAGCTCATAAATTTTCATGGGATTCTCAAAGGAGTTCATGACTCCAAAAAGTCTAAGAACTTCTGTGCATATTCTGAGGTTAACTGTGCACCAAAAGTACTAAACTCTATTTGGGGTGGTGTCTTGACATTGTATTTTGTACCCCTATCAATCTAGCAGAAGATTTTTTTTTAAATAAAGAAAATGCTCACTGTTGTCTAGGATGTGGTGAAACAAAACTTCCTATATTGTCAGTGGCAGTATAAATTGGTATAAATGTTCTAAAAAGATTTTGTACTTTTTGCACCAGATACCAAATTTATCCTTCAAGAATATTTCCTAAGAAAGCAATTAGAAAAAGGAAATAATTAGAAATTATGTATAAAGATATTTATAGTGTTTTTGTTCATAATATAAAATCTAGGAATCAAAGTGTCTAAGAATGATAGTTTTAAAATATCACTTAGGCTGGGCATGGTGGCTCACATCTGTAATCCCAGCACTTTGAAAGGCTGAGGTGGGTGGATTACCTGAGGTCAGGAGTTCGAGCCCCGCCTGACAAACATGGCAAAAACCTGTCTCTACTAAGAATATAAAAATTAGCTGGGCATGGTGGCGGGTGCCTGTAGTCCCAGCTACTCAGGGAGGCTGAAGCAGGAGAACAGCTGGGAGGTGGAGGTTGCAGTGAGCCAAGATTGTGCAGTAAGCCTGGGTGACAAAGTAAGACTTCATCTAAAAAAAAAATAAAAAAATACTTACTATTATGAAAAACTGTTTATGACAAGACATGATGTGAAAATAATCATGGCATGCATAGCATAATCATAATTTGTTTATGTGTGAACAGAAGAACATCTGCTAACAGAGCTTATCTTTTGGTAATGAGACTACAAATGTATTCTTTTCCTTTCTATGTTTTCTTTTTGTATTTTTCAAATTGTCTAAATGACTATATATTTTTATAATCAGAGAAAATATTGAAACCATATTTTGTCTTACTTGAACTATGAGGGAAGTCCTATCCATGTTTCTTAGTTCTACATTTAAAAATTTCTCATTATTCATTTTGGTTGAAAGTTAAAATGCAGTCTCAGGAATTTCACATTAATTCAATTGCAGGCTCCTACGCTTCTCACAGTATCATTTCATCTTAAACCTTCATACTCAGCCTCCTTTGCAACTCTGTCCTCTCTTGCTTTCCATTCCTTTTTGTTCTTTCTCTGATTAAATAAATAAATAAATAAATAAATTCTGTCTGATTTTCTTTGGCAGTATTTGCCCTTTTTCTCCTCTTTTGGGAATATAATTTTTACTATTCAGTTTTTTAAACGTTTACCACTTTTCCCTTTATTCCTTTATCCTGATTTTAAATTTCGTAAGGTGGAGGGAGCAGTCATGGAATAGTTTCTTCCAAACCTCAGAGCCTCAATAGTACTTTTGCATTAATTAAAAAATTTTTGTTCTTTTTGTGATTTCCCAAAGAGAAAATTTATTTTTTTCCCATTATATCAGGAACACATGTGCATATGTGCATACACAGATATTCATGAGAATGAATGTATTCACATGTGTACACATGTGCATTCATGTTTGCATGTTTGTGCATACATGTGCAAGTTGGTGTGTACACATGTAAGTGAATACATGTTCCAGTTCTTCCAGAGCAGGAACTGTGTCATTTCCTATATACCCTACATAAGGGGACACTCCAATGATGCTGACTGCCTGTTTGCCTGTCTCTGTATAGCTACCTTTCAGAGCTTGCCATCTGGATCTCAGACAGTATGAAGAGGAGAGGAATGTTCTAATCCACCCTGGTTCCAACAGGCTGGCATCTGTACTTTGAAAGCTTTGATGAGGAAGATGCAAATTGTGTTGGCTGTGTGGGCTCTTCAGCTGCTTCCTGATGGGGCTAGAGACAGGCAGCATAACTTTTAATCTCTCCAAAAGCCTGCCAGTTGGCAAAGAGATACATGTATTAGATAAGATGGTGGATCTCGATTTATATATGTGTGAATGCAGACTGATTAAAATGGCATCCTAAGGAAGGCGCTAAGGACCAAATTAGGAGATCCTCTAACTGAGTCAGAAAGCAAGTCCAGGATTTATAGGTTGAACATTTCTTATGTGTACATTAGAATGTAAAGTAGGTATTTGTAATTGAAGTACTATGCTTATTTTATTTCCATAAACCTAAGGTCTGGCTTTGAAGTAGCCCCAGAGTATATCCATTAGCACTGAGTCTTGTAAATTTGCCTGCTAAATCAAACCTATGATAAAAAGAACCAGGCAAATAACACTGGCTTGCGGTTGCATGTGCAAGTACCCATGGCTATATTATAGAGTGCTCAGCTCAGTGTCTCCCAGTGGAGAAAAAGGTATGTTGACATGCTTTCTGGGTCTGAGAGCTCTTTATTCTTCATCCAGAAGATAAGAGCTGGGTAGAGAAAAGGATAACCAGTGAGACAAAGGCTTTATCCCCATGCTATTTGTTTAAAACTCAAAGTCACATGGTGAAAATAATAGAAACACAAAATAATCAAGAAACATAAAATAATCAAGAAACACATCTTGATTAAATTTGCCTGATTGGAAACAAGCAAGCAAATTGTACAAGATTCCCAAATGTGCCAAAATGGCAGGGAGAGAGTCCTGACGAGCGTGGAGAATAATGAGTAATACTATGTCCTAACAGTGGCCCTTGCCTTCATTGACCTTTGGAAATGTTGTGAAAAACGACCTTTTCTACTCTTTCTATGCAGTCTTGTAGTGCTTCCTCTCTTTTTCTCCCTCTAGGGAGTTATCCAAAACCCCCTTCACAAGAAATACTAGCTTTCAGGAATCATTGATCAAGCATACCTTTGTACAAATGTAAGATTTATGTCAATTCTATTTAGATATTTTATTCTGACACTGTATCCTTTATTTTGGAACAAAATGAATATCACCTACATGCAGACAGATGAGGCATTTTATGCTTTTGTTGGGGGAGGATAAGTTTAGGGGAGCTCTCCCATTTGCCACCTGGCTTTAAACCCCAAGTGGCATGAAGAAATCAATTAAACAGAAACCGTTCTGGAATTGGGAAACTGGCTTCTCATTTAAAAGAATATCCCCCCTTTTTTCTAACCATAATAAATTTTAATTTTCAAGTAAAGGTCACACTACATCAATTTTAATGTCAAATTTAAAAAAGAAGATGCAGACTGTTGGAAAACATGGTGGAAATGATTACAATTTAAGCTTGGTGCTTACTGAAGTCAATTAACTTCAACCTGGCTCTTTCTGAAGTTCAGACTGTGCTTAAATGGTTTTGCTTTGGTTTCCCTATTTCAGTGTAGCGGAGGCTGTTTTGTTAACTGATCTTTTTTTGTAGTGAGAAGGAAACTGCCTGAGGGACAATACAGGGCACTGGAGAGGGATTAAAGAAAGTCTCAAGAGCTGCTGTACTATACTACCTACCTCAAACAGCAGATGTTAAAGAATTGCTTTTTAAAAAATGTTGCCTTTCACGTCATGCTAAAAATAAATATCTAAAAAGACCTAAAAAAAAAAAGCTTGAAACCACCAGATAATCAGGCTGCTGTACTTATACAAAAGCAATATGCAAGATCATGGAAGCAAAAAAAAAATGCGTAAAGACATATTAGAACTTTTTTAAGTTCCAAGGGAGCTTTAGATAATACATTCAAAACATAAATGGGGGAGTCGTCAGAGAATGGAATAGTCCCCAGGAGACTGCAGAAGGCTTTGAAAGGGATTTAATAACATTGATGGGTCAGATAGGATGCCGTTATTCCCTTTGACTTATCATCTTTCCTTTTAAAATTCACTTTCAGAAAAAAGTTACATGATAAACTCTACCTAGCTGACTCAAATTTTGTTCTCGGTTTGAACTCTAGTTATATGCACATCTTACAGCTGACCCCTTCAGTTGCTTATCATGTGACTTATCATTCTGACTGGGTTTGAAGCTTATAAAGGTCAAGAAACATATCTTTCATATCTTTGGAATTTCCTCTGTAATTTTGGTACCCCGATTGTGTTTGCAGGTGGTGTTTAACAAATGTTGCCTGGCTCACTGGATACTTCCAGATTAAAAAAAAAAAAGTTAACAGAATGATCTTCAATTCTGCTTCTATTATTAATATTTACGTGCTGTATTCTGATAAACCTGTAGAAGACCAAATAAGATAAAAGTAGGAGGAACAAGTTATAGATACAATAGTGAGCATGTAAAAGGTATTTAATAATGTCTTGACATGAATAATAAACATACAAGTAATAATGCTACAACAACCTTACATTTCCATAGATTTTTGATTCTTCTAAAAACGCTTTCATGTAATAGAGGACAGAGGGATAAAGGAAGGAGTAAATATAAATACAGGGAATATGAAAGGAATGTAGACATAAAAAAGCAAGGGGACCAAAGCAAGACGAAGCACATAGTAGCCAAGAATAGAGAAGTCAAGGAAGAACTTTCTCATAGCTTGGAACAGTTGTTGGCTAAACAGCACAGAAGATAGAGTACCAAGTAAATACTGACAATGTTGGTGTTCTTGTAGCAGGTAGAGTACCCTGTCTATGTTTTGTCTTGTTTCTGCTAAGTAAGTGGGGAAAGGAGCACCGTAGATTCCCTCACTTTGTTTCTCTTACATTTTTATTCACTAGGGTTAATATTGATACTAGTATGGCTATCTTGACTCCAGATATTCTATCCACATCATTGAAAAGATATGGATGTGTGAGTGATACTCAACTTCAGTAGCTTAGTTCAGTGATTTCACAAAAGCTCAGCTAGGCTTGCTGCAGAGAGCACCAATAAATTTTACCCTTTTTGTAAGGTTCTAAGAATTTCATAACCTTAGGAAACAGGTATAAAATTATGGTCCATAATGCCAAATATAGTAACATAATTAAAAAAAATTCCAAGACAGTAAGACATATCAACTATGTTATAGAACTGATAGTAAATCTAGAACTGAAAAAAATACAGACAAAAAAGTTCTGCCTGTCATGTGCTAGAGGCTACAAAAGATCCCCAAAACACTTTTATTGCCACTTAAGAGGGATGAGCTCCCTCCAAAACCATGGGTCAACTATTTTAGAAATTTAGAGATTGATACTGCTGTTTGGCAATAATTCTACCTTTGCAATTTTAGTTTTGGAAAAGCACAAAGCATTCTCTTCTTTGGCAGACCGAAGACCTGTAGCTCTGGTATTGTAGTGGCTGTAGTGACTGGTTGAGTCATTTAATCTATTCCAGCCTCAGTTGCCTCAACTGTTAGAGGAATTAGTTATATCAGTCCTGCCTTATAATCATAGCAATAATTTCCATTTCCAAATGCCTACCGTAGGTCAGGTTCTTGCTGTGTCTTTGACACATGTTATCTTAAGTCTCTCATCAACTCTGCAAGGAAGGAACAATTGTCATTCACAGTTTACAGTTGAGAAAGCTGAGGCTCGGATTATTTCAGTAAGCTGCCTGAGGTCATTGCAGGTAAGTGGCAAAGCCAGGATATAAACTTCATATATGTGTTCACAAAGTCCCCTCTTAGACCTCCGTGGAATTTTGAGAGTTATTCAAAACGACATGAGTGAAAGTATTTTGAAAATAGCAAAGTTCCTTCTAAATGCATGGTATTATTATCATCCTGATGAATATAAATTACTTAACATATATTTATTGAGGTCCTTATAGATATTTAGCACTGAGTCAGATTTCATTTTGGACAATATATGGAATTAGTTATTTTCTCTAATGTAGTATTGCATAAGATGTATTGTAAATAAATCTTAAATATTTTCAAGTAGAAATTTCTTCCATTATTGGGACGAAGAAATTCAGGTTGTTCCTTCTTCGCCTTCTTCTTTCTTCTTCTTCTTCTTCTTTTTTTTTTTTTTTTTTTGAGACAGGGTCTCTGTCACCAAGGCTAGGCTGCAGTGGCACAATCATGGCTTACTGCAGTCTCGACCTCCTGGGCTCAAGTGATCTCCCTCCTCAGCCTCTCTGGTAGCTGAGACCACAGGTACGGCCACCACACCCAGTTAATTTTTTTGATTTTTGTAGTGATGGGGTCTCACTGTGTTGCCTAGGCTGATCTTGAACTCCTGGGCTCAAGTTACCCTCCTGTTTAAGCCTCCCACAATGCTGGGATTAGAGCATGAGCTACCATGCCCAGCCTGGGTTTTAGTTTCTTTTTTTTTTTTTTTTGAGACAGAGTTTCGCTCTTGTTACCCAGGCTGGAGTGCAATGGCGCAGTCTCGGCTCACCGCAACCTCCGTTGTCTCCTGGGTTCAAGCAATTCTCCTGCCTCAGCCTCCTGAGTAGCTGGGATTACAGGCATGAGCCACCATGCCCAGCTAACTTTTTGTATTTTTAGTAAGGACGGCGTTTCACCACGTTGACCAGGATGGTCTCGATCTCTTGACCTCGTGATCCACCCATCTCGGCCTCCCAAAGTGCTGGGATTACAGGCTTGAGCCACCGCACCCGGCCGGGTTTTAGTTTCTTTTAAATCATTTTTGGAGAAAAAAAGAAAAGAAGCAAATTTGCTAATTAAAATTGAGTGAATGTGTAAGAAACAAAAGCAATTAAATGTTTTCCAACCTTGAGAATCAGCAAAAAAACAAACAAACAAACAAACAAACAAACAAACAAACAAAAAAACAAAAAACCCTGAAACCATGAGGGCTAGCAGGAAAACTGAAGGAGAGGAGAGAAATGTACTATAAGGATTTGTAAATGTCTGCTGCAAATTCATGTATTCACAAATGCTCTGGGCCAGCAGCGTAACTCTCCCTGTCTGGCTCTTTGTTGTTTATTTTTGGAGTCTTTAATGACCAATAGGGTTGCTGAGATTTACTTGAAGAGTTTATTCTTGATTCTGAGGTATAAGACTTTCTGTGTGAAGATGGCTGGGAATCCACACAACTCTCCTAAAATAAGCACCACGTTTTGGAAAGAATTTTCTCTTGTGGAATACATCCATTTCCAGAAAGAGGCATCAGCATGAGACTGCTTTTTTCCTTTTTTAGCCGCCCCCCTCACCCAGCCCCACCACCCCCAAGGAGAAAGATGAGGGGAGTCAGTCTGTCAAGCAGCCAGGAGTCAACTTTCATGGCAGATTAACATTCAAGATAGACTTTTCTCTTGGTCTTTTGGAAGAACTGCTGAAGTCTCAATGAAAGTTCATGTAATTCTGTAGCGGAATCAACTGAGTCTAGAGAAATAAGCTGTTCCTTATTGTTTCCTCTGTTTCCTCATATAGAAAGAGTGGGTAAAAAGAAGCACCTTAGAAAGTCGTTGCGAGATTAAACGGCATCATGCATGCACATTTCCTGGCACAAACTAATGACCACTGTTGTTTTCTAAGACAGTTTCCTAAATACGCGTAACCAGTTGCTTTTTACGTCTCAGTGTGAACTATTTATTCTGTTTGGCTCATGTGGATATCTGAAGAGTTCACAAAAACGCTTTGAATTGAGAAAAGATGGAGGAAGACACTTTTCTAGGCTTCATCAAGGATCTGCGTTGGGTGAAACAGAACCTTTGTTTGGGTTTGGTAAGAGCTCTACAATGCAGGGTTTTATAGAGAGGGAGCTAATGCCAATGAGCAGCTGGTCACCTAGGTGGAATGCGTGTGGGCACTCATCCGTGCGTTTTTCTGCAGGTGAGATGGGATAGGGTAGCCCTCGTACAGTTCTACAATCAGAGATTTTGGTCACATTTTAGTCTCTGCTGGGCTAAGGCAGAAGCCCTTATGGGAGGACAGAACCACTACATGGCCAGGCTTGGTTTTCTTTAGCTCAGAGCATGGAATTGGCTAAAAAGATTGAAAAAAACCAAGCTGATTATACAAGTGATATTGTAAAGAAAAAGCTAGATATTGTAAGCGCTGGATACCAGCCCAGTGTTGTTGGTTGGATTTGATCGTATTCTTTCTTGAGCACGGGAACAAGAGGACATGCTAACTTTGTCCCTAAACCCTCACCCACAGCCAGTCAGATCCCTGTCCAACCTTAGCAGCTAAGATGCTGGCCATCCATGTGGCCCGGACCCCATTTGCACAAGTTCTGGGCCTGAGGTGAGGATATTCTTGTTATAATGCTTTTTTAACACAATTCCGGCATTTTGGGAGAGATAGTCAATGTTTTAAGCTCTGGGGACTCAACTTGGGCTCTGCTTCAGCTTTGGCCAGGGTCCTCTAGCGGAATGAGCTCTGTCCAAGGAGACAGTGGACTGCTGTTTGCTGGTTGATTTTAGACAAGTTACTTTATATCTGTGGGCCTCATTTTCCTCTAAGCAAAGACATCTCTAAGCTGAGTCTCAGCCCAAGCAATCTTTGTGCTCTTCCTCTGTCTGGGGCATGGAAGTGTGTGTGTGTGTGTGTGTGTGTGTGTGTGTGTGTGTGTGTGTGTGTGTGTATTTCTCCTTTCCAGCCACTGGTTCTGGGGATGTTCCTCCAAACTGTTCTTGCCTTCTCTCTGTTATCCAAACTTTCTGTGCAGAAGAACAAGATTTAAGTTTGAATGGATCATTGTTTCTTTAAGATAAACAATTGCTGATAGAGGATGACCTATTTCTGAAGCAGACAACTGAGGAGAAGTTTATGGCTTTCTATTCTTTATACTTAACCTGTGTTCCTTCTTGGAATATATTTTAAGGAACTTGACTAATTGCCCTGGAAATATGTTGCCAAAGTTTTCTTGGCAATAGATCAAAGTCTCTGATATACCAGCACATCAGCTTTGCAGAGCCCAGACAATGAGAAAACAGCATGGGGTGGGAGAAAGCACTTGCAATTAATTTTGGATTCAGACTTTAATAGAAAAGTAGAAAGAGGATAGGGCTAATTGATTTCTGAAAGAATTAGAAGTGGCCAGCGTGCCCCATGCCTCACACCTGTAATCTCAATACTTTGGGAGGCCAAGGTGGGAGGATCACATGAGGCCAGGGGTTTGACACCAGCCTGGGCAACATAGTGAGACCCTGTCTCTACAAAAAATAATATATATAAAAAAAAACTAGCCAGGCATGGTGGCATGTATCTGTGGTTCCAGCTTCTCAGGAGATTGAGGTGGGAGGATCACTTGAGACTGAGAGGTCAAGGCTGTGTTAAGCTGTGTTCACACCACTGCACTCCAGCCTGGGCAACAGAGTAAGATCCTACCAAAAGCAAGCAAGCAAGCAAGGAAGGAAGGAAGGAAGGAAGGAAGGAAGGAAGGAAGGATTGCAAGTGGCCAGTACAGAAGAAAAGATCCCTAACACCTAACCCCTCTAATTAGCATTGTTATTATAAAGATAACAAGGCTGTCATTTCCTCACATCATTTTGGCGGATATGTGAATGGTTGGTTAAACTTGGTGTGCCGGTGAGTTTGAGGAAATGGGCGTGCTCATACAACTACCTGATACAACCTTTTGGAGGATTGGTGGCTGATGCATACTGAAATGTAAAATGTATAATCATTTTACCCAGAAATTCTCAGTCTAGGACTTAGTCTCAGGAGACAACTACACAAATGTAAAAATATATTTATGTAGTATGTTTGCAAAAGCATATTCATGGAGAAAATGAGAAATAACTTCAATGTTTATCAATAGAGAACTGGCAGCAAATTATGACAAATACCTTCTGTGAAATCCTGCATAGTCAATAGAAATTTTGGTGTAGAGCTTCATATATGAATGTGAACAATTATTTAATGGTACAAAAACAGGTTATGAAACACAACGATCACATTTCTTTACAGTTATATTATTAGAAATGTGGGCGATTGTTCATTTAAATCTTAACAGTTAGAATTTCATGCTACCTTTACTCCCTTTGCTGTTTAACTCTTTCCACTTCCACCTATCAACTCTATGTCCTTAGAGAAACTTATTTAACCTTTCTTACTCTTGGCGAAAATGGAGATAACAGCAAAGTCTTAGAGGTTATTGTGAGAATCAAGCAATAAAATACATGTCAAGCACCTGGTTAAAAAGTAGTATTTTGAGTTTTGGTCCTACACAGTTTCCTTTTTTTCTTTCATTAGCTGTGTCCCTATGCCCAGGATTCAAAGAGAGAAAGCTAAGTGGGCTTTTGAATAATTTCCACTTATTTTAATGCAGAGAGAGATCTAGTTCCAAATATGTGGAGCAGTATTTTCCTAAGGCTGCAGTGTGTCAGAAAAAGGCCATACTGAGTCATTGTTTTCTGAAGCCAAGAGAGGAGATTGAGTGACGGATGCTGATGGGCCGCCTAAAATAATATTTCATTCTTGTCATCCTTAGGCAGTTTAAGACCAAGTGCTTTTGGGCAGATCTACAGTTTCCCTCTCGGTTTGGGAGAACAAAGCTTTTGTTATTTATGTTCTTAAACAACAGCGCTTTGTCCTATACTCAGGAGCATGCAAAGCAAAGGGAAGATTTCCTGAAGGGCCATCCCATTTATGGTGAGGAGTGAGCCCAAGTGGTAAGTAGACATACTCAGCTCCAACCATTTGCAGAGGGCCCACATTAACAGCAAAAGGAAATAGACAAGACTCAGGTTTGGGATTCAGTTCTCTGATATTGTGCCACAGTTGGTGGACTCAGCCATTCTGAAACTCCCCGTTCACGTGGGGCCTGCTTTGCTGTACCAAACAAATAGCCTTGTTTTGCTTTCCATGTCTGAGGCAGAAAAATGAAAATGGCAATGTTTTGAGTTATTTTTACATTGGGAATTTCTGGTCCATAGATAATTATTTCAGATATCCCTGTGTAATCTTTTCAGAGCTCTTGAAACTGTGGAATAGGGCATAATTAGGGCTCAAGAGATTTCATTAATGGTTAAATGATAATTAGAAGGACAGGTACTGTATCCCTCTTATTTCTCTTCCTGCACTAAAACAACTTCTGGCTTGCTACCATACTGCCGCACCCATGTACAATTTTCACTTAGCAAAAGGTCGAGTCTAAATAGAGTCTATGAAGTTGGGACTGATTCTGATTGCTAATAATGCTAGCTAGTAAGCACTGACAACTTGTTCCAGGCTTTCTGTTAAGTAGTCTGCATGTACTGTCTCAAAGATTCTCAAGGTGTGGTCCATAGATCACTGGCTTTAAACATTGACGGGTGGTGGTGGGCGTGGGCAATGAAAAGGCAGATTCCCAGATTCTACTCTAGAGCCATGGGATCAGCATTCTGTAGTGAGAGCCAGGGATCTATCATTTTAGCAGGTGCCTTGGGTCATCCTTATGCACATGATGTTCAAGAGCCACTGTGTGATTTCCCAGTACAAGTGTGACTCAGTGTAATCTGCTTTCTTTCCACTCCTCTGATTTCTGTGTGCAAATTCTCATGACAAAAGTTAGACAAAGTATTATGGACTGTAAGATATAGAGCAACTCATGTCTCTTTCAGTTGCTGGTGATTACAAATTGCTTTTGAGGTACTATGTGTGATATTTATCTCTATTTGGGAGGGTTAAATAAGTGAGAACTCTTTCCTTGCTTAGTGGTGGCCTGTGCTCTGGAGGTAGAGAGGGGGCCATGAAGGTGGTACTTACAGGTGTTATACAGGTTGTATAATCACGATGGTGACCTTGCATGGAGAAGGGAATGCTTGGCCTTTTCCTTGGCCCAGGGCTGTGCAAATAGGGCTGGCCCACTTCTGAGAGGGGAAGGTAGCGGATATGCAGGTGTGATTCCCTAGGGCCCAGAAAGGCCTGCCTACCTTCTGTCTTTGTTGTCATGCTTCATGAGGCCTGAAATATTCATTGGTAGTTATTTCTCTGGTTCTCAGTTTAGTTCTAGAAAATCCCTATTGAAATGAAATGCCACTTGGAAGATAGCAGGAACATTTACTCATATTTTCACAGACTGGTTTAATCTGCTGCTCTGGGGATGGCACACAAAAAGATTTACCTGATGGGAGGAAGGATAGGCCCCTTTGTGGGCCACAAAGAAGAAACTGGGGACCCCAGGGAGACTATTTTTGGGGAGGAGTAAGAAAGGCTCTAAAGACAAACTGGACCTGTGTCACAATTCTGACGGCTGTCTTCCAGAAAACACTGTCTCCTGAAATTCTCCAGCCTCTTCCATCATTTTCCTTTTAGTGAATGTCCAGTACTGAGGAGCTGTCCCCATGGTCACAGGACTGCACTGCAGCAGTGCTGCCGGTGGTGAGAGTCAGTGGCACAAGAGGCTCTGGGAGGGAATCTTTATGTCGGATTCTGTAGCTGCACCAGCAGAGGGGGAAGAGGCAGATAATTACCCATCTCTGAGTCTGAGATACCCTCTACCCCCAATGCATTCTTCTGCCAGGAGTAGCATAATTCCAATAAATGAGACTTAGCCTAGCTCATTCAACTCCTTGCCAGGCTCCATGCAAATCTTTCAAATATACAATCAATTCTAGGGACTACGTTGGGCTCCTCTGCATTTCTTTATCAACATCTTGAGAAGGACTAGAGATGATTCCTAATGGTTTGGAATCATCAAAACTTATATGTGGGTCCAATAAGTTTGGACCAAGAGTTTGCCTGTGGGTCCAATAAACCTCAACATTTGACTTTATTGGAATTTTGATCTTGCAGAAAGTACCCTATGTTTCAATATTACAGCATTTTTTTGTTAAACTGAAAATATCCCTCACTTTTTCCAATGTCTATTTGTCCTCTAGTGCTAATTTATGTGGTAAGTGGTACTGATTCATTAATTTGCTCAGCAGGGAGTAAACATCTTCCCTGGAGAGGAGGTGGCTGGGAAGGGATTTCCAGTGAAGGAACTCATTTTTCTTGGTCTTCCTGGTGGGTGCTGGGGAAGGGTGTGCAGTTAGAGGGGCTGCATTTGCAGAAAAATGGCTGCGTGTGTTGGGGCTCTCAGGAATAGGAAGCAGATAGGTGCAGCGGGTGGGTGTTCGCGTGACAGTGGGAGGAGATAAGGACGAAGACCACCCATAAGTAGTGAATGAATGAATGAATGAATGGTTGTGTATAGAAGTCCATACTCTTTCTCTAGGGTGGCTGTTCCTTCACCAAGCAGACTCTGTTCTTTCTTCTGCTGCTTCTTAGTGAGCATAAGACTCAGGACACTCTGGGTTAGTGTCCTTGCATGACACAGCAAAAAGCAGGGCAGGGTTAAAAGTGTCAAATGAGACCAGGCAAAAAACTGATAATTAACAGTGACCGACATACCTCACTGTGCTGTTACCTTATAGGCCTTAAGGCAAAATCTTACTTACAAATAGTTGAAATGCAATATGTGATGTGAGTAGACACATTTCGCCACATCTGGCAGTACATTAATTCACCTTCAGTTTTGATATTGTGTATGTTTATTGCAGCAAGCTTAATCCTAACAAAAATCACCATTTTATTTTATTTTAATTTATTTACTTCTGTTTTTAAAATGTTTTCTTTGAGATAGGATCTCACTCCATCACCGAGGTTGGAGTGCAATGACACAACCATAGCTCACTGCCGCCTCCAACTCCTGGACTCAAATCATCCTCCCACCTCAGCCTCCCAAGTAGCTGGGACTACAGGTATGTACTACCATGCCCAACTATTTATTTATTTATTTATACTTTTTTTTCAGAGATGGGGTCTTGCTATGTTGCCCAGGCTGGTCTCAAACTCCTGGACTCAAGTGACTCTCCTGCCTTGGCCTTCTAAAAAGCTAGGATAACAGGGGCTAGCCACCATGCCTAGCTGACAGTTTTCTTTTAATGAGCAGTCACTATCTAATAGATTTAGTTCTAAGCATGTATTTGCCCGTTTAATCTTCACACCAGTCTAAGCGGTAGTTACCATATGTGGCACCCTTCTGTATAGGAGGAAACAGAGGCATAATGCTGTTAAGTAGCTTGCTCAAGGTCCAACAATTAAGAGTCAGAGCTGGGATTTGAACCCAGGTAGCCTGACTCCAGAGTTTCTACCAACCACCATGTTATACCGCTTTACATGTTGTTTGAAGCAAAGAAGTGGTTTTAGCATCAAATATTAAGAATGTACTCCACACATTTGTCTTATTAAATGTAATTGCCAGTTTTTGTATATGTCATTGCCTTAATGCTTTTGAGAAACTTAGACAAAGAGCAAGACCATAAATAAATGGATCCTTTTGTTCAGGTCTCATTACCTAGAAGAGTTTTGACTACAATGTATGAGTACCAAAGGTTGATGGTTTATGTTAATTTTAAGTGTAATATATTTTAGAATTTTCTCACATGCATTATTAGAATGATTTCATGTTTATGACCTTAGGAGAAGATGATTTAAACAATAATAACCACAACAAAATACAACAAAAAATTTCCCCCGTGCCAAGAGCAAATTTTAATTTGAGATCCATTTGTCCAGATAAAATATTTTGTTATCTGAAACAAGAACATGAGCTTTATCCTTATAGTGACCATAAACTCCCATCTCTAGTATCATGATTTTTAATTTGAATTAAAACTTTTTTTTTTTTTTTTGCTTTGTTAAGGTGAGGCAGGCCTTCTTGCTGACATTTTAAAAAGCAACTATTTTTATTTCGGTTTACTCTATAAGGCACTGGCTCCAACTGTCAGCATTGAAACTGTCAGCAGTTCCCTACCAGGAAACTGGTTCCAAGGTCTAGGGTTTCCTTAGGTAGAGGCTGGTACTATGAAAATAATGGGACTATTTATCCATGTCACCTGGAGTGGAGGTAATACCTTGCTAGTCTTAGTTGCTTTGACATGTTAACATGATGGGTCTGAATGTTTTCTGTAGTTTACTCATGAGTGACTTTTTTAGCTTACATAAATAGCAAGACCAGACAAATTAACTTATGGACCTAGAAATGATTCTTGGCCCAGATTTTGAAACACTTTTCAGTTTACCATAGTTGCTCTAATACTTGAGAGTTGCTGACAGTGCTTGCTTCAGAAAAAGTTTTACTTTCTTGAGCAACTTTTCTTTTGTTGGCATCATCTTAATTCTTGTTTGTGGGGTTGAGATGAAGGAAATATGAGCAAAGACTGCACTCAGCTATTTGGATGACCCTTGTGTACCATGAACTTCTTAGACACTACCTGATGTGATCACCAGAAAACATTAATTGATCGTGATAATAGGAGATAGTCTCTCTAGCCAGAACTTGCTAATACAAGTCTTGATGAATTGAGAATGATGCCTGCAGGAAGCAGACTCTGACATGGTACATTAATAATTTTAGGCAAAAGAAGACAATGGTATTAATATGTATATTTTTTAGTTTCCTCTTCCATTGCTTTGTTTTGCACAGGGCAAAGTAAAGAAATGTACACAGCGTATTATGGTGGCCCAGGGTGGATAATAATGAGACACGGTTTCCTTTGTTTCAGGGTGAGGTGGCCCCTGATATGGGACAGCTCCAAGTATTAGTGTATTTCAATCCCCAGAGACATGTCAAGTCTCAGTAACATGTTTCAGGTTATCATGATTATTATAATTATAGGAGGGGAAGGCAGTGGTGGTCTCTTGGGAAGTTCTCATCATGAATGTGTTTTGGAGTGAACATTACTTACTAACAGATGATCAGCTTGAAGTTGAGTCAAACAAAACTTGCAGAGTTTGTAAGGGTCAGAGAGCCAGGGGACAGTCTGTAACTCAGTTGTATGTTGACACACAGAATGGACAAAAGCTGTGAAAGCTTCAACTCAAATGACTTTGTGGATGATTGTTGGTGATTGTCTTGGGCAGTAAGATAGTTTTCTTCAAAGTTGCAGGAGGTGAAGTCTTCCTATGGGAAATTTCTGGACCAGAATACAAATGAAATGGCTTAGATGCCTCAGTTTGGAGTATTCTTGGCCTTGTCTGTCAACAAATGGAGATTTGAACATGGGAATTGAAGGGGATTTTAATGAAATTTTATTAAGGAGATGAGAAGCAGGGAGTCTGTGTTGAAAATTCAATACAAGGCTTGTTTTCCATCTCAGTCTGGATAATAATCTACGTTATCTTTGACTAAAGGGAGTAACAATCCTAACAACCTGGCTTCCTTAGAAGTTTCCATTCTCACATAGTCACCGAAGGCAGCAACACTGTCAAATAAACAAAGGTTTAATTAAATAAAAACTATTTAAACAGAGCAGAAATATTCTTCCCTGGCTAGCTACAGATTGGGCAATTCAAAGAACATACCCTGAGGGGAAATTGCCAATGGATTACTTTTTCTGTTTTCTGTCTACCGCCATGTTTTTCTTTCTGGTGTCAAATCTCAAGTTGAATTCAGTCAATTATCTACAGCCAACAAAAAGTGCATAAATGTCTCTTTTGTTATTGTTTATATTTCACCACTAAACAAAGCAAGTTTTTCTTCCCAGCTTCTTCCCTTAGGAGCTTATAAGTTCAATGACACAAATAAAATATTATGTACATTCTACTGTCACTATGAAAGCATATGGATTGATTTAGTTATGTACCAGTTTATTGCCAAGGTTTTTTTGTTGCTAATGTTACACTTGCTACAAAATTTATTAAAGAAACATAATTTGCTGAGGATTTGGGAGGATCTGTCATTGGGTTAAGTACATTAAGTATCTAAGGGGTGTGGTGTTTGGGTTATGTGTATGTCAGTTTCATATTTTTTTTTCTTTCTTATTTTAGTTGCCTCTTTAATAATTTTGACTTTAAAATGTTTTCCACAGATCCTTTAATAACTGCAAATGTAGAAGTATGGTGTAACAAGTAGCTGGTATAACAAACACTAAAGTGTAATGGGAAATAAGGCTAATATTGAAAAGAAAACAAAAAAATCCTGGGGCAGGGGAGCAGTATTGATTCTTTCTTAGGATTCTTAAGATTCTCTGTCCAGACCCTCCTACCAGGGAACATTCTTATGTGGTCTAAGTGTCAAAGGCCAGAGGAGCTGGGCAGTAACTTATCTTCCCAATTTTCTCTCTGAGCATAGATATTTGCTTTAAGAAACAAAAAACTTTTAACTGCTCCTGAAACTCATCCCCCTCTTCCCTGTCTCAGCCCCGTTGCCTCTTGTTTCTGTGGGTGGGTGAAAAGCTGACCCATCTGAAAAGGTAGCTCTGAAACTGTTCTGGAACATCCTCTATTTTCCTCCACAAATGATCATTTTCAAGTTTATTTCAGAAACATTAATTCTCCCCCTCCTCAGACTTAATAACAAATGATCCTCCACACAATTGAAATAGAAAAAGATAAAATAAAATCGAAGCATATCTAGTTGCCTCAGCGACTTCATGCTTATCATTTTCAGTCAGCATTATTCTACTAAAAATAAAAAGAAAGATGAAAATTACCTCTGGCGTTCGCTGCCGTGCCTGCCCTTTGGTTTCTGGGACGCCTGGGATCCTGGAGCGCCGGCACAGCTGGGATTGCCAAGCCGGGGAGAGATCTTGCTCAGGTGTAGCTGTGTTTTCCCCAGAACACCTTCCTCTTCCCCTCTGACAAGGAATCTGTGATTTTCCTCCGGCCTTTAGAGGCAAAGTGCTTCCAGATAAGTAGATTAATGTGTAGAATACCTCATCTGCGTTGTTCCAGTGCAGCCCTTTCAGCTTTCCAGAGCCAGTTAGACTTGTTATGAGGAGCTAAGTGATTGGCTGGCTCTGGAGCTCAGTTTCATAGATTATAGCCCAGCGTACGAGAGGCACGAGTCCTCTAGTTGCCGTATCCAGAGGCCTGCCAGTTCCTGCCTTAATGCATATGTAGTCGTAATTGAGTTCTGACACGGCCTTGGATGTTTCTGTCCTAAATAGCTGACATTGCATCTTCAAGACTGTGTGAGTAATCCTGACTTTTTTTTTTTTTTTTTTTTTTTTTTTTT
This sequence comes from Saimiri boliviensis, assembly GCF_048565385.1. Classification (NCBI taxonomy): domain Eukaryota; kingdom Metazoa; phylum Chordata; class Mammalia; order Primates; family Cebidae; genus Saimiri; species Saimiri boliviensis. The sequence continues at coordinate 247,075,501 of NC_133449.1, forward strand.
TTTTCTAAGCTCAGTAAATTAATTACATGCCCTGGGAGGGAGTGATTGTAAGCAGAAAATACTGAACTAGCAGATGATTCGTTTTTAAGGTGCTGTACAATGTGTATCAAGTTCAAGGCGAGGAATCTGAAAGCTTCTAAGACCTGGCAGGGTTATTCCAGCTTTGTGCCATGAATCACAGTCAAGCTGCATTTTGAAGGAGGCTGTTTGATGCGTTTGCTAACTCTGTTTGTATTATGGGGTCAGTAAAGTGACAAAGGTCCAACAGGAGCAGGTTAAAGCAGGATGCTGGGATCAAAGCAGTAGCTTAGAGAGCTCTTGAGTCAGGCAAGTTTTAAGGTTTCCCCTCCCCTACTATCTCAGTCCAAAACTGAGAGCGAGCAGCAAATGTCATAACAAATGCTTTAGGGACATGGGTACACAGCAGATAGAGCACAGAAAAAGGAGAAATGTAAAATGACGGCAGCAATACTTTTCTTCACTGTAATCTGAAGCCAGCTGAAGACATACGCTATGAATAACTAGAACATATTTGTATGAACAAAAATGCTCTTCAGTGGTTCTGTTTCTGTGGTAGAGGGCTGAATGAAAAACCATGAGCTTGTTTTAAAAAGCCTTATAAAAAGTACGTTAAACACATACAGACAACCATAACAGAAGAAAAGTATGTGGATTGGAATTTGGGATTGGAACAGATCAAATTAAACTAGAGAAGCCGTTGTTAGGTTTGTGTGATTGCTGAGGGTAACTTCTGTTGCTGACAGGTTTAGGATAAAGCTGAAGCAGATTGAAGTGAAAAACTAGAAAACATCAGCATTTCATTACCTTCTATAGCATATGCTGCAGGATAGAATTAACACTGAGTATAGACTGGTAAATGTGAGCAGTTTACTTTTTCCTTTTAAATCATTATTGATTTCTCTTAGCCTATCATAAAAAATAATAGGACTTCTGCCTATGAAATTAGTGCTTAGAAATATTTTTCTTCCTCCCAAATAATTTTTATACTTTTTCTCAATACAACACAAAGCTAGATCATTTCAAAAAAAATTTTTGGGTTGTTTTTCAAGCTGCTTTTTGTCTAATTTTTCCTCTTTACATGTATAGATACAAGTGTACATTTGTGCTATGTATGACTCTCAAACATAAATCATTACAACAGTTTTAAAAATCACAGATTCCTGTGGCAAATATAAACTTCTAATGGCTACAGTTGGTAATTACTTGCCAATTCCTATAAAAATAACATTAGTAGTTTATTTTTGGTTGCACCCATTTAAACAACTTGCATGATTTAGCCAGTAGTAGAAAAATATTAGTTGTGGCTTTGCATAATTTTGTGTTAAGATCACACTGGAAATGCAAAGTTTTGTTGTTAAAAATGTTTTTGCTGGCTGGGCACGGTGGCTCATGCCTGTAATCCCAGGACTTTGGGAAGTTGAGGCAGGTGGATCACCTGAGGTCAGGAGCTTAAGACCAGCCTGATCAACATGGAGAAACCCCGTCTCTATTAAAAATACAAAATTAGCTGGGTGTGGTGGCGCATGCCTGTAATCCCAGCTACTCAGGAGGCTGAGGCAGGAGAATTGCTTGAACCTGGCAGGCGGAGGTTGCGGTGAGCTGAGATCACGCCATCACACTCCTTCCTGGGCAACAAAAATGAAATTTGGTCTAAATTTTTTTTTTTTTTTTTTTTTTTTTGCTGTCTGAAATATTACTCCCTTCTAGATCATACCAATGAATGAAGTTTATAAAAAGAAAAGTAGCCAACATAGACTCCTTTTCTGTATCAACCAAATATATGCAAAATAGATTTTTAAAAATGTAATTTCAATACATTCCTTTAGAAACACATTTACTTTAATGAAGAAACGGTATAATAAGTTCATTTATTGACCCAAAATAGCAAGTTGATTTATTGAGTTTTTGTAGCCATAGACACAAATAGTACTGTTGGCTCATTCTTAGCTATACATTCCTAACTTAGTGGAAGAAAGCAGTGCATCTATAAAAGAAATATAATCCAATCCCTCAAGATGGTTTGGAGCCCATCTAGGAGGAGTAAGTGGTGGAGTGGAAGCTACTTTATCTGAATTAACTCCTGACTTCAGCTCAGCTCTTCTTTTTCCTTGGGTCCATGTGGCTCACTTGGTGTGGTATTCACATCTTCCCCCACCTTTTCTGGCCTTCTTTATTTACATTACCTTGCTTGGGCCCTTAGTGACATGAATCACATAAAAATGCTTAATTATCAAACATTAATCAGCTGCCTATAGAATTCAGAGGGTGTTTAAAAACAAGGCTCAGGGAAATGCTGGTGGGTATATCCTAGGAGTATTTATGTCTTGCATCAGTACTTTCCTCTGGGACCTCCATCTCTTTAGTTCTCCCTGAGATACCAGAGTCACATCTCTTACTTGTGAAAGAACACGGCTTTAAGAAAAGGAGTCAAGAGGCACCAGGTGGACAGTGGGCTGGGGGCAAGGCATGGTGAAGAAAGCAAAAAAAAATCTCCCAAACAGCAATAGTTGATCTTTCTTCCATCCACTCCTCTCAATTTTCTAAAGCCATTTTTGTCTAACTGTGGAAGTTCTTTTGCAGATAAGGTTCTGTAAAACTATGCATATCTGCCATAGACAGATGGATTTGACAAAAGATGTATCCAAAAAGGAATGTATCACATCATGAACTTGCTAAGTGTTCATGAATACACACTGGCATTTGGAGACTATTAACACTACCTACTGAAGTAATGACATAAATCCAAACTGAAAAAAATATTATTTCTTGATTGAATTACATTTTCCAGTGGGTTTTTTTTTTTTTTTTTTTTGGCAAATTTTGTTTTTGGAAAACTTGCTTTTCCTTCCAACGTTTTTCCTGTGTTATATATAGGACTGATTTGATTGCTTCATCTTGCCCAAGAATTTAATTATTCTTACTTGATGTTTTCAAAAGAATTGCTGTCTACCTTGAGCATGTTTTTAAAAAAGCAGGAAAAAAAAAAAAACAAATGAAACAAATGTTTCCCTTCCCAAGGAAAAGCTCACCACCAAGGAGTTAAACGCCTTAGATTTAAGTCCTCCTGTTGTCGAGCTAGACACTGGTGGAGGAGGAGCTTTCATTTAATTTCAAGACAATCAATGATTCCAACTTAATTATAACTGTGTTCTTCTAATTTCTGATTTAAAGAAGCAGAATATTTTGGTGAATTAATCATGAAGTCAGTGGGACCATGCTCAGGCTATGAAACGTTTTTTAAGCCTCAGTCTCCAGGTCTGTAAAATGAAAATAATGATATATATTCTGGTATTTTACTGGATTGGTGAATATCCACATCACAACGAGAAAGTGCTTGTCAAAGAACACTGTAATATGTAATTTGTAATTTGTAATGTGGTGTATACCTACACTCTTATTATGACTGTAGCTCATTATATACCCAGTAATGGACAAAACTTCTGAAGCAATGAAAATCTTCAGTGTTTGATCTTAATGTTATGAAGGCTTTTGGAGCTTTAATGCTGATCCATCTATTACTTGAGTATTAAAAATACCATTAGGTTCACTGTGATAAATGACTGTGGCATTGTATGTGAGAACATATTTCAAAAACCTCCACATGCCATATTAATGTTACATACTGCAACAATTATCAGCATATTAATAAAATTGTTTGCAAATTTTCAATTTTTAAAATGGAAAATGTCAGATATATTATTGATTAGATTGACTAACTTTATAAGCTATGCTTGCTTCTCTCAAACAGGATGAATGTTCTTGTTGGTTAAGCTAGTGCCGTAATTTTCTTTCCACTTAGATACAGCACTAAGCCAATAGTTAGATAAGCATTCCTTCACAGCCTACATTTAGAACTGCCAATGACGAAGTTTTGGAGGACATATTTTCCTCACAGGAAAAAGTGCGTTAGGAAATTTAGACTGACAGATGTTCTTGCTTTTTTTTTTTTTTTAATTCGTGTCTTGACTCTCATTATTAAATTTTGCTAAGGAAATAATCATCTAGGTTTTAAGGTGATGCTTACTCCTAGTAGGTCTTTTCATTTGTGGGATAAAATGGTCAAAATGACTTTCTGAATGATTTGAAAGATCAATTCGCAATTTTGAATTCCAAATTTTTAGGTGAAATGCTTTGAAAAATCATTATCCTTTTTGGAATTAATGTCCACAGCTGCATCCTACATTTCAGTGGTTTGAGTTCACTGCTGTTATAAGTTTGATGATTTCCTAATAGCAATATAGGTTAGGCTAAAGCAGTTACCCACTTCACCTGTTGAGCCCTTCTTTAAAAAATAGATGAAATTATAGACGAATCATGATAAGTAAAACATACTAAAATGGGATGGATTCTTTCCCACTTTTATCTCACACAGCTCACCCGGAAATTGATGAGGGAACTTCTAGGAGTGAAAAAATTTCATTTGTAGTACTATTTGGAAACCGGTTCTAGGACCATTGACCTGACTTTTTGTGTCTTTGGTCATGTAATAGGACACTTCTTCAGTAATTTAAAACTATAGTGAAATAATGTGTGGTTTTGTTTTTAACTTCTCAATAAGATTTTATTTATTTAGCAAAAATCAGGAGGTAGGTGCTAGAAACACAAAGATGAACAAGTCATGGTTTCCTCAAGGAGCTTGTAACCTAGTAGACATTTGTTTTGTGTTTGCAGAACTTTTAGGATAATTCTCAAAGAAGAAGGGTTATTTATGAGGTTGCTACTCTTCTCCTCAAAATACTTAACTATGTTAATAATGGAGTGACCAATCTGTAGTATATACAAAAAGTGCTGGATAGAAATTATTAATTTTCCTAGCTGGGCGTGGTGGCTCACGTCTGTGGTCCCAGCTACTGGGATGCTGAGGTGGGAGGATCACTTAAGCCTGGCAGGTCCAGGCTGCAGTGAGCCATGATTGCAGCACAGCATTCCAGGCTGGGTGGGCAACAGAGTGAGGCCCTATCTTCCACCCACCCCAAAAAAAGAAATATACACATTTTTAAATAAAATTTTACTTTTTAGAGTCTCCAACCTTATTTAGTTCTGTCACCATATTTTACAAAGAAGTGGTGGAAGCAAGATGTTATCAGGTTTAAGTTCCCTATAGAGTAGGTCTGAGACAGGAACCTCGAGTACCTGAAGTTAGAATCCAGATCTCTGCCCTTTCAGTTCAGGATGTACTGACAATATATATTGCTACTAAAAATTGCAAAAACAAAACTTATAAGCTTCTGTATATTTTGCAGCTAGGACAATTATCTACAAACATCATATTTAATAGAAGATATGTGAATAATATCTAAGATATACAATGATGATCTAAAATCTAAAATCAACAAGAAAGGAATTAAGTTGCACCATTCCAGGAAATATATTTCCAGATCTTTAGATATCCTTATTAGCTTCTGCATGTTAGTTTTGGTAATGTTAGCTGCTATAACATAAAATCTGAAATCTTGTTGACTTCACTGAGAAGTTTATTTTTCATGCAGTCAAAGCCTAAAGTTAGTATTCTTTTTTTTTTTTTTCTTTTTTCTTTTTTTTTTGAGATGGAGTTTCGCTCTTGTTACCCAGGCTGGAGTGCAATGGCGCTATCTTGGCTCACCGCAACCTCCGCCTAAAGTTAGTATTCTTATGGGCAGATTCTTCTCATTCATTGAAGTGGTGTTCTTGTGACTCCACACTTATCATCTTGTTGTCACGACCAGCTTCCTGGTCCCTGTGCTTTGGCAAAGAAGAAAACTCATAGAAGGCTGCTACTGGCCAGAGCTTGGTCACATGGCCCCATATAGTGAAAGGGAAGCTGGCGCTTTAGTCCTGTTTGTGTCTGGGAAGAATAGAAAGTTGGTTTGGTGATTGTCTTAGTTCAGGCTGCTGTTAATAAAGTATCATTGACTGGATGGTTTATAAACAACAGACATTCATTTACTTTTTTACTGTTCTGGAGGCTGGAATTCTGAGGTCAGTGTGGCAGCCTCATCAAGTTCTAATGAGAGCGGTCTGTGTTGCAGGTGGCTGACTTCTAGTATCTTCACATGGTAGAAAGAGACTGAGCTAACTCTCTGGCCTCTTCTTATAAAGGCATGAATCCCATTCCTGGTGCCTTCACTTTCATGACCTAATTACCTTCCAAAGACGCCATCTCCAAACACCATCAGATTGGGAATTAGATCTCAGCATATGAATTTTGGGGAGATGTAAACATTCAGCCCACAACAATGATCAACTAAGCAATTAATGCCATACTGTTTTTTCTCTTCTCTTTCCTTCCTGTTCTTCAGTATGTCTATGTGGAATGTATGCCTCATAACCAATAAGGTAATGAAAAAAATTATAATATTAACTATCTGGAAGAAATTAGAAAAATGATTTTACTGTTAAATTCTTGATCCATATGTTAAAAAATTTCCAAAGCTATTAAAATATCACTGAACATTGTGATTACAGATATTGCTGTGATTTAATACTTATGTCTTATAGTGAAAAAGTTTCCTGGGATATTTTTCTCTGCCTCACCCGTCCTCTTCTATGTCAAGTATTTGAATTCTTTGCTTTGTAGTTTTATAAAAAGGTGGGGAGAAAATGAAAAATAGTCAATGAAGGTGAAATGGCTAATCAAAATTCATCCATTCCCCATAGTTCCTTGGATAGTTTATAAACTTTGCAGTAAATGCTAACCTTTTTGTTGGGGAAAACTGCTATAAGTGTACAAGTAGGTTCTGGAGAAATTTTTTCTTGCATGCTTGGTGCAGTTAATGTAAGCTTGGTTTGTGGCTTCTCTGTTTTTTAGAAGCTAAAAGATTTTCCCCCACTCACTTCTAGGGATCAACAAAGGTATTTATATCACAAATAAAAAGAACGCAGTTGCCTACTCAATTTTTTTTGTCAGATTATTCTATTTAAAAAATCTCTCCAAATCTGTTAATTTTCTTGTAATAAAACATCAGGTTTCAATAAAAGTCATGGACCTGCCAAACCAATTTTAGTCCTTTACCTTGAATATATTAGGTTTCAATATTTTTGTTGGGTGTTAAGCCAATCATAACCTGAGCTGTTTAAACAACAAAATTACTTTCCTCCATATAAACCAAATTTACAATACAGCTATTTAAGAAATAAAGACAACAAATAGAAACCATTTTAATCTTAATATCCTGACCTAAAAAATAGAACACTAACTCATGTAACATTCTCATATTTATCTGATTAGACTAGGAATGCCTAAAAAGAATTTTCCCATAACTCCATTTACTTGTTGTTTATTTCCCTGGTTCATTCCAAAAACAATTTTAAATACAACACTGAAGAGTAAAATATGCTCCATCTAACAATCTGAGCAATCTTCTTATTTTGGTGAAACTGAACAATAATAATAGACACTTGCATTCCTTACTCTGAGGCATTGAAAAACACTGACATATTTCAGTTTTTAGAATCTGAAGATTATATTCTATTTAAGAGAGATTTTAAGTATATTTATTAAATTTTCTAGTCTTTGAACTAAGGCAGTCCACATATGGGTATAAAGTAATGACTCAGCATAGTATAGCAATTATTGGTGCGATAGGTTGGTGCAAAAATAATTGTGTTTTTTGTCATTAAAGTGGCAAAAACTGCGATTACTTTTGCATCAGCCTAGAACTCTGTGGTCTCTGGAGCCAGATTGCTTGGGTTCAGATTCCAGCTCTGCCACTTTGTACCTGAATTATCTGGACAAATTAATTAATCTCCATGTATCTCCATTTAATTATCTGGAAAATGGGATAATAATAGTACCTCCCTGGTTCAGTTGTTGTGGGGATTAAGTACAATAATATTAATTAAATACAAAAATGCTTTACATTTTATGTATATTAATTCCAAAATTACTTGGACTGATGCATGTCTCATAGTGCTTTATAAATGTTTGTCATCTTATTATCTGGGGAATTGATTATTTCACAAGACATATTTTCTAGATAGCTGAAGTTTATTCAGTCAGTTTCAAAACTTCTAGATGTAGCCAATTTTCTTGGGCCTTTCCAAATGGATCCCTGCGTCTCTGTTTCTTCTGTTTTAGAGAGGTGAAATGGAATCTTCTTTGATGATACTGATTGAGGCGATACTGAGATGATTAAGAGGACAAGAAGGGTTTAGGGAGTGTTTGTGCCTAAACTAACTGGCCCAGACTGCTCTACGGCTTTAGTCCTCTGGCGACGTTCCAGGGGTTTGGACTTCAGTCTACTGGCCTATACTAGCACCCTTGCTTTGAAATTCCTGCTCCTATTTTGCTGTAGGCTATAAGCAAGAAAATAACCTACTTTCTAAAAACTACATATAAAATGAGAGAATAGGTGTCACTCAGGGTGTCAGTTCTCTCCTAAGAGTAAATAAAACATGACTGAATTTTTTCCTTCTGGGTGAGGGTTATGTTTTTTTTTTCGTTTGTTTGTTTTTTGTTTTTTTCAAAGACAAGATTTCACCATATTGGTCAGGCTGGTCTTGAACTCCTGACCTCAGGTGATCCACCCACCTTGGCCTCCGAAGTGCTTGGATTACAGGTGTGAGCCACCACGCCCGGTGAGGGTTATGTTTTAGAGCAAGGGTTGGCAAACTACTGCTTCTTTGGGCCAAATTTGTTTTTCGTAAACAAAGTTTTACTGGAACACAGCCATGCTCATTTGTTTACATATCATCTACTGCTGCTTTCAGACACTGTAAGGGCAGAGTTGCGTAGTTGCTACAGAGACCATATGGCCTGTATAGCCTAAAGTATTTAATATCTGAACTTTTACCAAAGAGTTTACCAAACCCTGTTCTAGAGTTTTAAAACTGGACAGAGATGAAAATAAATGAGATGTTATTATATTTAGTAGTCTCCACTAACCTGCCTATTCAATTATTTGCAGGACTATCTCCCTTAAATATATTTTGGACAAACAAGAATTTATTGCAGTAGGCTATGTTGGCTAAAGAACAAACAGCCCACAGTAGTACATTGTGAATATTAAGAGGTGGTGAAGCTGTGATTGTCAAGCAAAGTTGTTTAGGAATCTTCATTTTACTATTTGTTGCTTTACTGTGATTAGTATATAACAGTTTATAAATTACGTAGTTTTCAGTTGTGTGCTGTAGAATGTTCTAGAGATACCACCAGTTGGTAGCTCCTTTTCTTCATGCAGTTATTCAAAGTAAATGTAAATATGTCTGTTGTCCTTTTTTCTTACATGAAAACTTTCTCCCTCCCCACCACTGTAAGATTTAGGAGCATAGTATACAGAAAAGGATCTTGAACTTGGGTTTGAATCTTGACTCAGTCACTTTACAAAGGAGAAACATCAGGGAAGTTACATTGCCACTGCCAGCCTCGGTTTCCTTGCCTCTTAAACAGAGGTAGGAATCCAGGCTATGCTTGCCACACCAGGAGGAACAAATGAGACTGCATGTGAGAAGGCTCTACAAGTGCGTATTATTACTTGTGTCTTTAATAATGTTCTCAATTTGGGTCACTTTCTTCTCATACAAAGATGTGTATGTTTATGGAACAGAATGTACAATGGATTCTGCATGAACTAAAATTGTCAACTGCGCTGGATGTGAGTCTGCAAGTGTGAAGGAGGCAGGGTGAGAAAGCCTTTTCAAACAGCATATGTATTCCTCTGGTGTTGGCCTTATTATTCACTTCTCTAATGTGAAAGTTTATGCTTTAGTGCAGAGCTCCTGGGAAATATGCAAAGAAAAAAGAAAAGATAAGCTTGGAGGGGAAAGAGGTAGTGCTTATGCCAGTACAAAAGCATGAATAGAAGCAAATAGTTGCTGGTTTTGTTTGGCTATAGTTCTGTAAGTGAATCTCATATGTATACAAGAAGGTAGGTAACTTTTTACAGATGAAGGAAGGAATAGCTCCCTTTAATGAAAATAGACTGTAGTGTTATGGAAATGAGAAGTCTCCTGTGACGATGCTAGAGTAGAATTACTGAAGGATGAAGTGAATGTATGTGACTCCATTTTATTTTTCCTGAAGGCCACAAAGAAAACCCAACAGCCTACTCAGTGTAAGTTTTTTGTACTTGTAAAAAGTTCACCCCATTTTTAGAATTTAAGAGGATGCTAATGGTTCAGCTTGGGATTACAATTACATTTAATGTATTTTCTCATAATATTGTTTTCCAATTATTTAAAAGATTTAGCCAGAAAATTCAGAACTTTTTTGCTTAATTTGTTTTTTAAATGCTTTAGACTTTTAGAGAAAACATTTTAAAATTATGATATTGAATTTGAATTTAAGGAGACCCCCTCAACTTCCTCTCTTAATGTCTTTTGTTATTTGAAGGGAATTATCCAAGTTGAATCAGTTAGCTATGGTTGTATAACAAACAGTTCCAAAACATAGTGTCTTAAAAAGATAAACATTGAAGATTTTCCTGAGTCTACCAGTTGGCTGGGGAGTTCTGCTTATCTAAGCAGATTCTGATTATTTTAGCAAGCCTTACTCATGCATTAGGAGTTAGCTGGCAGACCAAGATGACCTTCCTTGGTAAAGTCGATGCTCCTTCCCACGTCTCTCATAGCCCTCCAGCAGGCTAGTTCAGGCATGTTTTCATGGTGGTGTCTGGGGTCTAAGCATGGGCAAGTCCAATTGTGTAAAAGGGTAGTTGGCAACACACATGGACTTTTCAAGTCTCTGTGTGTGTCACATTTGCTAACACCCCACTGGCCAAAGCAGTTTGTGGTAGAACTCAGAGTCTTAAGTAGAGGATTGTAAAGTTACGAGTCAAAGTCTGCATATACAGGAAGGCCTTGAGTTGGGTCATTAATACACTGAATCTACCAGAAGTCATTTCACTTTTTTACCTCTATCTTAACAGCCTCCCTTTTGGAAATTTAATGTTTATATAGTGCATAAAACCAAACCAACAAACAGAAAAATTTTGCTCAACTTACCTGGTTACTTTTCAGCACTGTTTTTAAAGCTTCGTCAGGGAGTAAGTTCTCGTTAAAGGCTAAAATAAAAATTTTACTTATTCACACACTTCTCCCCAACTCCTTTTTAAAGCAAATTGAGTTTGAGCCACAAATTCTTGAATAATGAAGTTGGTTCTTTTTCAGTTTTATTTATCTATCCCTGAGCTCTATTCTGTCTCTAATGAGTTTCTGTAATTTGGGGCCGCTATTACTATAGCATTTGGTGGGTAAGTCTGTGGAGTTTTGATTTTGCTTTCAAATGTTCTTGCTATTTGATTTCTTCTCTCCTTAACTCCAGGTTTGCATTTCTTCCTGCCTATTCTACGTGCCATAGAGGAATGTCAAACTGGACTTGTTTCAAAGAATATTGGTTACCCACTCTGCCCATTCACACATCTTCAACCAACAAATATATATTTGTTGAGTGGCTTCCATACTATTTCAGGCATTAGTAATGCATTAGTGTAAAAGTAGACAAAACAGAGGACATTCTAGGGTTTATAATCTAATGGGGATTGATAGACATTAAACAAATGCATGAATACATGATTTAATGCTTGGCAGTGATAAGTATTATTGAGAAAATAAAACAAGGTGAGCAGAAAGGGAATGAAGGTCGAGGTCCTTTTTGATTAGTGTTTGAGGGAATGAGCCATGACAATCTGGGCAAAGTGTGCTGCAAGGAGGGGATACAAAGGCTGTCTGAATGACATTTGGTGCTGTAGCAGCTGTCATGGAAAGAAGGGTAGGAAATATGATCGGGGAGACAACCAGGGACCAGATCACGCAAGGCCTTTGTAGGCAACAGTAAGCTTGTTACATTCTTTCTAAGTGCCATGGCAATCCATTGGTGGATTTGGGGCAGGGGAGAGACATGGTCTGATTTCTGGCTCCTGCATTGAGCACAGGCTGTAAGGAAGCAAGGGTGGAAGTTGGGAGGCCATGTCAGTCATGTCAGAGACACTGAGGGGCTATGCTAGGAGAGGAGCAGTGGAGACTGTGAGAGGGTGGCAGCCTGTGGAGCTCTCCAAAATGTGTTTCATTTAAATAAGCCAAATTTAGATACTGTGATCAGTTCTGCCAAGTTGAGCATGTGGAGCAGTATCTCCCAAAGTAGACCCAACATACTTCCGGTGACATCTGAGTTACTTTTAGGTGCTATGTCACATGAATGGACTTTTAAATTTTAATAGTTATGATGATTTTAATGTGGACTAGAAATATGTAAAACTTGCATTTAAGACCTATGATTTTACAGTTATCACTTGGGGAGGAAAAGTATTGAGTGTAGTGCAGACTTGAATGCAGAAATCACAAAAATCTCTGGGGTTATATCTGAATGATTGGATTTAGAACATGCCAACAGGATTATTCATTAGGTTTAGTCCTGAGGGATAGTGAAGGATAACTCTGGTAGTGCATAATAAGAAGTAGATATTACCACTTATTGATTATGTACCGAATGCCACTCTACGTTAGGCACTTTGTATATGACATTTCACTCAGCTTTTACTGCAACTCTTTGTGATGTGGGTGGCAATTTTTTTTTTTTTAATTTAACAGCTGAGAGAAATGAAGTTAATAGAGAATAAGTAACTTGTTTTAGGAAGTCTCTGATTTTTCAGATATTACAAGATTACAAAAGTAATATGTAGCTCTGGTAAATTCTCTACAAACAGGAACTTAGTCTGTTTTCCAGGGAGACTACTGTCTCCTTGGAACCTAGAAACGTTTCTAGTGTATGGTAGATATTAATCAATACTTGCTAAATGAATGAAAGGAAAAAGAATGTTCTCTTATTTAGATCTTACTCAAGAGTTGTACATTTTTGTTTTCCTCACTTTAAAAAGAGTTTTAGGAAGTAATGTCTTGGAGTTTAATGGAAAAGCCATTTTGTTTTTTTTTTTAAATTATACTTTAAGTTCTGGGGTACATGTGCAGAACGTGCAGGTTTGTTACATAGGTATACACATGCTATGGTGGTTTCCTGCATCCATCACCCTGTCATCTACATTAGGTATTTCTCCTAATGCTATCCCTTTCTTAGCCACCCACCCCCCTGCTCTCCTTCCCCTAGCCCCCCACCTCCCAACATGCCCTGGTGTATGATGTTCCCCTCCCTGCGTTCATGTGTTCTCATGAGTGAGAACATGTGATATTTGATTGTCTGTTCTTGTGTCAGTTTGCTGAGAATGATGGTTTCCAGCTTCATCCATGTCCCTGCAAAGGATATGAACTCATCCTTTTTTATGTCTGCATAGTATTCCATGGTGTACATGTGCCACATTTTTTTTTAATCCAGCCTATCATTGATGGGCATTTGGGTCAGTTTGAAGTGTTTGCTATTGTGAGCAGTGTTGCAATAAACATATGTGTGCATGTGTCTTTATAACAGAATGATTTATAATCCTTTGGGTATATGTCCAGTAATGGGATTGCTGGGTCAAATAGTATTTCTATTTCTAGATCCTTGAGGAATTGCCACACTGTCTTTCACAATGGTTGAATGAATTTACACTTCCACCAACAGTGTAAAAGCATTTCTATTTTTCCACATCCTTTCCGGCATCTGTTGTCTCCTGATTTTTTTTAATGATCGACACTCTAACTGACATGAGATGGTACCTCAATGTGGTTTTGATTTGCGTTTCTCTAATGAGCTGTGATGAAGAGCATTTCTTCATATGTTTGTTGGCTGTATAAATGTCTTCTTTTGAGAAGTGTCTGTTCATATCTATCACCCACTTTTTGATGGGGTTGTTGGTTTTTTTCTTGTAAATTTGTTTTAGTTCTTTGTAGATTCTGGATATTAGCCCTTTGTCAGATGGGTAGATTGCAAAATTTTTTTCCCATTCTGTTGGTTGCTGGTTGACTCTAATGATAGTTTCTTTTGCTGTGCAGAAGCTCTTTAGTTTAATTAGATCCCATTTGTCTATTTTGGCTTCTGTTGCCATTCCTTTTGGTGTTTTAGTCATCAAGTCTTTGCCTACACCTATGTCCTGGATAGTTTTGTCTAGGTTTTCTTCTAGGATTTTTGTGGTGCTAAGTCTTATGTTTAAATCTTTAATCCATCTGGAGTTAATTTTTATAGAGGGTATAAGGAATGGATCCAGTTTCAGCTTTCTGAATATGGCTAGCCAGTTTTCCCTACACCGTTTATTAAATAGGGAATCCTTTCCCCATTGCTTATTTTTGTCAGGTTTGTCAAAGATCAAATGGTTGTAGATGTGCGGTGTTAATTCTGAGGCCTTTGTTCTGTTCCATTGTTCCATATCTCTGTTTTGGTATAGTACTGTACAAAGTCTTTTTATAGGTCATTAAGAACTTGCTTTATGTATTTGGGTTTTCCTGTATTGGTTGCATATATATTTAGGATAGTTAGCTCTTCTTGTTGCATTGATCCCTTTACCATTATTTAATGCCCTTCTTTGTCTCTTATGATCTTTGTTGGTTTAAATCCTAGTCTCTGTTTTATCAGAGACCAGGATTGCAACCCCTGCTATTTTTGCTCTCTATTTGCTTGGTAAATCTTCTTCCATCACTTTATTTTGAGACTATGTGTGTCTTTGCACATGAGTTGGGTCTCCTGAATACAGCACACTGATGAGTCTTGACTTTTTATCCAATTTGCTAGTTTGTGTCTTTTGATTGGGGCATTTAGCCCATTTAATTTAAGGTTAATATTGTTATGTGTAAATTGGATTCTGCCATTTTGATGCTAGTTGGTTGTTTTGCCCATTAGTTGATGCAATTTCTTCATAGTGTTGAAGGTCTTTACAGTTTAGTATGTTTTTGCAGTGGCTGCTACTGGTCGCTCCTTTCCATGTTTAGTGCTTCCTTCAAGAGCTCTCGTAAGGCAGGCCTGGTGATGACAAAAATCTCTCAGCAGTTGCTTGTCCATAAAGGATTTTATTTTTCCTTCACTTATGAAACTTAGTTTTGCTGGATATGAAATTCTGGGTTGAAAATCCTTTTCTTTAAGGATATTGAATATTGGCCTCCACTCTCTTCTGGCCTGTAGAGTTTCTGCCGAGAGACCTGCTGTGAGTCTGATGGGCTTCCCTTTGTGGGTGACCCAACCTTTCTCTCTGGCTTCCCTTAGTACTTTTTCCTTCATTTCAACCCTGGTGAATCTGACAATTATGTGCCTTGGGGTTTCTCTTCTTGAGGAATATCTTTGTGTGCTCTCTGTATTTCCTGCATTTGAATGTTAGCCTGCCTTGCTAGGTTGGGGAAGTTCTCTTGAATAATATCCTGAAGAGTGTTTTCCAACTTGGTTTCATTCTCCCTGTCACTTTCAGGTACACTGATCAAATGTAAATTTGGTCTTTTCACATAATCCTGTATTTCTTGGAGGCTTTGTTCATTTTTTTTTTCACGCTTTTTTCTCTAATCTTGCCTTCTTGTTTTATTTCATTGAGTTGATCTTCAATCTCCTTTCCTCCACTTGCTTGATTTGGCTATTGAACGAAGTTCTCGTGCTGTGTTTTTCAGCTCCATCAAGTTATTTATGTTTTTCTCTCCACTGGTTAATCTACTTAGCATTTTGTCTAACCTTTTTTCAAGGTGTTTATCTTCCTTGTATTGGGTTAGAACATCCTCCTGTAGCTCAGAAAAGTTTGTTATTACCTACCTTTGAAGGCTGCTTCTGGCAATTCGTCAAACTGATTCTCCATCCAATTTTGCTCCCTTATAGTGAGGTATTGTGATCCCTTGGAGGAAAAGAGGTATTCTAGTTTTTGGAGAACTCAGCCTTTTTGCAGTTGTTTCTTCCCATCTTTGTGGATTTATCTATATTTGGTCTTTGAAGTCTGTGACCTTTGGATGGGGTCTCTGAGTGGACTTTGTTTCTGTTGATGTTGAAACTATTTCTTTATGTTTGTTAGTTTTCCTTTTAACAATCAGGCCCCTCTGCTGCAGATCTGCTGGAGTTTTGCTGGAGGTTCACTCCAGACCCTGCTTGCCTGGGAATCAGCAATGGGGACTGCAGAACAGCAAAGATTGCTGCCTATTCCTTCCTCTGGTAGCTTCATCCCAGAAGGGTACCTGCCAGATGCCAGCCAGAGCTCTCTAGTATGAGCTCTCCCTCCCTCTCTTCCTGTCTTTCTATCTTTCTTTTCTGTCTTTCTGCCTTTCTTCAGATACTCCTCAACTTATGATAGGGTTATGTGTCAATAAATTAGTAAGTTGAAAATGCATTTAATACATCTAACCTATCACATGTCATAGCTTACCTAGCCTACGTTGAATGTGCTCAGAGCACTTACATTAGCATGCAGTTGGGGAAAATCACCTAATATAAATTGTGTAATAAGGTAAATTACATAAATATTTTTATTGAATACTGTACTGAATTTATTGAATACTGTACTGAAAGTGAAAAACAGAGTAGTTGTATGAGTATTCAAAATGTGGTTTCTACCAAATGCATATTGCTTTTGCACTATCACAAGGTTGAAAAATCCTGGATTGAACAATCCTAAGTCTGAGACCGTTGGTAGTCTAGATGACAATGAAATAGGTTTGAGTGGAAACACTGACAGTGAGAATAAGACAGACATTTCAGAGGTGAACACAATAAGATTTGGCAACAATGGGCTTTAGGGTGAGAGAGGGAGTAAAGCAGGTAATGAAGTTGTATTTTACAGGATGGGTGTCCTTACCTAACAAGAATCTCAGGAAAGAGAATCGAAGTGCAAGAGTATGCTTATGTTTCAAATTTTTCATTTAATAATGATAATTAGATTTCTATAGTGCTTTCAAAGACAGAAAGGTAGTGTAATTGGAGCCAGCTTAGGGCAGTGATCAAGAGTAGAAACTCCAGTGCTAGACTGCCTGGGTTGGAATTAGGCTTTGCAGCTTATTAGCTGTGTGACCTGGGAAAATGACCTAAGGTGGCTGTGCCACAGTTTTCTTATCTGTGAATGGGAATTTTAACATAGTTTCCCTCACAGGATCATTGTGAAGATTAGTTATTTGTAAAATGCTATTATTTCTAAAGTATTATAAGACATTATGATATATAGTAAGTGCTGTATGTGTTTGCTGAATCAATATAAATGAACTAGTTTTCCCATATTACTGAATCCCCACCATCAAATCTATGAGGAAGGTACTATTATAATTATTTGCTAACTGGGACTCAGATGTTACATGGTTTGCCCAAAACCATATAACTATTGGTAAAAATACTCATTCTGTTTCACATACCAGACTACCCCCAGGCTCTCTACATGAGGATGCCTAATAGGCCATAGAAATGAGCTAGTGTCTCAGTGCAGGCATACTTTCAGACCACTGCAATAAAGTGAATATTGCAATAAGGCCAGTCACACAAACATTTTGGTTTCCCGATGTAGGTAAGTTACATTTATACTATTCTGTAGTTGATTAAGCATGCAATAGCATTATATCTTAAAAAAATGCACAA
Organism: Saimiri boliviensis; assembly: GCF_048565385.1. NCBI lineage: Eukaryota > Metazoa > Chordata > Mammalia > Primates > Cebidae > Saimiri > Saimiri boliviensis. The sequence continues at coordinate 247,092,893 of NC_133449.1, forward strand.
ACCTTAATTTAAAAATACTGGTTGTTAAAACAATGCTAATGATCACTGAGACTGCAGAAAGTTATAATTTTTTTGCTGGTGGATAGTCCTGCCTTGACACTGATGGCTGCTGAATGATCAAGTGGTGGTTGCTGAATGTTGGGGTGCCTGTGACAATTGCACAAAATAAGACAATGAAATTTGCTACATCAATCGACTCTTCCTTTCATGAAATATTTTTATGTAACGTGCAATGCTGTTTGGTTGCATTTTATTCACAGAAGTTTTCAAAATTGCTCTCAGTCCTTTCAAACCCAGCTGCTGCTTTTTATCAATTAAGTTAATGTAATATTCTAAATAATTCTTAGTTGTTACTTCCACAGTGTTCACAGCATCTTCACCAAGAGTAGATTTCATCTCAAGAAATCACTTTCTTGGAGCATCCATAAGCAGCAGCCCCTCAGCTGTTCAAATTTTTCACTAGATTGCAGGAATTCAATCACATCTTCAGGCTCCACGTCTAATTCTAGTCCTTGCTATTTCCACCATATCTGCAGTGACTTCCTCGCCTAAAATCTTGAACCACTCAAAGCCATCCATGAACACTGGAATCACTTCTTTCAAACTTCTGTTAATATTGGCATTTTGGCCTCTTCTTATGAGTCATGAATGTTTCTAATGGCATCTAGAATGGTGAATTCTTTCCAGAAGGCTTTCAATTGACATAGCTCAGATCCACCAGAGGAATCACTATTTATGGCAGCTATAGCCTTACAAAATATATTTCTTAAATAATAAGACTTGAAAGTAGAAATTACTCCTTGATCCATGAACTACAGAATGAATATCATGTCAAAGGCATGAAAACATTAATCTCCCTGTACCTCTTCATCATATCTCTTAGGTGACTAGGTGCATTGTCAATGAGCAGTAGTATTTTTTTTTTTTTTTTTTTTTTTGAGACAGAGTTTCGCTCTTGTTACCCAGGCTGGAGTGCAATGGCGCGATCTCGGCTCACGGCAACCTCCACCTCCTGGGTTCAGGCAATTCTCCTGCCTCAGCCTCCTGACTAGCTGGGACTACAGGCACACACCACCATGCCCAGCTAATTTTTTGTATTTTTAGTAGAGACGGGGTTTCACCATGTTGACCAGGATGGTCTCAATCTCTTGACCTCGTGATCCACCTGCCTCGGCCTCCCAAAGTGCTGGGATTACAGGCGTGAGCCACCGCACCTGGCCGAGCAGTGTATTTTGAAAGGAATCTTTTTTTTTTTCTTTTTCGGAGCAGTAGATCTCAATAGAGGGCTTAAAAAATTCAGTAAACCATAATGTGAACAGATGTGCTCTCATCTAGTCTTTGTGGTTCCATTTATGGAGCACAGGTAGAGTCAATATAGCATAAATCTTAAGGGCTCAAGAATTTTTGGAATGATAAATAAGAATTGGCTTCAATTTAAAGCTACCACCTGTATTGGCCCTTAACAAGAGAGTTAGCCTGTCTTTTGAGGATTTAAAACTAAGAATTGACTTCTCTTTAACAATGTAAGTCCTAGGTGGAATCTTCCCATATAAGACTATTTTGTGGAGATTGAAAATCTGTTGTTTAGCATAATTACCTTCATTTGTTACCTTAGCTAGATTATCCAGTTCTCCTGTTGCAACTTCTTTGTTAGCCTTTGCTGCTTCACCTTGTACTTTTCTGTTACGGAAACAGCTTCTTTCATTAAACCTCATGAATCAATCTCTGTTAACTTCAAACTTTTCTTCTGTATCTTCCTTACCTCTCTCAGCCTGTATAAAATTGAAGAGTTAGAGCCTTGCTCTGGATTCAGCTGTGGCTTAAGGAAGTGTCACTGCTTTGATCTTCTATTCAGATCAGTCAAACTTTCTCTGTCTCAGCGGTAAGGCTGTTTTGCTTTCTTATCATTCATGTATTCACTGGAGTAGCACTTTTAATTTCTTTCAGAACTTTTCTCTTACATTCACAGTTTAGCTATGAATGTAAGCTCTTGCACAAGAGCTTTTGGCTTTTAACCTGCCCTCTTCACCAAGCTTATTCATTCCTAGCTTTCGATTTAAAGAGAGAGATGTGCAACTCTTCTTTTCACTTGAACACTTCAAGGAAATTGTAGGGTTATTAATTGGCCTAATTTCAATACTGTTGTGTTTCAGGGAGAAGAAAAAAGTTAGCCAGATATGGTGGCACATTTTATAGTTCCAGCTACTTAAAAGTAACCCTGAATCTCAAAAAAATTGTAGGTAAGAAAGAGACTATGTGTGATGACCTATGACATTTCATGTGAGGGAAGGAAAAATTGAGATAATGCATTAGGATTGCCTCAATCTTTGCTGAGTGGGCAATGAAGCTATTTGTTTAGAAAGTCAGAAGTATATTTGAGAATCTGAAAGGACTGGAAAAGTTAGGATGTAGACTGGCATGGTGGCTCACGCCTGTAACCCCTGCACTTTGGGAGGCTGAGGCAGGTGGCTCATCCATCAGAAGCAGCTCCTCAGCTGTTCAAATTTTATCATGAGATTGCAGCAATTAAATCACATCTTCAGGCTCCACTTCTAATTCCAGTTCTCTTGTTATTTCTACCACATCTTCAGTGACTTCCTCCCCTAAAATCTTGAACCACTCAAAACCACCCATGAACACTGGAATCACTTCTTCCAAACTTCTGTTAATATTGGTGTTTTGGCCTCTTTCCATAAGTCACGAACGTTTGTAATGGCATCTAGAATGGTGAACTCTTTCCAGAAGGCTTTCAATTGACATTGCTCAGATCTATCAGTGGAATCACTATTGATAAAAACTGCAGCCTTGCAAACTATATTTTGTAACCCAGGAGTTTGAGACCAGGCTGGGCTGCATAGTGAAATCCCCTCTTTATTAAAAATACAAAAATTAGACAGGTGTGGTGGTGCTCACCTGTGGTTCCAGCTACTCAGGAGAGAGGGAGAATTGCTTGAGCCCAAGAGGTGGGCTTTAGTAAGCAGAAATCACACCACTATACTCCAGCCTGATGACAGAGCCGGACTTTGTCCCCCCCAAAAAAAGTTAGGACGTGTATTAGAGGTTAGTAGCTGAGTGGTTTTAGCTACTTAGGAGGGTGGGAGGATTGCTTGAGCCCACAAGGTGGAGGCTTCAGTAAGCAGAAATCACACCACTGTACTACAGCCTGGATGACAGAGCAGACTTAAAAAAAAAAAAATTAGACAATGGTTGAACTAATTTACACTCCCACCAACAGTGTAAAAGTGTTCCTATTTCTCCACACCCTCTCCAGCATCTGTTGTCTCCAGATTTTTGAATGATCGCCATTCTAACTGGTGTGAGATGGTATCTCAATGTAGTTTTGATTTGCATTTCTCTAATGACCAGTGATGATGAGCATTTTTTCATATCTTTGTTGGACTCCTGTATGTCTTCTTTTGTAAAGCGTCTGTTCATATCCTTTGCCCACTTTTGGATGGGCTTGTTTGTTTTTTTCTTGTAGATCTGTTTTAGTTCTTTGTAAATTCTGGATATCAGCCCCTTGCCAGATGGGTAGACTGCAAAAATTTTTTCCCATTCTGTTGGTTGCCGATTCACTCTACTGACTGTTTCTTTTGCCGTGCAGAAGCTGTGGAGTTTGATTAGGTCCCATTTGTCTATTTTGGCTTTTGTTGACAGTGTGGCGATTCCTTAATGACCTAAAAATAGAAATGCCATTTGATCTAGTGATCCCATTACTGGGTATATATCCAAAGGATTATAAATCATTCTACTATAAGGACACATGCACACGAATGTTCATTGCAGCACTGTTTACAATAGAAAAGACCTGGAACCAACCCAAATGTCCATCGATGATAAACTGGACAGGGAAAATGTGGCATATATACACCATGGAATATTACGCAGCTATCAAAAACGATGAGTTCGTGTCCTTTGTAGGGACATGGATGAACCTGGAAACCATCATTCTCAGCAAACTGACACAAGAGCAGAAAATCAAACACTGCATGTTCTCACTCATAGGCGGGTGTTGAACAATGAGAACACATGGACACGGGGAGGGGAGCACTACACACTGGGGTCCGTTGGAGGGAAGTGGGGGAGGGATGGGGGTGTGGGGAGGTGGGGAGAGATAGCATGGGGAGAAATGACAGATATAGCTGAGGGGAAGGAAGGCAGCAAATCACACCGCCATGTGTTTACCTATGCAACAATCTTGCATGTTCTTCGCATCTACCCCAAAACCTAAAATGCAATAAAAAGAAATTTAGGATGTGTATTAAAGACGAAAAAGGGGACAGTCTAGTGAGGACCAGCGTTTGGACTGGTTGAGTAGTTTGGTTGTACAAGTTATTGTCATAGGACTTTGCTTAGTGACTGATATGATTTGGCTCTGGGTTCCCACCCAAATCTCATGTTGAACTGTAATCCCCATGCGTTGGAGAAGGAGCCTGGTAGGAGTTGACTGGATCTTGGGAGTGGATTTCCCCCTTGCTGTTCTTGAGATAGTGAGTGAGTTCTCACAGGATCTGTTCATTTAAAAGCGTGTGGCACATCTCCATTCGCTTTCCTGCTCTGCCATGGTAAGATATGCTTGCTTCCTCTTCACCTTCCATCACAATCCTAAGTTTCCTAAGACCCACCCATGCCCCTGCCTCTGCAAGGCATGCTTTCTGTTAAGCCTGGGGAACTGTGAATCAATTAGATCTCTTTTCTTCATAAATTACCCAGTCTCAGGTAGTTCGTTATAGCAGTGTGAAAACAGACTAATACAGAAAATGTGACACTCCAGAATTAAGGCAGAAGAAATGGATTGGGTCAGTGTAAGTATGGCTTTTAGTGGCAGGTTAAGAGTACTAGGAAATCTCAGAGGTCAGAGAGAATTTGGCTGGAGATGGTTGACCATAGGGTCTGAAGGCAAGAGGAAGCTGAACAAGTTAGGTTAATGCTCCAAACTTTTCCTGTGAAATATCCATCATAACAGAGAATAAGGAAAATGTATCCCTGACCATCGAAATGGCCTGAAGTCTTAAGTTTTAACTTTAAAATATTTAAAATTCCAGGGCCAGGTGCAGTGGCTCATGCCTGTAATCCCAGCACTTGGGGAGGCTGAGGTGGGTGTATCATGAGGTCAAAAGTTTGAGACCAGCCTGTCCAACATGGTGAAATACTGTCTCTCCTAAGAATACAAAAATTAACCAGGTGAGGTGGTGAGTGCCTATAATCTCAGTTACTCAGGAGGCTGAGGCAGGAGGATTGCTTGAATCTGGGGGAGGCAGAGGTTGCAGTGAGCCAAGATTGTGCAACTGCACTCTAGCCTGGGCACAGAGCAAGACTTCATCTCAAAAATAAATAAATAAATAAATAATAAATGAAATAAAGTATTTAAAATTCCAGTATTGATCTATTAAAATAAAGTAGTAGGTGATTCATTTCTCAGTAAATAGACACCTGCAATATATACTCCCTATTTTTCCGTGATGAGGCCCTATACTGGCTGGGGTTGGGCTGGGAATTTGTATCCCCATTTAAGAAAACTGCAAGAACAAAGTAAAGGAAGGGCAAAATCAACCACTGAGAACAACGAAGGGGCAGGATAAATTCAACAGGAGGGAAAGAGTAGGACATATTGAAAAATTTGAGACTGGCAGAGGGGTGGATTCCAAAATGTCAGATCTTGAAAATGAGACAATCCTAGGTAATAATGAACTCCAAAGTGTGTTCAAGAAAGCTCCTGAGTGGTGGAGGTGAAGAGAGGCTCTCTTGGGTGATTTTAATCTCATTGAATCAATCCTGACTTAGATTCTCAATACAGAGTTTCTCTCTTGTGGTGCACAGAAAAAAATATTAATGTTTAAAAAGATGCATTTGTAAAATGTTAAGCCAGACATTTATTTTTAAATAATGTCTTGAAGCCAGAGAGAGATTAATAGAGTCAATCTAAATTTTCTTAGGAAACATATTTGGTATTTGCCTCCTGTTGTACAATCTCCATGAAAAGCAAGAGCAAGAAGAACTATAAAATTGAAATGTCAATTGTGACTTCAAGTATTTTTTTAATTGAATGAATGTTACAATTCATTGATAGGAGAAATCCTTATTTCCTTAATCTGTGAGGGTCTCTGTCTTGAACAACAAGGAGATAATTTGTGGAATTAGTGGCTATTTCAGGAGGGTAGGGAATCTCTTATTTATGACCGTCTTGTTCCTATGTTTTGGAATAAGGTTGTTGACAAATACTTCCATTCAACCTAGTGGATGGATTTTGGCAATGGCAGATAACACAAATAATGGGTAGCAATAGCCAAAGAAGTGATATAGTCAGAAGTCTAATGTTAGCCATTTGTTCCTAGAGTTTTGAAATAGTCAGTCCCCAACTTATGATGGTTCAACTTAGAATTTTTCAACCATTTTTATGATGGTGTGAAGTTACATGCATTCAGCAGAAACTGTTCCCTTCCTATTGAATTTATTCTGCCTCTTCGTTGTTCTCTGTAGTTGATTCTGCCCTTTCTTTTATTTTTTCTTCACTTTCAGTACAGTATTTAAAATTACAAGAGATATTCAATTATAAAGTAGGTTTTGTGTTAGATGATTTTGCCCAACTGTAGGCTAATGTAAGTGTTTGGAGCATGTTTAGGTAGGCTAGGCTAAGTTATGATGCTTCGTAGGTTAGGTATTATATATTAATTAATATATATTAATTAATATATATTAGGTATTAATATATATTAATTCAATATATTTTTGAATTAATGATATTTTCAACTTACAATGGGGTTATGTCCTAAGAAGAAGCATCTGTAATTATAATGTAAAATGTCGATAGCTTCCATTGATAAGTAACTTCAGTATTTCCTTTTTTTTTTTTTAAAGCTTGAAGAGCATGCAAATAATAAATGTTTCTAGTAGAAAAGAGATAAGTAACAGGTACAGAAGTCTTGGATCATCTTAAACAAACCAATGTGAATGTCACTATGCACATCCTTCCAAACTTTGTTTCAAGTTAGTTCATGACAAATTTATGCTTATACAAGTGGAATAATACATATATTATGTCTTATGATTTATAGAAGTCATGATTTATGGAAGGTGAACATTTTCACTTTTAAACTATTTTAGGAAAATGATCTAAAGCATTGTGAAAAGAACAATAGAGCAAGAGAAATGAGATGTTAAGTTAATGAAATAGTAATATGCCAAGGACTAATATATTGAAGAGATATTTCCTCAGCTTGGCATGATTTCAGGAAGTAAGTGGATGCATTTTCCACATTCAGGTCTGGAACTTATATTTATTTATTTATTTATTTATTTTGTTTTTCAAAGATGAAGTTGTGCTGTCACTCAGACTGTAGTACAGTGGCGTGACTATAACTCACTGTGGCCTTGAACTCCTGAGTTCAAGCAGTCCTCTCACCTCAGGCTCCCAAATAGCTGAGAATACAACCATGTGCCACCATGCCTGGCTAAAAAAAAAAAGTTTACAGAGAAGGGGTCTTACTTTGCTATCTGGGCTGGTATTGAAATCCTGGTTTCACACGATCCTCCCATCTCTAAAAGTACTTGGATTATAGGCATGAGCCACCATGCTTGGCCTGGGCTTGCTTTTTTATTTTTTAGCTTTTATAGCCCTATACGCTTTAATGCTACATCAGTATGATGAGTGGAAATTTGGATACCATGGTTGGCACTGATTTGCTCTCTTGGCGAGGAGGCACCACTATCACGCTATGTTGAGATTTTCGGCAGTCAAGATCTGGGGACTCTCTTGTAATGGCCCTATCCCTGAAATCTGTGGGAATAACCCAGGAGACATGTAACGACTGCTCCCAGAGGAAGCAGCAATCAGTACACTGATTACCTTACCAAGCCAAGTATCTCTGAACTTCAAAACTGTGCCAGAGGAGTAGAGTTTTTTTAACTTCCTCTGCTCTGTCAACAGCTGACATAGCAGCTGATTTTGACGGTGATGACATCCAGAGTAATGACTGAATTCCCATGATCTGCTTTTCTACTGTTAAGGAGGGATTTTTAACTGATAGCATTTCTCTCATCTTACTTATTTTATTTATTCTTCTATGCCAATTACTTACAAATTTTGGCTTATTTTTGATTATGCTATACCATTTGAAAAACATGAAATTCAAGTTGATTGATTGCTATAATTTTCTCTCATCCATATTCTGGATGAATCAAAGATGAGGCTGGCAGTGTTTCTTATCCTTTGAAAACATTTGGATCATTTTCACAAACGGAAAAGTTACATGGTTTCCTGGAGACATTGATGTATTCTTCTGGAAGGGTTGGGGCTCTAGTCACTGAGAATTACTAATTGAACAAAAAGCCTACAGATCACTATATGATTGTGTGTGCGATGGGGAAGAGGAAAGAGAGAAAGAAGGAAGAAAGAGGTTAAAATTTCATTTGAAAGGACAGTTTTATTGTTGGCCTAGAAACTAAAGACTGTCAATAAAAAAGAGGAACCATTCTAAAATGTTCTTAACTTGTTGCATGCGTGTACTTTTATTTCTTAATAAAGCTCAAGTCGTTTCTCATGAATGTCAATGAATAGAGAAACATTTCAGGATGTGTTTGAATTAGCAGTTGGTTGGAGCTTGGCCGTAGCAGAAAAGGACAGCTGTTTGTTGTGGGTCCTCGTCTCCATGGTGTTGGGCAGTACATCTTCAGCTTTTCTGGGAAGACCCCAAAGTAGGAATAGACAGAGAAAAACAGAGCATGAGGGCGTGACTGCATGCTGGTCAGATGGAATTCGGCCTGTACTGCTCTGGCAGAGCTTCTCCAGAGGTTAGAATGTTTTGCTTTCAAAACATTTGTTTGCTAAGGGTAGAAAGGTCCCAGCCTCACCCAAGACCTCCCGATTCAGTCTCTGTGGGGAGCTGCTTGGGAATCTGCATGTTAGAGAAGCTCCCAGGATAATTGTGATGTGTGGTCATCTTTAAGAACTGCTAGTGTAAGTAATGGTGAACAGTAGCACTGACTGGAAGCACTGTAGGACTTGCGTGTGTGTGTGTGTATGTGTGTTTGTGTGTGTGTGTTGTGCAAGAGCTATGAGATAAAATCAGGCTACTGGAATTTGCCAAGAAGCAGCATGGGAGACACATTAACTAGAAGCTAAGGATGTGGCCATAGACCTTCCTAGAAACTCCCTTCTTTAGGGTGTGCACTTCTGGATTGCACTGGCTAGTCCTGATTAAATCCTGTATTCACAGGCTCAGCGCAGACTGGGCTCCAGAAAAGGCCATCTACAATGTTTTCTTTTAAAATTTTCTTTACTATTTATCTTTGATTTCCTACCTCCCGCAGGAGTCCTAGGTCCAACTTTCTTTGGTGAATTTGCAGGGATTTCTGATGGGCCTCTGGTTTCATAGGTTTCCCTCTTATTTTCTACTCCTTTTATTTGCAATGTCAACCTACAAACTTAACAGATCGAACAAACTTTGAAGGGAAACTACAAAATCTGGAACCACATCCGATGCTTTCTATTATACGCCCAAAGTCTGTTGTATATGATAAAAATGAGGTTTTATTTACTTCCTGGGCACACCAAACATAAACACTCTCTAATGAGGAAAAGAACCCAATGTGGGGAAAATGCTGGATACTAATGGATGGCAATGATTTATGGAACTCTGGGCTCAGGGTAGTGAAGGATCATCATAAGGGAAGACACTCTTCTACAGTTTGATGTAGCTGAGATGACTTTATATCCTAGTTTGCAAGACACTCCTAGTTTGCAAGATACTCCTGGCCTCACCTGTTGAGCTGGTGTCCCAACTAGTTAAGATCCCTTTCATGCTCCCCATTGTCCTGGTTCAGATAATGTATTCATGTGGTCACCGTGAGGACAGGAAACAGAGAGGAGATTTTTCTTTACATCACCAAATAGTACTCATTATGTGGTTTATCCCATTTCAGGTTCACCTCTAACATTTGAGGGCCCAGGACAAGAGACCCCCCTATTCCACAACCTATTCCTTCTTTTCTTGCCCTGGCACCACTGTGCAAATGGAGGATCCTTGTAAGAATGTGTGCGGATGAGCCAGACTGCGCACTCAACTTTATTCACACCCATATCCACTAGCTGCCCATGACCACCCCTCAGGCCTAGGGGTGTACACACTGTTGTGAGTTGATCTGCTTTGGGAGGGTAAAGACCCACACAGGCCCTGGAAGATGGCTTTGGACTACTTGAAGCAGGAAATTCCAGGGCCTTGTGCCTGGGGAACAGTCTAGAAGGGAAGTTGTCTCTGCACTTGGGTGTGTATCACAGCCCTGCAGACTGCTGGTTCCATGGGGAGGCATGGGTAGAGGAGGGCAGGAGAGGGGCATTCTAAAGCATCAGCCCGTTGATAGGGCTACCTGGCCCTAGACTGGTCCTGTCCTTTTCACTCCTGCTTTTCAGAGATCCTCCTTCCAACACACCTTGAGCATCTCAGTAAAGCAAGCTTCCTATGCCATTCATGTGAATAATGCTTGGTCACCAGACTGGGGTCCAGGGGTATTCTTCATCTGGTCTGATAGAAATCCCTTGTCTTTAAATGTCATATATTAAGGTAACAACTCAATTTTTCAGGTTGAAAGAAAAACTTAAAATACATGAGTTAATGTTTTAAAAGTCAACCAAAGGGAAGGCACCTCTTCCCAGTGTGTTTCATCAATTAAAATCTGGTGAATGGTTTTTTGTTTGATGGTATGTTCCACCATGTGTGAGCATGAAGATAGGAAAACTGTTTGCTCAGCCATTTTCACTGTGATTTGGTTTGTTGGAGAATCAGTCAAATGGAAAGGCTTTCCTCTGATGTGATTACAGAATCAAATATTTTACGATTCCCTGATACTTCTGAATCTTGACTAATTATTTAAGTCAGTGAATACTTTCCCTTCCTTTTCCTTGACTCCCTTAGGTTAGAAATATCTCACAGGGCAGTACAGTATTTCCCTGGGCTAGGTGCACTTTCCGTTTCATGGGTTATTGGGTGCCTTGTAGATAGGGTCCTTGTGCACAGCAGGCAGATCGTGCACTGCACAGTCCTGGAGGTACATTTCACAAAGAGTTATGCGTGAGATTGTACAACATGGTAGCTCTGTCCATGCATGTTTGGGGCAGGGATTCCCCCTAACTATGTACTCTCTGGGAGACCTGATTTTCCTCCTCTTTCTCTCACTAATCATAAGCTTATGGAGAAGATGGGTGTTTGAGGAGAAAAAGTTAAAAATAATGTTATTTTCTGCATTTTTCTCCCATTTTTTTGAGAGCACTCATTCTTTTTCTAATATTAATGCAGATCAGGGAAAATCAAAGCCATTTGTTAAAGAACTAACTATTATGCAATAAATTATCAACCAATAACACCAATGGTATGTTTACAAACTCCTGTTCTATCTCGGTGGGTTGATTAACTTCCTTAGGGGTCCAAATAGTTATGTCTTTTCCATTTTTATAAATGGTTCCAGCCAGGCTTAGTGGCTCATTACTGTAATCCCAGCACTTTGGGAGACCAAGGTGGGTGAATCACCTGAGGTCAGGAGTTCAAGACCAGCCTGGCCAACATGGTGAAACCCCATCTCTACAAAAATACAAAAATTAGCTGGGCATAATGGCAGATGCCTGTAATCCCAGCTACTCAGGAGGCTGAGGAAGGAGAATCACTTGAAACCCAGAGGTGGAGGTTGCAGTGAGCCGAGATTGGACCATTGCACTCCAGCCTGGGTGACAGAGTGAGAGACTCCATCTAAAAAAAAAAAAAAAAAGTTCTGAATTTATAAAATTAAAAATGGACATTTACTCAATTAATTAAGCTGGAATTAATAGTGTAAAGGGATCTTTCAAATACCCATGTGTTATTCCCCACTTGTAACCAATAAAACTTATACCAGAATGTTCTGCCAACTTCTGGATGAACAAGGAGACTGGCCCCCAAATGTCAGTCTCCACTCCCACCTCAAAAGAAGTAACCAAGAACACCTCCTGCTCTGGGACCAGAGGAGACATCAGCCTCTGAGGCTTGCTGAAGAGGGGAGAAAAAGAACAGCAAGAAGCAACTGAACACATTGACGAAGTACAAAATGAAATAGACAGACTTAATGAACAAGCCAGTGAGGAGATTTTGAAAGTAGAAGAGAAATATAACAAACTCCGCTAACCATTTTTTTTTTTTTTCAGAAGAGGTCAGAATTGATCGCCAAAATCTCAAAGTTTTGGGTAACATTTGTCAGCCATCTACAAGCGCCTGCGCTGCTTGGGGAGGAGGACTAAGAGGCACTGCGTTATTTGACCAGGGTCGAATTGACAGAATTAGAAGATATTAAATCAGGTTACAGAATAGATTTTCGTTTTGATGAAAATCCTTACTTTGAAAATAAAGTTCTCTCCAAATAATTTCATCTGAATGAGAGTGGTGATACATCTTCAAAGTCTACTGAAATCAAATGGAAATCTGAAAAGGATTTGATGAAACATTCAAGTCAAACGCAGAATTAAACTGGCAGGAAGAGGCAGCATGAGGAACCAGAGAGCTTTTTTACCAGGCTTACTGACTATTCTGATGCAGGTGCTGATGAATTAGGAGAGGTTATCAGAGATTATATTTGGTCAAACTCATGACAGTGCTACTTGGTTCCCGATACAGATGATGAAGAAGGAGAAGAAGGTGATAATGGTAATAATGAAGAGGAGGGAGGAATAATTAGGAGATATTGATGAAGAAGGGGGTGAGGATGAAGGTGAAGAAGATGAAGATGCTAATGAAGGGGTGGAAAGAGAGGAGGATGAAGGGGCAGATGACTAATAGAACACTGATGGGTTCCAACCTTCCTTTTGAATAATTTTCTCCAGTCCCTGGGAGCAAGTTGCAGTCTTTTTTCCCCCTCTTGTACTCAGCTGCCCTGTTCTTGAGGTCTCTTTTCTCTACACCATGGTCTCAACTTATTTTGGGGGATATATCTTGAACAGAATGCAAAGTGTCTCTACCCCTTCCTATTTGAAATTCATTTTTATCCCTTCCTGTTCAAACAAAAACTGTATGGAATCAACACCACCAAGCTCTGTGGGAAAAAGAAAAACCTGCTCCCTTCGCTCTGCTGGAAGCTGGAGGGTGCTAGGCCCCTGCATAGTAGCGCATAGAGTTCTAGCATTTTTCCTCCTTTCTCTGTATATTGGACTTAGAGAGTATACTGTGTCTCTATGTGAATATGGACAGTTAGAATTTACCAACATGTCTACTTTCTCTTGTTTAAAAATGAAAAAAAACCTTAAAAAAATTGGGGTTATCGAAGGTCAGCAAAGGGTGGGTTTAAGATATTTGGGTGGGTTAAACGGGCATTTTGACAACATGGCTTCTCCTTTGGCTTATTTATTGTGATATTTGACAGACATCCTTGCAGTTTAAGATGACACTTTTAAAATAAATTCTCTCCTAATGATGGCTTTAGCCCTGCCAGTCAATAGGAGATTCAGCAGAACCTGTAGGATCTTATTTGGAATTGACATTCTCTATTGCAATTTTGTTCCTGTTTATTTTTAAATTTTCTTTTTGTTCCACTGGAAAGGAAAGATGATGCTGAGTTTTAAATGTTAAAAGTGTACAAGCTGCTTTGTTACAATACAACTAAATGTGTACATACATACACACACACACCTCCATCCCCAAAATTACACTGCTTTGGGTAGTTAGTTGTCCGTTGGAAAGGTGCTCTTTGTATTAGAGCTTCAGAGAACCTAGTCTTTTATTTGTCTATAATTAGGGACTCAACTGAGTGGGAATAACTATTCTGTTAGTTGCTTGTTACATTTTTGGTTTTCAGAGGTGACATATTGAGGAGGTGCATGTGTGGATTGCAGCGTTAAGTATCAATGGGTCCTGGTGTGTGGCGTGTGTGCTCACTCATTACCTTGATGTGCTGCTCACTACCATGTCTCTCCTTACACTATTGGAAACTTTCATTCTTAATAATTTAATTTATTCCTACCAACTCGAGCCTCCCATGACAAACTGATAAACCAGACTTGATGAAGTCCAGTTATATTTTAATTCTCTTCTGTCAAGCCCAAGGGAGAATTTTTTAGTGACTGTGCTGACCTATATGTCTTGAAAAAACTTTAACTGCAGGAATTTTGATGTATAATGAAGCCAGGAGAGGGACAGGCTTCATTTCAAAATGCTGCAAATAGATAGAATCTAAGCAAGCAACATGACACACATTCTTTGTTTGTTTCTTTTCCTTTGTGTGTGTGTGTGTGTGTGATAAAATCTTGCTCTCCTGCCCAAGCTGGAGTGCAGTGGTACCATCTTGGCTCACTGCAACCTCTGCTTCCCGTTTTCAAGTGATTCTCCTGCCTCAGCCTCCTGAGTAGCTGGGACTGCAAGTGTGCGACACCACGCCCAGCTAATTTTTTGTGTGTTTTTAGTAGATGCAGGGTTTCACCATATTGGCCAGGCTGGTCTTGAAATCCTAGCCTCAAGTGATCCACCTGCCTTGGCCTCCTGAAATGTTGAGAGTCTGACACGTATTAGGTGCTTAATAAATTATTTGTTAACTGACTAAACAAATGAATAGGATCTTGTTCAGAGACATTTCAAAGCAGAGAATCTCTGCCACAAATGCTTACATCAATGCCTGTTGAGCAGCACTGTCTTGTTTGCTCTCCCAGAAAGGGATTTGATTTGGTATTTGCTGAAACACGTCCCCATCTTACAGATGACATTGAGACTCAAAGAGTTACACACTTTCCTCATAGCTACTAAGCACTACAACTACAATTCGAATTGTGCTTTCTGACTCCAAGTCTAGGTTTCTGGGATTTCAAGGATTTCCTATCTTTTTAAAGTCATGCGGCAGAACAATATAAAGAAGCAGCTGGAAAAACTGAAATGGAATTGCTATTTACTCTTACATAGGAAGAATAACGGTAACTCTTGAGGACTCAGAGGTATTATAGCAATAAAAATAAGACTGAGGTAGCAGAAGCACATAGACATACAGTGAACATTTGCAAACATCCTTCAAAAGGCATAAGTTCTAAGGACAGGAAAAATGAAGAAGCAGAGAAGTAAGGAAATGTGCCTAAATCCTTCCAAGCTGTTTCTTTTGCTATTCAGGTCATGTCTTCTAACTCTGAATCAAAGTTTCGGGAAAAGCTTATGGCAGATGAGACTTGGAAGTACATTAGCAAACAGGAGGGGAAAAAGGGTTTCCCCATTTAGAGGTTTATTGCTGAAAAAAAAATTCATTCTCTTCTGCTAAATGGGGCAGGGATTCCATGGTATTAAAACCAAAATTGTTTGACCATCTGAGTTACAGTAATTTTAGTGCTTAGGTTGTTTATTTTCACTGTATAGCACAACCAAATACTATTCTGCCTGGCTACATGGAATGAGATATGGCTAATTAGATTTCTTGGCTAACCCAGATTGAGGCAGAAATGCCACATCTGCAGCAGCACCCTTAAACCTGGGGAAAGAGTCTCTTGCCTTACGTCACTTGCTTTAGAGGGCCCTGCTGGTCTTCCTCCACTGTGCCACGCCGTTTGGGGAGAGGATTCTGCAGAGCCATGCGGATATTGTCACTCCAAGGCACCCCATTCCCTCTTCTAAACCACTTGGTATGCCACAATTCCTGCCTAAGTGATCCCAAGATGACTTCCAGGGTTTACGTGGGTCTCTCTTGGGGTCACGTCTCCCAAAGGTGAACTGTAGCACTTACGTTGTGCACTCCTAGGACCATAGAATGTGGGGCTGTGTATGAATCTTAGATGTGTGGGCTGAGGTGTTCTTGGGAGTGTGCGCAAGGCCTCTCACTGCAGAAAAGAACTGAAGTTGGGAAAGCGAAGAGAAGGGAGTAGGCTACTGGCTGGAGACTCTTGGCTCCAAAAATTTTAGGCATAGACTGAAATTTCAAACTCTCCAGTGGGAAATCATTTAGAGCAGTCAACTGATGCTGACTATAAAGTACATGCACTGCTTTGAGTAACTCGGCTTGACCGCAGAAATCCTTGCGCGGCCTCCCGGTTGGCATGAGGAGCCAGTGGTTACTGTTCTCTGGGTGTGAATGCTGTAGGTACTAGGTATACTAGATATGACTGTTCTCCAGAGACGTTCCTAAGGAGTTGCTAATGGTGGTGGTAATAATTGCTGTTATGACTTCATGAACATTGAAATCTTTTATTTTTTTGTATAGTTGTTTCCTTGAATACTGGATTCTAAAAGTGCATGTGTATGTTCTAGCAAACTGATAATTCTAGTTAGTTGACTTCCAGTTATTTAAGTTTTTACTGTAGTTCATATTGGCTACTTGTTCAGAGTCTAGGCAATTTTACATGGGCATATTTTATTCTTTCTCCCTAACTCCATTAGTCTTCAAGATCAGGAAGAGTTGTGTTAAAACAGAACCTTCCTCTGTCTCTCATTTCACTTGTTCTCTCTCTCTAAGGTATATTGTTGCCTACTATATCCTGGGCCCTGTGCTAGAATTTCTCTTGTGCTAATATTTAATGATAATATGTGATGGCTGAAAATGTCATCTTGTGTTTAATAAATTCACAATAGAAAATAACTTTGTTTCCTCACAAATTTTTACACACATTTAAAATCAGCACTTCAAGTATTTCGCTTTTCTTTTCTGGAGAGAAACTAACAACTGTAGATATTTGTTGACATAAAAAAAATGCATGCAAGAATTTTAAAATTTTATACCCTATAATTAGTTGTATGCTGTTAATTAGACCTCTTCTTTAACTCTCTTACTGTACACACTCTTCTGTTTTTCCAAATTCTCTCTCTAAATTCTTCACCCTGCTCCCCATTCTTTCCCTGCCTTGTCTCTGTTTTTGCCTCTCTTGCCTCATTTTTCCTTCTTCTTCTCTGTCTCACTTTCTTCCCCACCTCTTCTCTCTCGTTTACACTCCCTGCTCATGTATGTACCAATTTGTCTTTGTTTTTATATTGTTCCTTTGTTTTTTAAAAAATCTTTTTAAAAAATTTTATTTTATTTTAAATTCCGGGATACGTGTGCAGAACGTGTAGGTTTGTTAAACAGGTAAATGTGTGCCATGGTGGTTTGCTGCACCTATCAACCCATCACCTAGGTATTAAGCCCCACACGCATTAGCTATTTGTCCTGATGCTCTCCCTCCTTTTGCTGCTCCTCAGCAGGCCCTGGTGTGTGGTGTTCCCCTCCCTCTGTCCATGTGTTCTCATTGTTTAGTTCCCACTTATGAGTGAGAACATGTGGTGTTTAGTTTTCTGTTCCTGCATTACTTTGCTGAGGATGATGGCCTTTGGCTTCATCCATGTCCCTGCAAAGGACATGATTTCGTTCCTTTTTATGGATGCATAGTTTTCCATGGTGTACATGTACCACATTTTCTTTAGCCAGTCTATCATTGATGGGCATTTGGGTTGATTCCAGGTCTTTGCTATTGTGAATAGTGCTGCAGTAGACATACAGGTGCATGCATCTTTATAATAGAATGATTTATAATCCTTTGGGTATATAACCACTATTGGGATTGCTGGGTCAAATGGTATTTTTGGTTCTAGATCCTTAAGGAATCACCACACTGTCTTCCCCAATTGGACCAAGCATCTTTTAAGGTAACAAATGACATCCAAGTGTGAAGTCCCAGGATTGTCACAGTCTTGAAGATTGATCCTCTTGCAGAGTCATCCTCATTTTGTGCCTGAGAAGACAGGTCCAGTGAATTATATTACTTGTCCAAGCCCACACAATGACCGGGCTTTCTAGCTCTGATTTTTCAGTCTAGTCCTTTTCTTAAAAATAGTTTCTGAATATATGCAGGTAAAAATAATGAATAAGCCACCGTAAGTTATAGTCTGCTTCTATTGCACCAAGGAAAGAAGACAAGGGGGAGGCATGAACATAAAAGAATACAGGTGCCCTTATACATTGTTTCCTCAAAAGATCATGAAAAGATAGCTTAGAAATTGCCAGTAAGAATTATAGACAAACAAGCTTAGACAAGTTGATGCAGAGGGTAGTGTATTTAAAGTTAGAAAGCAGGAGAAGTACACTTGTCAACAGGAAGAAAAGGAGGAGCTGCAGACATGACAACTGGAAAAACCATTTCAAAAAAAATAAAGAAGGTGATCCTTCTTGATTTTTCTCGTTTTGAAATTTATGGCAATGTGTACAACAAACCTATTTTAGTGTATAAATTAAAATTAGTGTACTATAATTTACTTGGGCTAATATAAATGTAAAAACCCTTCAGGCTAGACCAGCTGTAATTATATTCCCAAAGATTTGATTTTTATCATTATTTACAGCTAATAAGACATTTATGATCTCTTTTCGGTTGTCTCTGGTGAAGCATTGTTGGCAATACTTTCCTGACTTAAAATTCTCATGTGTGTTGAAATTGAATTAGGAAAATGAGTAAGTAAATAACTTCTCCTAAGAGCATAATCTCTCCTTTGTGACGTGAATTAGAAATCCATTCACATCTGTGGAATAATTCCCAGTTTTGCAACTAAATAATCTGATATGCACAAGCAAACGTGCCTCCTAGTCTTTTCCCAGTCTAGGAGAATTTGGTCACTTTCTACTTAAACAAACAAGCTACATGTGCATTTAAATATGTGTATCATTTTCTCGAAATTAGATTATGAAGAGCTGATCTGAGGTGCAATCAGTTGGATAATTAAACAGCAAAGGTAAGAGGCTTCTGACTGTGCATGTTTACAATGTTAATTGAAAAAATAAAATATGATTTTTAATTCTAAAGGTAATTTGACTATCATTGTACAATGGTCAGATTGCCTTTAGGATTAAAAATGTACAATGATGTAAGGTTCTCTCACTTTTCATTTTAATCTCAAGATTGTGGGAGCATTTGAACCTAGCTTTCTCACAGAGAATGGACAAAGTTTGACTGGAGAAATTTGGCCTCATTTTATGTTTTCTGGGTTGTGTATGGTTGAATGAAAACATGAAGATGCTACTTTTAAGTAATGTTTAAATTTTTGTTTTTTCTTCCTTTATAAAGCTGTGATACTTTATTTTCTCAGATTTGTTTAATCATCTTCAATACTTTTTGGAGTGACTTTTAAAATGGCAAGAAATGTTCCCTCTTCCATAATGTAGCTCTTGCCTCTGAAATGCCATAGATGTTTGAATTTTTTTAAATCTCATTTGTGGCAGTTATTACATTTTGCTTCATGTTATATTAATTTGGCATGCAAACATATCTTTTGTACAAAATTTTAAACTCTTTGAAGACAGGGTTCATATCATTGTCTTCTTTACCTGGTGCCTTTCATTGGGTTGGTGAAATGTTTGTAGAATTGTCAAATGAAGATAAGATATACATTGCTTTCTGAAGGTGGACAGACATGTGGTGGGCTGTTGGTGGGTAATGTGCTCATAAATGTCCTGCAGATTAAGTTGGTTCTTTGATAGAAAATCAAGTGAAAACGTGCATCTACGGTCCAACCTTTTTCTGATGTTATTCAAAATGTAATTCAATGTGATAAATTACATTGAAAATCACTGAGAAATGAGATGACATGTAAATTAGTTGAAGAGAATTGTGGATTTTGTCCTTGGTTCTTTGGATAAGTAAACTTTTAGTGTTTTCTCAGACATTTATGAAATTCCAGGGACTGTGTATTCTTGCATATAGGATATCCAAGTCCTGAGGCTTTTCTTCTTATCATTTCTCATTTAACTGCTTATTAATTCTTTCCAAGAGAAGGAAGAAGAAATATGAATTTTTGCTGTTATTTGAAAATTCCCTTAAAACTGTTTGGACTGTCTTTTGGGCTATTGAGAAAAACTGTTCGGTCACTTTTCCTGGGCTTTTGAGAGTCCAGTTAGAAGAGTTCTTTATTATTGTCATTACATAGTTAATAATATTAATCATATTTGTTTCGCTTTTGTGGAGTGTAACTTTTCAACAAACCTAGTGAAACATTATCCAGACATTCTGGTCGGTAAAGATGCTGATATAAGTTGTGCTACAAGACACTATTGAGCCTACAGTGTAAAACTGGTCCAGTTTCCTCCTTTTGGCTCTGGAGAGAGTCCAGCAGTATAGCTGAGGGTCCCACGGAATAGAGATAAAAGGGAATTCTTCTTTGGCTTTTAAAAATCTCTCAACTCCATTTAAACCTCTGCAAGCTTTCCCCCTTGGGAGATATGGGGTGGTTCCAACATCCTTAATATCAGTTTCCTTTTGGTCGAATTCAACCTTTAATCCCTTCTGAGAATGGGAAAATAAAGACATCTATTATGACTTCCCAAAGGCCTGTAGTTATTGAGAGAGCTGGCAAGACTAGAATTACAACTTGGGCCTCTGCTATTATGAATATATTGCTTGCTGTGAACTCACTCGGAGCAAACTTGTGTTATTGTAGAAGCAGCAAAGAGGCCAATAAAAGAGACATGGGCAAAAAAGACATGGTCATCACAAAGGAAAGATAAATGTTTGAGGTAATGGATATCCCAATTTTCCTGATTTGATCATTACGCATTGTGTACAGGTATCAAAATATCACATGTGCTCCCCAAGTTATGTACAACTATTATATGCAATGAAAACAGTTTAAAAAGTGATCAAAACCAGTAGCAGAAATATATTCCTCATGTAATTGTCATCACATTTGAGCGTTATGTTTTTTTTTTTGTTGTTGTCCTTTAAGTTCTGTGGTACATGTGCAAAACATTCAAGTTTGTTACGTAAGTATACACGTGCCATGGTCGTTGGCTGTATCCTTCATCCCGTCATCTACATTAGGTGTTTCTCCTAATGCTATCCCTCCCCTAGCCCCCCACCCCCTGACAGCCCCCCGTGTATGTTGTTCCCCTTCCTATGCCCATGTGAGAATTGTTCAACTCTCACTTATGAGTGAGAACATGTGGTGTTTGGTTTTCTGTTCTTGTGTCAGTTTGTTGAGAACGATGGTTTCTAGCTTCACCATGTCCCTGCAAAGGACAAGAACTCATCCTTTTTTATGACTGCATAGTATTCTGTGGTGTATATGTGCCACCTTTTCTTTATCCAGTCTATCATTGATAAGCATCTAGGGTTTTTAATAAGACATTGGCCTTCTGTCTACCATAGTTAGGAGGCCTAGTGATCTCCTGTACTGTGGGGTATCAGTTCATTAGTCTTCTCCAAGAACACATGTTAAGTGCTCACTTAATGCAGAGCACTATCTTCAATGCTTTGAAGATTCTAAATTCCATTTTTGACCCAGCTTCTATGTTGGGCAGCTTATTTTTATGATTTTTTGCTTCTGCTTCCTCATTTATATGTAGGAGATGGTAATAGTAATGGCCAGGTGATCTCACAGGGAACCGCAGGTTGATGGTGGGGAAGCATCTTATTCTAATATACCCATTTAAAGACATAAAGACAGCATTTATATATTTATAGTCAAATCAATGGTCCATCTAATTTTTTGCAGGTAAAGATAGATATCACCATGTATATGGCCAATTATCTTTATCCAGTTCAATTTGGCTAGGTCAATGAAACTTGTATTTATGTTAGACTCTTGTATTGTATAAAACAAGTGTAATAGTGCCCCTAATTTACTTTTGGTAAATTGAGGTTAAGTGATTTTCCCAAACTTATTTTAATATAAACTAAATTGTAGCTACATGTTTTACGGTCCCTAACCTTGGGTTCTCATTTAATTGTTCCGCAAAGAAATGCTCATGTTAAAATTATCTTTTTAAATGGCTCACTCAGACCTTTTGTCCCTCTCTTCCCCAAGCAAAACAACTAACCCTCATTTTTCAGTTTGTTTTGAATTCAGTTTGTCCAACCTAGGCTGGAGATAGGTTAATTAAATAATCATATACCGTGATTAATATGGGGTCAGCATTTATGTCATATTGGGGTGAAACCACTTTTTGAATATCTAGAAGATAGTGAAATGTACTTAATACTAACATTATCATGAATATCAGTCACAGGTTTAGAAGTCTTTTGATATATATGAGCTAAATATGGGGTTAAATACCCACTGATTACATCTTAACAGATTTTTTTTAAAAAAGATAAGTCTCTGAATCAGCTGGTGTGTTTTGTCTCTTTCTCATAAAAATGACAATAAAATTATGGTATGTGACCATCTGATTATTCCAGTTAAGCAGGATTTTAGTTTCTTTTATTATGAAGAGAGAGAATAATGATTTCTTACTTTTCAGTTCCACTTATGAGAAACTTGTTTCTTTCAGAATACCAAATGAAGCCCTCTTGCCGGCCATCCTATAGGATCTTTGCACTTGAATCTCTGGTTTCTGTATTTGGGACATTTTATAATATCTCCTAAGATTTTTCCAGGTGATCTTTAAAAATGGGCTCCAGGGAGATTTTAATAATCAGATTAATGATTTCTGTGTTTAACTCTTTTAAAACATGTTTTCATGATCCTGTCTGTGTGTGTGGGCGGGGTGGGGGCGAGGCGGGTGTGGGGAGAACAAACAGTAACCAAAGAAACAATAGTGGAACTTAAAAATGTTTTCTACTAACCCATTTGCTAATAATTATTCAGGCAGCTTTATGAAAGCTCTTTGGAAATTCTAGAAGTGTTTCCATTTCAGGCTTAATATATTTGGATCATAAATAAATATCAGATACCTTTTGGAGGCATTAGAAACTAAACATTATGCAAAGGCTACCCTCTGTTGCTTCAGGAGCTTGAATTGTTTTCATTAAAATATCTGCTATGAAAGCACTGAGATTAGATGGGATGTTAGCTCCCCTTTTTGCTGCTATCGAATGTCAGAGAATTTGTATTGTTGGTAGAAACTGAGATTTCATTTTCCTTTATCCCATTCTGATGCTGGCTTCCCTGAAGCAACTCTCCTGCTCCAGATTTTTAACCTCAAGGTAAGTCAGAAAAGGAATTTCAGCAAGGCATGAGTTTGTTGATGGAACATGGGGGAAAACCAAATGGGCGTCTTCAGAATGAAAGTGTATGTCTTTGTCTGAATGTGTGAGAAAGAAAAACACTCAACACAGTGTAAACCTCCTGCTGGTGTGATTACTGAATAGTGTTGATGGTCAAAATATGACTGAAGATTTTTCTGTTGCAAAATGCTTTATGCTATGTGTAGGGCAGGCATCTGTGTGCCTGCCTTTAATGTATGAACTAATAACATTGTGTTCCAAGAAATCCTGTCAGGTCTTTAACAATATCATTTTGTTCTGAGTTATTCTGGTAAATGGATGATTTTGCTTTCAAGTAATTATTTTTGGAATTTCTAAATATAAAGTCACATATGGTTTAATGCATGGGGAGGAGGCTTTTTTCATCAATGAAAACGTTCAGAATTGACAAATTGCATTTTCTTTTAACAAAATATAATTCATTATTCTATTTGGAACAGATGTAAATGTCAACAGAATGCGTTCAAGCACATTTTATGAATGAGATTACAAATAAATGATAATAAGCAAAATCATGAGAAAACCCAACCCAAATAATTGAATTAGAATATACTATAAACACAATAAATTTAAAAACATATATCCCAAAAGAACTGTGGCCAGTACCATAGATATTCTCTGAGGCTACCCTGCTATGGAAGTAACAATAATTCTGCTGAAGCCAATTAGACACCATTGAGAGCAACTTCTTGCTGCCGATGAAGGGCCTGGATCCTGTAGCTTGGTGTCCTTGTCGAGTCCTCAGTGTGTACTCAGCTTGGCCCTGCTAATGCACTCTGGTCTTAAATAAAACAGAGTGGCAAATATTTAGAGTGAGTGTTATGTGTCTTTGGGATTTTTCCTTCCCCACCATTGGTAAATAGCACATTTCCTCTGCTGATTTGTGACCTTTCAGATAACTTCCCTTGTTAAACACATACTCATTTGTGTGGGTGTTTGTTTTCTTTCTTTTTTCAAGAGCTATTCCTTTTTTTCACCTTATATTCAATTGCTTTTAGCACAGAGTAAAGTCTTCTGGTGAATCTCTTGTCTGTAGTTTTGAAAGGAGGGAATGAGAAGCAAAGGATTGGCAATCACGAAGACAAACCTACAAATGCAAACTAAGTAGAAACATGCTTTTTCCATTGCAAATTATGCTGAACTACTACAGGTTGTAATCCCTATGCTGATATATCTCAGAATAAAATGTAAGTTGGTTGAGATGCTATTCTGAAGCACGTGATTTGGTTTCATTGATTGATAAATTGAACCGTATGATGATAGTTGTAGATTTTCAGAGGCCCCATATGGACTGTTTGAAATGAAAATGTTAAATTGGCAATGGATGAGAACATCCCGCATGCCCTGCTCCATACTAACTTTGATTCCTAGGAATCAGCACACGTTAGAGAGCTGGAGGCCACTGTATGGTGTGCAAGTGCCCTTGTGCTGAAGTGACACCAGAGCTATCACCACATTACTGTCAGGCCATCCATCTGAGGCAGTGTTTTCCTTCTTGTTTCAGTCTGTATCATTCCTGGAGAATGTGCCAAGGGCTCCAGGGCAGTGCTGAGGCCTCTAGTCCCCCAGATCTCTTTCTCTGTTCCTTCATCATTTTTCATGTCTGACTCTGTAGTTTTCCTGTGTTCTCTTCTCTAATTTCTGGGCCAAAGCTTGGCAGGGGGCAGATGCGGGATTAGGTTGAAGAGACCCGTGTGAGGAGGCTACCAAAGTCCATTGTGCTGTACCATAGGTGTTACATTAGACTAGTGAAGGGATTATAGAATTTAGCTCTCCATCTGAATTATATTATCAGCACATCACTATGAGTCAGCCTGCTGCTTTCAGGGTTGTGTATTTTTTCCATCGTTATTTCTACTTTACTGCTAATGATATTGGTATCATTTGTTGTATCAATGCAACTGAATATTACTTTAAATTAATATCTCAACCAATCTAGACTTTCTTGTCTAGCCATGCTAGGTAGTATGGGGAGGTAGTGTTGTTGTTTCAGGCTAGTATATGATAGCATAATTTTGAAGTCTGTTTTTTTCCCCCATTTAACAAACTAGTGTGAACATCTATGCATGCCTTTAAACACTTTTCTCCAAGATAATTTTTTATAGTTAGTTTTTTTAATGGTTAAATAACATTAATTTATCCAATCAAATTTAAAATGTTTTGCTACTGTAAAAATTATTGTGTATCTTCTGGTAGTTAAATCAGGATTATTTCCTTAAGATGCAGAGCTCGTAGGTTAAGAAGTATAGTTATTTATAAAGGTTTGATTTTTTTGGTCAAATTGCTCTCCAGAAAGTTTTTTCCCCCCTTTGATTTATTCTCCTACCAGCAGTGCATGAGAGGGCACATTTTCCCATATCTTAAGTAGTGTTGTTTTTTAAAACCTTTGCCAATCTGATATGGGAAAACTGGCATTTCACTGTGGTTTTTCTGCGTTTGTTAAGTCACTAGTGAGGTTGGATAGTTTGTTTTTGTTTTGTTTTGTTTTGTTTTTCAAATTGCCTATCAATGTTCCGTACTTATTTTTCTTTTGAGATGCTTATTTTACAATTAATTTTATTAACAATTTTACTACAGTATGGATAGTAATCCATGTATCTTTAGGTTGCTTATAATGTAAACTTTTCCCCCAGTTTCTTAGTCACTTTTTGACTTTTTCCCTTGGGTATATTTTTACATGAGAAGTTTTTGTGCATATGGTTGAGTCTTTTTTAATTGTGGTAAGAACATTTAACGTGAGACTTGCCCTTTAAAATTTTTTTAAGTCTGTATTACAGTACTATTAACCAGGCATCCCCTGAGGCCATTTATCCGGCCCCCCACCACACTTCAGGAAGGGGCACCTCTTTCACTGGTGATCAGTGAGAGGAGCACAGTATGTGGCGGCCCTACAATGGTCTGAGGGACAGTGAACTGGCCCCCTGTATAAAAAGTTTGGGGACGCCTGCTATTAACTATGGGCAGAAAATCTCTAGGACTTAATCATTTTAAGTAACTGGAGCTTTATACCCATTGAATAGCATATCCCCACTTCCCCCTTCCCCAGCCCCTGGGCAGTAATTGAGTCTTTGATGTTTTCCTTTTAAAGTTTCTGCCTTTGGAGTTAGTTTAGAAATGACTTCATCATCCCAAGATTACACACACTTTTCCTACATTTTCTTCCAATTTCTTTTTACATGTAAATCCTAATCTATCTGGAATTTATTTTGTTGTATAGGAGTGCAAAAATTTAGCTTTATATTTTTCTTAATTTTCCACTTGCCAGTGGAATAATAATTTGTTGAATAACCTATCCTTTGCTTTTAAAATTTTACCTTAAAAAAACATAATATAAAATTTTGGATCTAGGTTTTTTTTAAGTATAATTCGTTGATTTCTCTTTTTTGGACAGCATCACATTGTTTTAATTACGGTAATGCAGTTAAACATCTGATTGCTTGAATCATTCTTATCTTTTTCAAACACTTCTTGGCAGTTTCTTTCATCATCTCCTGACCAGATGGTTGTCATAATGTCTTAATTGCTCATTCTGCCATTGGTCTCACTTGCTTCTAATCCATTCACAACAAAGTTGGCTGAATTATTGTTCTAAAACACAAATTGGATCACATTACACCCTGCTTGTTGTGTATACTTCCAGCTATTTTTATAAACTAAAAATGGGTCCTTTGCTTATACCAAGATTTTAACCTGATTTCCAAGCAATTTCTGGACTTCAGAGTGCTTGTTGACGCCATTTTGGTGATTTTTTTTTTTTTTCTGAGTAGACTATGGATAGTATAGGTTTTGAAAGAGCCGTGACTCCAAAGAATTAATAACCTCTGTGCCAAAGGAAGGAAGTCAGAGCCTCCTGAATGGCTTGTGAGGAGCAGGTCCTCTCCTGGTCGACGTTGCTTTCTTACCTGCCTGCCCTTTCCCTGACCCTCTTCCACATCTTATACCCTTCCCCTCCTGGACTACTTGCAGTTCTCTAGCCAGTTTGCTGTTTCACGCCCCAGTGCCTTTGGACATGTTATTCCTTCTGCCAGTGTTCTCCCACACATACCCTGCCCATCTGGAAAATTATTCCTTGTCCTTCAAACAAAAATGAAACTCCTCCTCTATGAAACCTTGTCTGATCTCCTTAAGCAATGCTGATCTCTCTCTCTCCTTTATTTTTAACCACTGCACTTAATCTGTATTTTACTGTAACTCTTCTACTCTTCTTCCTCTGCTGGTACTATAGTATCTTTGGGAACAAGTACTGTGTTTTTGTAACCACGGAGCCCACTGCCTGGCATAGTATAGGTACTCAGTGAATGCTTGATGAACAGATGAGTAGATGCCAAAAATGAATGGAGGCAGGATATAGCCCTGGTGAAATCACTGGCAGGGGCTTGTTTGAAATAACTGTGTAAGAAAAAAACAGCATGCCATTAGAGGTAAAGGGACCAGCTTGAGTTTGACAGCAATTGGGTGAAGCCATAATGTCAACTTTGAAATATCACCGTATATTATTTTAAAAAAAAGAAAGAAAGAAAAAGAAACCACATTTAAAGTTCTAAGGATCCTTAAATGAAGACACTTTTCTCCAAATACTTTTCTGAATTTCCTGAGGTGCTTATAACATAGAGGACCTATTTCCTGATGTACTGGGGTCCTAACGCATGCCTAACTATGAGTTGGTCACCAAGTGTTATTGGTAATCACAAGTAATGAAAGCATGGCTTTGGGTGAGTGGGTGGGTAAGGTGGGTGAGGTGGCATATGCCATGTTTTGAACTAAAGCTATCCAAATTGATGTGTAGCCATTGTTTTCATGATTTTAGCACTCTCAGTGGATGTTGAGTAAATATTTCATGAGTAAATGAATGCTGAGTGTATAGCTGGGGGTGTGACAGCCAGCTAACTGTCATGTCTACTTTTTCAACTCTCTGAGGTGGCAATGCTAATTTTGCTGGAGAAAATAGCATCACTGTTTCACTTGGTTCCCTTTATTCATACTACCGACTTTTAGCTAGTTCTTGTTACTACTTACTTTGTTTACTTCTTGGATTCTCTATTGTATTACCATCTTACTCTCGGCAAATGAACCTTGTTTTTTGAGAAGGGTTAAGTTCATCTGACATGACATAAACCCCTCTATTCCACCCCTCAAAGTCATCTACATCAACATTTTTTTTCTCTACCCCAGGGAAAAAGAACCTTTTCGTTTAAGTGTGCTTCCTTTTTTTCTTAAGTATTGCCTAAGCAACTTTTTAGCTTTTAATCTCTTTGTCCATTTGCCTCTTTGTTTGCAGACATCGTTAGAGTTCTTCATCCTTGAAACAACTCAATAAACAAAAACTTTTGCTTGAATTTACTAATTGAATACCTTAACTTTCACTTTTCTTTTTACCTCCAAACTTCTTGAATAACCTATGCCCACCGTCTACACCTTTTCTTTATACATCGAGGTCTGGAACTCTTTATTTCCTGGTTTCTTCTCTCAGTCTCCAAATGATTAAAAAGTCTGTTTCTCAGTTTTCGTTTTTCTTCACCTCTTGATAACACTTGAAACCATTAAAATTCCCCTTTGTTTTTGAATGGGCTCTTTCTTAATGTTTATCACACTCAACTCTGAATTTGCTCATATCTTTCTGTTTTGTTTTATTTCTTCTGTGGTCCTCTTTCTCATGTCCTGAGAGTGGATATTAAGTTGCACCATATCTGCAGGGATGACTCCCCAACCCTAACCTTCAACTCAGAACTCTTTCCTGTGTTCAGATCTACTGTTTCTGGAAAGCTCTACCATCTACCCTACAAAAGCTTCAACAGTAATAGAAATTCCATATAATTTTAAACAAAATTTCACCTATATTTTCTCTGTAATTTGAAATATTTACATTAATGATGCAACCATTTTTCTCTCCACCTAAGTTTGAGACTTCAGAATGAGCTGTTTGCTGATTCTTCTCTCATAGGCAACCAATTTCAATGTTCTCTGATGTCTACTACTACCCAGGCTTTGCTTTATATTTCCGCTTTTGTGGTACTTATCTAAACCCTGTACCGTTGGCTTTTAATATTGTATTTGGCTTTTAAAGATCCATTTCTGGGCTTTAGTTGTTTCTTCTCTAGGATATTTTTTACATTGCAACCAGAGCAAGTCCTCAGAGGTCTAATTACGCCACATTCTTGCTCAAAGATCTTCAGTGAATCCTGATTTCTATGTGATAATGGTTAATTTCCTACGTGTTAACATGTACTCTGAAGCTAGACCTCTGGGATTTCGATCCTAGTCCCAATACTTCCTAGTTTTGTGACCTCAGTAAAATTATTCAACCCCTTTGTGCTTTAGTACCCTTGGTGAAAAATGAGGATAATCATAGTACCTACATCATAAGGTTGTAATAATTAAATGATTACTCTGTGCATAGTAAACATTCAATGAATTTATGCTATTATTATTAATCTGCTATTTGTGGGCTTTCATATTTTGTTTCAAATCCAACTTTTTTACTTCTAACCATTTCTAAACACACTGTACATTTTTCAACATATATGTGCATTTGAATGTCTATCTTCTGCTTCCTCTGCCTGTAATACCCTTTTCTACCCTCTGTTTCTCCTGTGTCTTTAGAAATTCTATCAGTTCTTCAAATGAACCTCGAATAGACTTCCTCCATGAGCCTTCACCTATCATACCAGCCATAAATGATTGTTTAAGCTTATGAACTTTCACAGCCTATTTTATACTTTTCCTGCTTATTTAATTCATGTTGGCTTATTGTTTAGTTACATAGAAACAAATCTTATGTTGCCTGATAGACTGTAAACTCCTTGGAAACAGGGTTTGTGTTTATTTTTTCCTATCCCCAGGTAACAAGGAAGGTTCCCCAAGCATAAGTTTAATAAGTATTTGTTGAATGAGTACTTGAAGAAGGGTGTAGATTTTGGATAAGAAATCATCATTATCAAACTAGTCAAAATGGTAAGAGTATTGTTTTGGATACATAAGTATAGAATTAGTACCTCTCACTCATACCCCACTAATACTCACGTTTTTATTGGTAGCTTGCTGCTTAATTGGGTTCTGGTGGTTACCTTGCAAAGACTCTGAAGTAGGAAAGAGCTTAGCACATTTAGAAACTCACAGATCAGTACTGCTGTAGTGAAGTGAAGGAGGGAAGAGTGCCATGGGTTGAAGTTGGAAAGAGATGGGATAGGTCACTAGAACTTGCAGGCCAAGTTATGGAGTGTATTTTTATTTTATTTTTGTTTGCTTTTTTAGAACAATGCAAAGTCTTTGAAGGGTTTTAAGCTGGGGAATAAAAAGATAATACTTTACTTTTAAAATTGTACCCAGTATGGATGGAAGACAGAGAGTGGGAAGATGAGTGAAAGCAGAGAAACCAGTTGGGAGCTCTTGCAGGTGAAAGACTGCATGGCCGGGGCTCAACTGGCAAAAAAGGAGACGGACAGAGGTGGGTGGAATTCAGATTTGCTTTGAAAGTAGAATAGACAGGATTTGCTGATGAAATGTAAGGGGAAAGAAAGAAAGCAATTTGATATGATGTCTCAGTTTCTCACTCAAACATCTACATGGATGTTGTGGCCATCATGTTTCTTATTTAACTTATGGTTGCAAGAAGGTTTCATATAGTAGATAATTTCCAACTGTTCTCAGGCATCACTTTACCTGACTTAATACAAAAGCCTGATGCCATTTGAGATAGGATGAATTGTTCCAGTACAACCTTCGCAGACCGGGTGATTGTGTGTGCTTGTCATGCAGTACTCACTGAGGTGTAGGTGGATGACTTCATGGAGAAGATATATCTTGAGATGGATCTAGAATGAATATCAAGCTAAATTTAGAATTATTCGAGATAGAATGAAGTTTATGTTCATGACTTGCCATCCATTTTTATCAATATTGTGGGATGTCTATTATTCTATTAAAAATATGTATTTTCCCAGTTATAAGAGCTTTGATATTGGTGTGAAAATAATGGTTCCTAATTAAGCCGTAGGGTATTTTTGGAATTTAAACAAATGTTTGGTGAATATCAACTGTGAGCTTCTGGAGAAGTAAAATATTGTATCGGGGGATGCCTTGTTCTTTTTAAAGGCCATGTTGTGTTCTGGTACTTATATGTCATATCAGGTACATAGCCAGTACCTTTCTAGTGGACATTTAGGTTGTCTTAACCTTTTCCTGTCTCCAATAGTATACAATTGTGCAAGTATATCTGTAGGACGAAATCTTAAGGATGAAAAGATAAAAAGCAGTTACCAAATTTACCATCTACCTTTCCAGAAAGGTGTCTGGGAATGACTGCTTTTCTTATCATCCTACCAACACAGGTACTAATTTTATGGAGAAAAATTGCTACTTCATTTTAATTTTAATTCATGTTTCTTTCGTCAGGAGTACAATCAAGCACCTCCCCCCTGTTAACATGTCTGTTTCCTCTTCTCATTGTCAATCATTCTACATTCTGTTAACATTCTCATTGTCAACGTCTACAATTATGAGAAAGTAATGACTGTCAAAAAGAAAATTCGTTCATTTTTCTGACATTTCTCAAGGCACTGAATGGAGGTCCTAATTTTCAGGTCTGTGTAGACTGACTTGGGTTACTTAGGTAATGGTCTGTCTTTTGTCAATGAATACATGTATTGAAGCACATATGTGCCAGGCTCAGTCCTAGACACAAGAGGTATAATCAATGAACAAAATACACACGATATTCTACCCTCATAGAGCTTACATTTTAAAGGTGAAGCATGCAAAAACTAAATTAGCTAAAAAATGTAAGTATCAAGTGGTAGCAATACCACACAGAAGAATAAAGCAGATAAATGGTTTAGATGGTGAGGATAGGAGAGCTGTTCTTTCAGATGAGGTTAACAGAAAAGGCATTTCCAAGTATTTCTCCCTGCTTCTTTCTCATCCGTGTGCTCTAATTTTATTCTCCCTCCCTTGTTTCATTCTTACTATATCTTGCAGGTGTAAATTCTCTAACACAGAACATGGTTAGCGTTTGGTTAATAGCTTTCCCATAATAATTGCATTAAAATGATTTCTCTCCGCTATGAATTCCCTGACATGTCAGAATGAATGAAGGCTATCTAAAGGCTTTTTAAAATCTGGGCATATTCCAGCCCTCACTGAGGGCCACTTCACTCCATTCTCAGATAGTGCCCACTGTCCTGCATATGCCCTTCTTAATGGGACTGGTTTATGACTTTTTTTCTTTAAGACAAAGTCACTCTTCATTTGGAAAAGTTGTTCTAATAAGGGAAAATGGAAATAAAAATTCATCATAGCTTCTATGGCCAGACATAAAATGTCCACAGCAGGATTGGTCTGAAAACATAAGCTTTTATTAATTTGTTTATCTGGATGCTTCTGAAGTTAGAAAGAAAGACTTTCACCATTGAAGCAGTGGCAACTGAATTTCCATAATGGATATCAAAGATCTAAGGAATATCCTCAATTTACATATTCTTTCAAATTTATGTTCAAAGAAAGGGTAATCATATAAATGTAAAGTAAAATAAGAAAAAGCCCAAATGTATTAAGACTATTCAAGGCCCATAATGCAAATTTCAGTGAAAAATTCTACCAGTAGGTTATGGAAAACAGAGAGAAACTTGGGATCCAAAGATAGAGGATATCTGCCATCAACTTTCAGTGAAACTGCAAGCTGGCCACTTTGCTTTTCTTGTGGTCTAGAGTCAAATGTGAAACAATAATAGCCTTTATTTATTAAATATTTTACATGAGGAACTGTGCTCAGTACATTATATATTATCTCACTTATCCTTATAGTGAACCTGGACGGTAGTAATTTCATTATACCTTACAGGAGAATAAACTTAGGCTTAGAGACAGGTCAAATAACCTGCCTAAATCAACCAGTTAATAAATGGAATTGGGATTTAAACTTACATCTGTCCGATTCCAAAGCTTGTACCCAACCAGTATTTACTGAGTACCTTCCAAAGAGTCAAGCAAGTTTAAGATAGGTTCACATATGTTTAAATATCACAACAACCAGATAAAGTAGATCTTCTGTTAAAGATGAAGGGCCGGGTGCAGTGGCTCATGTCTGTAATTCCAGCACTTTGGGAGGTTGAGGCGGGTGGATCAAGAGGTCCAGAGATTGAGACCATCCTGGCCAACATGGTGAAACCCTGTCTCTACTAAAAATACAAAAATTAACTGAGCATGGTGGCATGTGCCTGTAATCCCAGCTACTTGGGAGGCTGAGGCAGGAGAATCGCTTGAACCTGGGAGGCGGAGGTTACCGTGAGCCAAGATCACATCACTGCACTCCTGTCTGGCAACAGCGAGACTCCATCTCCAAAAAAAAAAGATTAGGAAATGAGGTGGAGGAGGAAAAGTGATTGCATTGAGGTCATACATCTAGAGTGGTCAAGTCAGAATATGTATGAACTCAAGACCTCTAGCTCCAAACTCATGAATTTATATATATATATATATATATATATATATATATATATATATATATATATATAAATTGCATTTTAGATTCTGATACATGTGAAGAACATGCAGGATTGTTGCATAGGTACATACATGGCAATGTGGTTTGCTGCCTCCATCCCCATCACCTATATATGGCATTTCTCGCCACGTTATCCCTTCCCAACTCCCTACCCTCCACTGTCCCTCCACTAGTCCCTGCCAACAGACTTCAGTGTGTGATGCTCCCCTCCCTGTGTCCATGTGTTCTCATTGTTCAATACCTGCCTATGAGTGAGAACACATGGTGTTTGATTTTCTGTTCTTGTGTCAGTTTGCTGAGAATGATGGTTTCCAAGTTCAACCATGTCCCTACAAAGGACACGAACTCATCATTTTTTATGGCTGCATAGTATTCCATAGTGTGTATGTGCCCCATTTTCCCTGTCCAGTCTATCATCGATGGGAATTTGTGTTGATTCCAAGTTTTTGCTATTGTAAACAGTGCTGCAATGAACATTTGTGTGCATGTGTCCTCATAATAGAACAATCTATAATCCTTTGAATATATACCCAGTAATGGGATTGCTGGGTCAAATGGAATTTCTATTTCTAGATTCTTGAGGAATTGCCACACTGTCTTCCACAATGGTTGAACTAATTTACACTCCCACCAGCAGTGTATAAGTGTTCCTGTTTCTCCACATCCTCTCCAGCATCTATTGTCTCCAGATTTTTTCGATGATTGCCCTCCTAACTGGCGTGAGATGGTATCTTAATGTAGTTTTGATTTGCATTTCTCTGATGACCAGTGATGATGAGCATTTTCTCATGGTTGTTGGCCTCATATATGTCTTCTTTTGTAAAGTGTCTGTTCATATCCTTTGCCCACTTTTGAATGGGTTTGTTTGTTTTTCTCTTGTAAATCTGTTTTAGTTCTTTGTAGATTTGGGGTATAAGTCCTTTGTCAGATGGGTAGATTGCAGAATTTTTTTCCCATTCTGTTGGTTGCCAGTTCACTCGATTGTTTTGCTGTGCAGAAGCTCTGGAGTTTAATTAGGTCCAATTTGTCTATTTTGGCTTTTGTTGCCATAGCTTTTGGTGTTTTAGTCATGAAGTCCTTGCCTATGCCTATGTCCTGAATGGTTTTGCCTAGATTTTCTTCTAAGGTTTTTATCATGTTAGGTCTTATGTTTAAGTCTTTAATCCAACTGGAGTTAATTTTAGTGTAAAGTGTCAGGAAGGGGTCCAGTTTCTGCTTTCTGCGCATGGCTAGCCAGTTTTCCCAACACCATTTATTAAACAGGGAATCCTTTCCCCATTGCTTGTTTTTGTAAGGTTTGTCAAAGATCAGATGGTTGTAGATGTGTGCTATTGCCTCTGAGGCGTCTGTTCTGTTCCATTGGTCTGTATTTCTGTTTTGGTACCAGTACCATGCTGTTTTGATTACTGTAGCTTGTAGTATAGTTTGAAGTCAGGTAGCATAATGCCTGCAGCTTTGTTCTTTTTGCTTAGAATTGATTTGGCCATGTGGGCTCTCCTTTGGTTCCATGTGAAGTTTAAGGTGTTTTTTTTCCAGTTCTGTGAAGAAGGTCATTGGTAGCTTGATGGGGATAACGTTGAATCTATAAATTACTTTGGGCAGTATGGCCATTTTCATGATATCGATTCTTCCTAACCATGAGCATGGAATGTTTATCCACCTGTTTGTGTCCTCTCTTATTTCACTGAGCAGTGGTTTGTAGTACTCCTTGAAGAGGTCCTTTACATCCTTTGTTATTTGTATTCCTAGGTATTTTATTCTCTTTGTAGCAATTGTGAATGGCAGTTTGTTCTTGATTTGGCTCTCTGTTAGTCTGTTATTGTTGTACAGGAATGCTTGTGATTTTTGCATATTGATTTTGTATCCTGAGACTTTGCTGAAGTGGCTTCTCAGTTGAAGAAGATTTTGGGCTGAGACGATAGGGTCTTCTAAATATACAATCATGTTGTCTGCAAATATAGACAATTTGACTTCCTTCTTCACTAATGGAATACCCTTTATTTCTTTTTCTTTCTTGATTGCTCTGGCTAGAACTTCCAATACTATATTGAATAGGAGTGGTGAGAGAGGGCATCCTTGTCTAGTGCCAGATTTCAAAGGGCATGCTTCCAGTTTTTGCCCATTCAGTATGATACGGGCTGCAGGTTTGTCGTAGATAGCTTTTATTATTTTGAGATACGTTTCATCAATACCTAGTTTATTGAAAGTTTTTAGCATGAAGGGCTGTTGAGTTTTATTAAAGGCCTTCTCTGCATTTATTGAGATAATCATGTGGTTTTTGTCTTTCGTTCTGTTTATGTGGTGCATTACGTTTATAGACTTGATTATGTTGGACCGGCCTTTCATCCCTGGGATGAAGCCTACTTGATCTTGATGGATAAGCTTTTTGATGTGCTGTTGCAATTGATTTGCCCTTATTTTATTGAAGATTTTTGCGTCTATGTTCATCATGGATATTGGCCTGAAGTTTTCTTTTCCTGTTGAGTCTCTGCTGGGTTTTGGTGTCAGGATGATGTTGATCTCATAAAATGATTTGGGGGAGGATTCTCTCTTTTTGGATTGTTTGGAATAGTTTCAGAAGGAGTGGTACCAGCTCCTCTTTGTATGTTTGGTAGAATTCGGCTGTGAACCCATCTGGACCTGGACTTTTTTTGGTTGGTAGGCTCTTAATTGCTGCCTCAACTTCAGCCCTTGTTATTGATCTATTCAGGGTTTCGACTTCTTCCTGGTTTAAGCTTTGGAGGGTGCCAGTGTCCAGGAATTTATCCATTTCTTCCAGGTTTACTAGTTTATGTGCGTAGAGTTGTTTGTAGTAATCTCTGATGGTAGTTTGTATTTCTGTGGAATCTTTGGTGATAACCCCTTTATCATTTGTTTTTGTTTTTGTTTTTAGTTAGTTTTTTTTTTTTTTTGCATCTATTTGATGATTCTCTCTTTTCTTTTCTATTAATCTGGCTAGTGGTCTGTCTCTTTTGTTGATCTTTTCAAAAAAACAGCTCCTGGATTTATTAATTTTTTGAAGGGTTTTTTGTGTATCTCCTTCAGTTCTGTTCTAATCTTAGTTATTTCTTGTCTTCTGCTAGTGTTTGAGTTTTCTTGATCTTGCTCCTATAGCTCTTTCAATTTTGATGATAGGGTGTCAATTTTCAATCTTTTCTTCCTTCTCATGTGAGCATTTATTGCTATAAATTGTCCCATAGACACTGCCTTAAATGTGTTCCAGAGATTCTGGTACGTTGTATCTTCATTCTCATTCATTTCAAAGAACATCTTTATTTCTGCCTTCATTTCATTGTTTATGCAGTCAACATTCAAGAGCCAGTTGTTCAGCTTCCATGAAGTTGTGTGGTTCTGAGTTATTTTCTGAATTCTGAGTTCTAATTTGATTGCATTGTGATCTGAGAGACTGTTATGATTTCTATTCTTTTGCATTTGCTGAGGACATTTACAGAACTCTCCACCCCAAATCCACAGAATATACATTCTTCTCAGCACCACATCACACATACTCTAAAATTGACCACATAATTGGAATTTTTTTTAAACTTGACTGCACTCTATTCTGTGTACAATGTTCATAATATTTTTCTTCCACTTGCCTGCTCCCTTGATGTAAAGGGATAATTAGCAGAGATTCCCTGGAGAAAAGTGTCAAATATCAGCACTTCTGAAAACTGTGCTGAATTTTCCCATTATTTAGCCCATTACTTCATTGAACCTAATTTGGTACTTCTAAAAACAGCATAAGTTCTGTGGGTAGTGTTCAGTATGCTTCAGTGAACCGAATGAATCCTGGTGGCCTGAGAAGACTCCTACTGCTTCTGAACATGTATGAATAATGGTTGCCACCTGAAAGTAGCTTAGGCCGTGGGCAATCATACTTAAATTCTAAAGGGTTTGGAAGGGATCAGTATTTTATGTTTGAAGCTCAAGCTAGATTAAATGAATTCTTGATCTTAATCTACTTTGAACTCTACTTGGAATACAGCATGAGTTGTTTTGGCTTATCATTATTAATTTTTAAATAGAAGTACAGTGCTCTAGTATTGAAAGCATAGGATTTTGTATAGGAGAAAATTTGAATGTCTTGAAGACATTCAAAGGAGAGCTCAGGGAAATAAATGAAAGCTGGTGGATTTCTAAAAATCTTTATTGAGGATTAATATTAGAAACTTACAATACAGTCTGATTTTTGACTTTGCTTTTGGGCTAATAATAATTTCATATGATAAGATATTATGAATAATTTCAGAACAAATAATATTGCCACATTTCTTGTTCCTAACAAAAAGGTACTACTTGGGGTGAATGGATGATTGTTGTCATTCTCAAGAAGATTTTTTAACGTTAGAACCAGAAAACCAATTCACAAATTATCAATATTCAGCATGCTTATAAATTCAGATGAATCTGCCTACCAAAAGAAATGCTACCTGAAAAACTACCCTGGCAGGCTTCTCCAGAGTTTCGTTATCTAGTCTGAACTTTTGTTTACATAGCAGTCATTTCTGCTGTGCTCATTTTCTCTACTAGCCTTGGTAGGCTTCTTAGCTGAATTGTCCTGAAACCTACTGGAGGCCCTGAAAAATTAAACATCTGTCTTTTTTCTTCTGTTTAATAAAAGTTAGCTTAAGACAGTCTGCAATGGAAGAGCACTCAACTTGTCCTAAATAATTCTCTCATTTATTCAAGTTGCAAATAGAGAGAGGTATTCCCCAATTTGAAATAAAATATTGGACTTCATAGTCTAAAAACAATCTTGAAAGCAACGTGCCTCAAAAACTTCTAAGCAAAGAGAGTCAAGAGACATTCATCTTCTTGGTTCAAGGTTTAACTAATGCCAATTGTCATAAAACTTCCAACTGTAAACCTAAACTGTTTGTTAGAAGAAAAAAAAAGCCAAAGAAATGAAGAGCTGTGAACTTTCTAAAACATCTGAAAGGTTCTCTTGAAATTTAAACATTTAAGTTATATGTTAAGCATCTATCAAGCAGGTACTGTAGAAAAAGGAAAGATTTAAACAATTTAAATATGTGCTCTAGTTGTTTGATTTAAAATACTTTTTATGCCAAAGAAATTCAGGATAGAGAGATTTAGTAATCAGAGTTGAAAAATGCATAACACATTGTTTTAGTAATTTCCATCATTCAAAAGGAACCATCTCTGAGTATTCTTAGATAGTTTTTCAAGTTCACTTTTACATTGCAGAGATAAAGAAACTACTTTTGTATCTCTTAGACAACAATTCTGTTATAAAAGTTTATAGGCTAATGGCAAACACATATCCTTCCAGTTTCTTGTCCAGTTTCAGTGCTCTTGACAAAGTATACTCTGAACATATTTGTAAACCATTATTTTTTTCAAGCAGTTAATCTCTAACTCCTTTTTTCATGTCTGTATCTCCATCAGCATTTTCTTTGCAGTGTTCAATAGCCCTTGTTTGACATACAGACCTATCCCTGAGAGTAAGGGAGAGAGAAGAAAGCCTTGGCCCTTCCTCCTGTACCTTGATTTTTTCCATTCAAACTCATTGTTGGTGCGTCGAAATCTGGAGGTTCTAGTGAGAGATGGAATAAGAGAGATTTAGGAATGGATTCAGATTCTACAACTAAAAGCCATTAACCCTATGAGCTTAGTTTTTTGAAAAATATCTGAATTACAAATCGTTTTTAACAAGTAAAACTAAATTGTGTCCCACTAATTAAAAAACACTTTGGTTTATGTTACCTCTTTTTGTGTCCACTTAAATCCGTTAAGTCTTTCTTACTTTCACCTTCAAAATTAATCTACACAATTCATGCTACTGACTCTGCCTTTTAAGACACACAAATATTTTAAAAAAAAGAGAGAGGGATGTTCTGGTTTCTCCCCCTCAGCCCAGTGAAATATATTAAACAATAGTCTTTGTTATCAGCCTTTGATTTCTGATCACTTAGAAAGCTTTCAATCCCCATCGCTTATGAAAGTCTGTGAACAATAATTTTTATTTAAAGATTTCTTATAGTGCCAAATCTTACAACCAATTACAAATTCATGTCATGTTTTCTTAAAGGTACAGAACTGTTTTCACTTTTTAAGTCTTAACCTCTTTTCTGCATAGCAAATCCTACTTATTTTTTAAAAAGCTGCTTTCAAATGTCATCTCTTGAATG
The DNA here is from genome assembly GCF_048565385.1 of Saimiri boliviensis. Taxonomy (NCBI): domain Eukaryota; kingdom Metazoa; phylum Chordata; class Mammalia; order Primates; family Cebidae; genus Saimiri; species Saimiri boliviensis. Next base: position 247,132,467 of record NC_133449.1, read on the forward strand.
AAGATTCCTGATCATATCAATCAAAGGGAGCTTTCTCTGAAATCTCTTTTTTTAAATTAATTTTAGTTTCAGGGGCACATGCTCAGGCTTGTTCTAGTACATAAATCGTGTGTTTTGGGGGTTTTCTGTACGTATTATTTCATCATCCAGGTAATAAACATAGTACCCGACATGTAGTTTTCTGATCGTCAACTTCCTCCACCCTCCACCCTCAAATAGGCCCCACTGTCTGTTGTTCTCTTCATTGTGTCCATGTGCATTCAATGTTTAGCTCAACTTTAAGTGAGAACATGCTGTATTTGGTTTTCTATTCCTGTGTTAGTTCACTTAGGCTGCAAAGGACATCTCATTCTTTTTTATGGCTGCATAGTATCTATGTACCACATTTTCTTTATCCAGTTTAATGTTGATGAGCATTCTGGGTGATACCATGTCTTTGCTTTTGTGAATAGAGCTGCAATGAACATATGCATGTGTTATTATTATGGTAAAACAATTTATATTCTTTTGGGTATATACCCTGTAATAGGGATGCTGGGTCAAATGGTGGTTTTATTTTAAGTTCTTTGAGAAATTGCCAAACTGCTCTTCCCAGTGGCTGGACTAATTTACATTCCTGCTAGCAGTGTGTAAGCATTCCCTGTTCTCTGCAGCCTCGCCAACAACTGTTATTTTTTGACTTTTTAATAATAGTCATTCTGACTGGTGCAAGATATCTCATTGTCATTTTGATTTGCATTTCCCTAATGATTAGTGATGATGAGTATTTTTTCATATGCTTGTTGGTCACATTATGTCTTATTTTGAAAAGTGTCTGTTCATGTTTTTTTGCCTACTTTTAAATTGGCTTGTTTGTTATCTGTTTGTTAATTTGTCTAAGTTCTTTATAGATTCTGGATATTAGACCTTTGTCAGATGCACAATTTGAAAACATTTTCTCTCTTCCTGTGAGTTGTCTATTTACTTTGTTGACAGTTTCTTTTGCTGTGCAGAAACTTTTTAGTTTAATTAGGTCCCACTTGTCAATTTTTGTTTTTGTTGTAATTGTTTTTGGCATATTCATCATAAAATCTTTGTCAGGGCCTATGTTTAGAATGGTATTTTCTAGGTTTTCTTCAAGGGTTTTTATGATTTCACATTTTACATTTAAGTCTCTAATCCATCTTGAGTTGATTTTTGTATGTGATCTAAGGGAGGTGTCCAGTTTCAATCTTCTGCATATGATTAGCCAGTTGTCCCAGCACCATTTATTGAATATGGAGTCCTTTCCCCATTGTTTACTTTTGTCAACTTTGTTGGAGATCAGATGGTTGTAGGTGTTTGGGTTTATTTCTGGGCTCTCTATTCTGTTCCATTGGTCTATGTATCTGTTTTGTACCTGTACCATGCTGTTTTGGTTACATGCCTTCAATTATAGTTTGAAGTTAAGTAATATGATTCCTCCAGCTTTATTCTTTTTTCGCTTAGTATTGCTTTCACCATTTGGGCTCTTTTTTTTTTTGGATTAGAAACTTAATGTAATATGAATTTTAGAATAGTTTTCTCTAGTTCTCAAAACTAGTTTCTAGTTAGTTTTCAAACTAACAAAGAATATCATTGTTAGTTTGACAGAAATAGCATTGAATATGTAATGGATAAATTCATGAAAACATACAACCTCCCAAGACTGAACCAGGAAGAAATTCAAACCCTGATCAGACTAATAGCAAGTTCCAAAACTGATCCGGTAATAAAAAGCCTACCAGCCAGAAAAAACCCTGGACCACACAGATTCACAACAAAATCCTACAAGACACATTAAAAAGAGCTGGTACCATTCCTACTGAAACAATCCCAAAAAATCGAGGAGGAGGAACTCTTCCCTAACTTATTTTATGAGGCCAACATCATGAGGCCTTATCTGGCAAACACATAGCAAAGACATAACAACAACAACAAAAAGTTTCACACCAATATCTTTGATGAACATACGTAGATACAAAAATACTTAACAAAATACTAGCAAACTGAATCCATCAGCACATCAAAAAACTAATCCACCACCATCAAGGAGGCATTATCTCTAGGATGCAAGATTGACTTCAACATATGCAAATTGGTAAATGTGATTCATCACATCAACAAATAAAAACAAAAAACACACGAACATTTCAATAGATGCAGAAAAGGCTTTTGATAAAATTCAACATTCCTTCATGCCAAAAACTTCGAACAAATTAGGCTTTGAAGGACATACCTAAAAATGGTAAGCCATCTACAACAAACCCACAGCCAATATCACACTGAATGGGCAAAGGCTGGGAATATTCCTCTTGAGAAATGGAACAAGACAAGGATCCCCACTCTCACCAGTCCTATTCAACATAGTACTGGAAGTCCTAGCCAGAGCAATAATGGAAGAGAAAGAAGCAAGAAGCATCCAAATAGGAAGAGAGAAATTCAAACTACCTCTGACAAACTACCTACAAAACCGCATAGTTTTGACCCAAAAGCTCCTAAATCTGCCAACCTCAGCAAAGTTTGTGGATACAAAATCAAGTATAAAAATCAGTAGTGTTTCTACACATTGATAATATCCAAGCTGAGTGCCAAATCAAGAACATAATACTATTCACAATAGCTGCAAAAAAGAAAATATCTAGAAATACAGCTAACCAGTGAAGTGAAAGATCTCTCCAATGAGAATTACAAAACACTGCTAAAAGAAATCAGAGATGACATCAACAAATGGAAAAACATTCCATGCTCATGGATAGGAAGAATCTCCTCTGAAATCTTATAGTTAGAGAAACTATAACATTTATCATACAAATTTGGCTTTTTTGAGAATGAATGAATGGGAGAACTATTAGTAGTTACACTGGGACAACAATCATAAACTGGAACTATCCTGTGCAAACCGGATGCACTGCCACCCAAGTTATTGCCTTTTAGGATCCTAACTGTTAGTATCAAGGACTTTGGATTGAAGTCTATCTGGTTCCAAATTCTGGTTCTCAGCATGATTTTGCATAAATTATTGCATCCTTTGCCATTCATTCATTCTTTTTACTACTGTTTACTAAGCTTGTATTAGATGCGTGCAAAGTGGGAGGCATTAGTAACACAATGGTAAATAATATTTGTGGTTTGGGCTGTCATGAAGCTTTCATCCAACTTTATCTACAAAGTGGGGCCAAGGACACCTACATTATGAAAATTCTCTATATCATTGTGAGAAATAAATGAAATAATATTTATGAAGCATTTAGTAGGATTTTTAGTATATAGGAAGCTCTTAGTGATAACTGTAATTTTCTGTGTTTTTTTCATATGCCAGTCATTGTATAGTCCCATGTATACTTGTAAGGTTTTTGAGTGTAGGAGGCAAGTCTTCTGAATATTTATGTATTTTCAGGCATCAGTATAGTAGCCTTTCATTGCATGAATGAATTTATTGAGAGAATTCCACTAAACACCAGGTATCAAACATTTTTTTCTCATTATCTCTTCCGTTTTTGGTTGCTCTGTTGCTTCTTTCCTGCTCTTTTTGGAGCACTTGCCCGTTTTTTAGTATGCCATTTTATTTGTTCTATTGGCTTTTAGTTATATTCCCCTTATCTTTCGCTTTCTCATTTATCTTCTTTCTTTATTTAATTTTATTGATTTCTCAAGGGCTAAAAATATGTTGCCCCCTGCTCATTAGAATCTATTCATACTCAGTATTGTAACTACATTTCACACTTAACATTTCACAAATGTAGTAAACTTAAAACATTGTATTTCAATTTAGTCCTTTTCTTTCTTTCTTTCCTTCCTTTTTCTTTCTTTCTTTCTCTTCCTTTCTTCCTCTCTTTCTTTCTTGCTTTACTTTACTTTCTTAGATCTTGCTCTCACCCAGGCTGGAGAGCAGTGGCAAATCATGGCTCACTGCAGCCTTGAACTCTGAAGCTCAAGCCATCCTCCTGCCTCGGTCTCCTGAGTAGCTGGCACTCAGTCATGTGCCACCACATCTGGTTAATTTTTTTAAATTTTTAGTAGACATGAAGTCTCACTATATTGCCCAGACTGGTCTCAAACTCCGGGCTCAAATGATTCTCCTTGCTCTGTCTCCCAAAGTGCTGGGACCACCGGCATCAGCCACAACACCTGGCCTCATCTCCCTTTCTCTGTGTGGTTATTGTCATATTTTTTATTTTAAATTTTATAACCCCCACTTAGAGTGTTTTCACTTTTGCTTTAAATAGTGGTCTTTAAGGAAATTCTAAGAAAGAAAACACACTACTTTATATTAACCAATTTGCTTAACATTTCCAGTGCTCTTTTTCTTTCTTACTGTAGCTCTGAATTTCCATCTAGTGTCAGTTGTCTTCAACCTTTTGTATTTCTTATGTGTAGGTCTGCTGATGATTAATTTTCTCAGCTTTTGTTTATCTGAAAGTGCCTTTATTTCCTTCTCATTTTTGAAGAATATTTTTGTTAGATACAGAATTCTGAGTTAACAGCTTTGTTTTTGTTTTTTCTTTCAGCAGTTTAAAGATGCCATGCCATTGGGGTTTTCAGTCCCCATTGTTTCTCATAAGCCCATGATCATTCTTATCCTTATTCACTGGTACGCAATGTGTGTCTTTCCTCTGGATGCCCTTAATATTTTCTCTTTATCATGTTCTGCAGTTTTATTACAATGTGTCTGGGTGTGTGGTTTTCTTTATATTTATTCTTTTTGGGGTTTGCTGAACTTCTTGGATATATTTGATCATTTTGAAAAGTTTTCAGCTATTATTCCTTCAAATATTTTTGTGCAGATTGTTCTCACCAGAAAAAAAAAAAAACAAAAAAACCCCTCACTTTTCCTTCTAGGATTCTAATTACATTTACATTTATGTTAAGACTATTTGATATTGTCCTACCTATTCCTAAATCTCAGCTCATCTTCTTGATTTTTCTCCCCTCTTCCTTTCTAAGATTAAATAATTTCTACTGATCTGTTTTAGATTCTCTTTTCTTCTGCCATCTCTAATCAGCTGTTCAGACCTAAATTCCACTAAATGGTTCATTTTTATTATATTTTTTAGCTCTAGAATTTTTTTTTTATTTGGTGATTTTCTTTGCTTAGATTCCCTCTCTATTCACTCCTTGAGATCATATTTCTTTTCATTCTTTGGACAAATATATTTAAAATTTTTTTAACATATTTACAAAAACTGCTTTAGATTCTCTCTTAAGATATATCTGGGTTATTTTTAGTTTTGTTTGTGTTTACTTCTTTTTTGCTTGCCTATGTTATCATATTTTCTTATTTAGTGATTTTTTTTATTGCATACCGGACATTTTGGATAATGCGTTGTAATGCCTCTGGATTCTGTTATTTTCTTCTGAAGAATGTTGCTTGTTATCTTAGCATGCTGTTCAATTATTAGCTGATCACCTTGAACATGTTTAAGCATAGTCTTATGCTTTGCTAGTCCAAATCTTTGAGAAACTCAAGGTGCTTTCCCAACCTATTCAACCTGGTAGTATTCAGTGTTGATAGAGGATGAATTCCTTGATGATAGGCTTTGTTTTATACTTTACTGGAGTCATAAGACTTAGTTTAGGACATAGTCTTTACTTGTAGAAAGGTACCAACTTTCTGTGTCTCAGGTAGATCCCATGTCTGGGACAAATCTCTGCAAAACTTCTGAGACTTCTTTCTGTTAAACTCTTTACTCTTTAAGACCAGCCTTATAGATTCCAGCCACACCAGCTGCCTTGGATTCCAGATCTTTGTTTAGAAAAATATCCTTATTCATAGAGGTGGACAGTTGTGGGCCAGAGAGATTTCAGTTCTGGACTGGCTTGTTATCCACTGTTTGAAAACAGTTGCCTCATGTATTTTACTTAGTTTTGGAAGTATTTTCTGTGAGATAGATAATCTGTTACAAGTTACTCCATCATAGCTAGAAGCAGAAATATATAGGTGTCAATTTGATTTGCAGTTGTTTCCAGTTTAGAATGCATGCTGCCTATCTTAAAAAGTTTGTAATTGTAATCATTATATTTTTGATCAAGGAATTTATTAATTAATTCACATGAATAAAATTCAAATGCTATGCAAGATTATGTAGTAAAAAAATCTCTCTTCTAATCTAGTAGCTTAATTCTTCTAAGAGGTGGTAGATGTTGCCAGTTCTTTTTGTTCTCTTTCAGAGATATTATATATATTATATATATGTATTTTGTTCTCTTTCAGAGATATTAATTATACATATTATATCAGAGATATAATATATATAATTATATATAATATACAAAATTATATATAATATATATATTGCATATATATGAAATCCTTTCCCGCCTCTTATTTTCCTCACAGTATGACGTACATGCTTTATATACTTTTCTGTGTTTTATCTTTTTTCTACTTAATGATGTATCTTGGAGGCTATACATATTAATATATAAAAAATTTCTTCATTCTTTTTTGGGCTCTATGATACTCAGTTGTATAAAACACCATGAATTATCTCACCAGATTTCTATTTATACTTTTTGGTTATTATAAACAATGCTTCATGAACTACTTTGGGTATACCAGTATATCTGTAGTATACATTAATAAAAGTGCAATTGCTATCTGAAAATGTATGCACATTTGTTATTTAGATAAATATTGTCAAATTTCTCTGCAGCAGCTGTGTTAGTGGCTATGGCATCATTAAAAATGCATGGGAGGAATGCTGACATTTTGTTTTGCCTCCAGTATCCATTTTCTCCATGGTACATCTATAAAATTGGCTTCTATTTTTGATTTTTATGTTTATCTTAATCAGTTAATAATATTTCCCTGATTAACTTACAAGTTTCTTGTTATAAAAAATAAGATAAGGGGGCTGAGTGGGAGGGAGGATGGTTAATGAGGAAGGAAACAGAATGAATAAGAGCTACTATTTGATAGCACAACAAGGTGACAATAGTTAATAATAACTTTATTTGTACAATTAAAAATAACTAAGAGTGTAAGTGGATTGTTTGTTACATAAAGGACAAATGCTTGAGAGGATGGATACTCCATTCTCAATGATATAATTATTTCATAGTGCATGTCTCTGTGTAAATATCTCATGTACCCATAAATATATCACACCTATTATGTACTCAGAACAATTAAAAATAAAATTTAAAGTATAAAAAAAGACAAAAAGAGTCACACAGAAAAATAAAGAAAAATAGTCTATAGAAGGATAAAAAACAAAAAACAAAACAAATAAAAAAGCAGCAGTGATTTATACAAATTAAAGGTATTATTGTTACTATGGTGGCTGTGGTTGATTTTTCTAATATTCCAGGGCATGAACCAGCTATAATATCCATTTTTAAAGTATAATTTTATTTCCATTTTAGTCAATGATTTTCAAATAATTCTTCCCTTTTTGTCCTTTAAAAATATGCTAGCCTGTTCCCAATTTGACCTTGTGTCTTTCAAATGCACAGTCTAACTTTATTAGTTCTCTATGGAATCATGTCCCGTGAGCTTTCTAGCTTGTTTTCTTTCTTCCTTGTTTTTTCCATTACCTCACTTGCTCTTCTGAATTTGAGGAGCTAAGGATATTTGGGACAAGGCTTAGCTACTCAATGAACATTCCGAATCAATGCTTTTCTGTGAAACAGTGACTCTGATACAATCTTCTCAACTTCCTGGAACATTAAATTGTTGCAAGGTAATTCAGGAGTCTCTTTGATTTTTCAGTTTCTTGTCTCTGTGGTATACTGAAAAGTGAATTGTGAATTCATTGTTATGAAAGTTAGAAGTGTCTATCTCTAACATTAGCTTAGGGTGTTGTTTTTTTTTTTTTTTTTTCTAGCATTCACTTTAAACCCTGTCCATTTAAACATTGTACACAAGGAAATTTCTCATTTGTTTGTCTTTCACTCAATCTGTTAGTACTATAAACTGTGTGGTTCCAACATGAAGTTGTACTATACCTGTGGAATTGACATTCAAAAGAGCTCATTCAGTAGGGTTTTTCTTCTTGGTAACTGCTTTCTAAAAAAAATGATTCTTCTTTATATTCTAAAGCTCTAAGTTCCTCAGCCTCCCACCCTGCATGTTGAGATTCCATTGCCAACTGCCCTTGACTCGTCTGTGTCCTCGCGTCACATACCCTTCCTAACCTATTGTTCAAACTTATAAAACACTGTAACTGAATGGCTTGAAGAGATTGTGCAAATATAGTTGATTTTTCCTTTGAAAAACAAGTGTGTTATCCTCTTTGGAGGATGCATTAACTCACACTACTGGCACTACTAAGCTCTAGGCTTAGAACTGTGTGAGGGAAACTAAAAACAAAACAAAGATATGCAGAAATCTGGTTTCTGCCCTGCAGGAGTGCCCTGGTTGTGAGTGCAGGAGCTGAAGTCAAGCAGACAGATGTGGGCTGGATGATCTTTGGTGAGGTACACTAAGCCTCAGTTCTCTCATCGTGATATGCAGTTGCACTCATCTCACACATTAAACAAGATAAATCTGTGGGGAGAATCCTCCCCGTAATTCAGAGAGGCTGTTCTCTGGGCACACTTGCTTTATATGGTCTTTTCAGTTGCTGTCAATCAGTTTTAAAAATCTGGTTGCCCAAACACCAGTTACCATGAGTACTTCATGTTCTGGCTGTTCTGGCAGTACAAATGAGTCTGGACATCTACTTCAGGAAGTTGGGTGTTTGATTAATTAATAACCATGTAGGCCATTTGTAGATGAAATCGCACAGTGTAATTAGTCAAGGTAGCATGAAGATTTTAATGGGTCAATCCCTCCATCAGAATGGCTTTATATATTACATATTTATTTCTTGTTCATATCACATTACAATGTGGACTGGGGGTGGAGTGGGACACAGTATGTTCCACAAAGTCACTCAGATTCCCAAGCTGTTTCTACCCTTCATCATTCTCAAAAGCCCCAGAATCTTGGACATTAATTTCTCTGAAGGAAGAGTATATGAGAGGTGGTATGGAGGTTTTAGGAACTGGGGGCTTGATGGGGTACATATCACATTCTATTGGCTAGAACTCACATTCTATTGGCTAGAACGGGTTTCATAGCCCCATCAAATGAAGGGGGTCTGGGAAATGGGTGCTGAAAGAAGGGAACACATGCACATTGATGAGTACCACTGACTGCTGCTATTCAGTGGCACCTTAGAGGTTTGGACTTCCAGTTGTCTCATCCAGGTTGAATGCAACCACTTAGATATTCCTACCATGTGACAAGATGCTGGCATCCAGCTTGATGTGGGTGTGTCCAATGGCAAATGATTACCCTCAGACCCAAGTTTCATTTCCCCTCTTCCTATATCTTAACCCAGGAGAGATTTTGAAACATGTATACCAGAGACAGAGGCACCTTGGATTTGTTTGGTAGGTGCATCTTGGTTTGGGGATGTTATGACTTTAGATAAGTAAGTGAAAGCTGTCATGTGGAATCGCTCCTGGATTTAATGTAATTCCATTACAACTAGATTAGAATAAAAGGCACAGCTTTGTTTCTTGGTTATTCCTTATTATCACATTTATAACACTTAAAAGCATTCAGAAAATGGTTAGGATTGGTTTACTTCAGCCTCCTGGAGTGTTGAACACCCAGCAAACTGCTTTGTAGCCTTGTATGTACCAGTGGAAGTAGGTTGCATGTTCTCTTTCTCCTTGAAAGCAATACTTTGCTGATCTTTAACTCATATGTGTCCCTTGGAATGACGCCAGGGAGAATTTTTATAATAGGTCCAAATTATAGTTGACTGTCTTGTGCGTGCATGTATATTTAACTTATTTTTAATTTAATTTTTAAGTACCTTTATCTCTAGATGGGCAACACATATCTTAATAGTGTGATCAAAACCAGTTAAGATAAAAAATCTTAATAGAATTTTCTGACCCATAAAAATACTCAATATTATCAATTTTTGTTTTTTTTTTGACTATTATTTGCATTCTCTAGGGAGGCAGATTAACATATAAAAACTACCTAAAGAATATAAAAACAAAGTATGGATAATATAGCAGAAATGGTATGTAACTGATATAGAGTACAAAGCCAGGGACTGTTAGTGCACAGAATCTTTGGCTTGTTTATTTGAGGAGATTAGTCTTAGCCTGGGTCCTACTGTGTATGACAGACAAGAATTGTTAGCACAGCGTGTGCTGAGGAATACATGCCCCCTTCCACTTATCTTCCAAAGGGGAGAAATTGTATCTGTCGAGAAACTTGGTAGAACAAACAGAGCTACATGAAATTAGTTAATTAAAAGACATAGGGCATCGGTTCTATTTTCTATTTTAGAACTGTAAAAAAAAAAACTTCGATAAAGTGAACTTTAACTCTGATAAAGCAGCGAGAAAAATCTAGAAGTGTTCTTTAGGTTATGAGATAGTTATAACTGGTTGGATGGAAATAGTAGTTATATGAAGATTATTTATTACTTTGGGATCTAATACAGGGCTGAAATAATCTAATATAAGTCAGAAGACACTCCTAAATTCTCTTACATCCATGGCATTCTGAATTTATAAGAATAGGCTTTGGCCCTTTTAGAATCTGGTTTTATGAAGGTGGAAGGAATGACAAGACTTGGTGCAAAATATACAAAGTACATTGTGCCCTTTTACCAAGCGTACACTGCTGCGTTCCTGATTTTGTGTAGTCTTCCCATCTCTTTCTCCTTCTGTTTCTTCCTCCTTCTCTTTCCTCCTTCCTCCTCTCATCTTTGGAAAATAAAAGGCTCTGGCAGCCCATTTTGTGTTCGTACCTTTGGGACCAATGTAAAACACAGAGCAATACGAATGCAAGGGATGCCTCTTCTGCAGATTGGAAAAAAGGTGGATTAAATGAAAACAGACCTGACAATATAACTTTTTCTATAGGTTTGATGAGGTAATGTTATAAAATATATTGCGCTCTAAAAATCCTGAGGGTTTTTGAGTGAATGATATAATGAAAATCAGCTGTAGTAGTCAGTAGGAATACAGTCTAGGAAGTATGTCCTGGGATAAATAAAACTGTTGACAGCATGAAAATTATGAGCTTGTGAGCTCAGCTAGTGAGGGGATGGAGGAGCTTGCATTTATTAAACAGCTTAGTTAAATGAATTATACACATATTCTGTGCCTGAAACTGTATAATGTTGTGGTTAAAGTCATAGTTTTAGAATCAGACTGAGGTGGACCTAAATCCTGATATTATGACTTAATATTCACCTAGTTATTAGCAAATGACTCCACCCCTAGCCTAACCTCAGTTTCCTTATCTATACAAAGTATTTGATCAAAACTTACTTTAAGGATTTGTTGTAAGGATTATTTGAAATAATGCTATAAGCTTTGGCAAATAAAAAACAATCAGCTGGTTATTATTACCTTACAGTCATTAGCTATTTTTAAATAACCAAAATAATTAACACAAAATTAACAGAAAAACTTAAAAAAAAAAGATTCACCACATACCTTAAGATTGTGGAATGCCTCATAGCCATCATTGGAAACATAATGCCTATTGGACTTTGCTGGAACCGGTAATATAATTCTGGGTGATGGAATCCTTTTGCTATAAGTATCTATGTCAATACACAAAACATGCAGAGTTTGAATGAGGCATCAAGGAACCAGAATAGTTTGTAACCGTGTTCTGTCTCCTTGGGAATGATTCAAATCAGTGATCCAGACATGCAGAAAAAAGATGCAAAGAAGGTGGAATGTGGTAGAATACGACAGTAAACTATTTGAAACTGCCCAAATATCTCCAGGTGGAATAAAGCTCTCTAGAAAAATATTGACTGTGTTTTCTATCCCTTCTGAATTGCTCTTTCAAGTGAGTGTGTAAATATGTCTATAAAAGAGATCCAGTATGGGATAATGGCAACAAAATCATTGGTGTCAGTCTCCCGTGGCTGTTTTTCCCCCTAACTTCTCTGTGTTTTAGTTGATCTACTTACAAGATGGAATAGTGGAGATAACATTTTCCTAGCGTTCTTGTGAAGACATGCATAACTGTGGTTGTATTTGCCCGAGACTGAAGGTACAGAGGAGCCTAGCCATGAATGGAGAAAACCTCAAGAAAAGTGAAAGAAATGAAAATAAGCTAAAAGCTCCTTCACAGGGGTAACAACATTCAGCTAAAAAGAGATAGTTACTCTAAGAATTGTGCTGTTTTATTAAGTGAGTGACTTAAAATATGAATCTTTTTGAATATAATTTGCCATGGGGAATCTTTGGGAAGATAATGATTGTGGTCAATATAATAACTATCCAGCCACCTTCTCATTGAGAGGTTGGGTCAGTGGCAGTGGAACAAACTTGTATCTAAATTGAGATTTTCTATTTAGGAAAGGTGGAAAATGTCCAGGGAACACCACTGGATCATAGCTTAGTTATTGCAGCAATAAGAAAAATATATTTCTAACTTTAGGGTTAATTTCACTCACATTTTCCTTCATTTAGAACTGGTTTTTAATCCCTGATTTAGAGTCAATCTTTTACATTGTCATTATACTTTATTAGAGCGAAAGTGTTTGGATTGGACTTAAATATTCAGAAATAATAGTAAAATGTGAAATTTCTTGCTTTTAGTGTAAAATAAATGTATGCCTTAACAATAATTTCTTTTACATAGTGATCAATTTCATATATTGTGATTCCTTGTTTCTATATAATAATTGCAATAATGACAATGATAATGAAATTAGCTTACACTTATGTGGTACTTCCCCTTATGACATGTCTGACTTCTTTCTGTTTATGTCATACAGTACTGGTAATAAATAAACATGAAAGGCTAGAATAGTTCTAACCCTTAAATAAGTTTGCTTTATACCTAAGCTAGTCTTTTAGTCCATTTTTCCTTTAAACATCATAGCCTATTTTGGTTATAGCTACCAGTTGTAACTATTTTCACACAGATTTTTACAGTTAATGGAAAATGAATCCTTTTGGAAGTTGTGTTCCTTTTTATCAGCAATGAAGATTATACCAGTGCATGTTTTATTGCAACCTAGAATGAATGTGACTTGAAATAGTTAGAATTTCCCAAGTTGCTTGACTCCCTCTTTGTCCAGTGCAGTAGTTAATAGCTCATCTCGCATTCTCTAGGACCAGTCAGCCTACATTCAAATGTCAGTTCTTCCATGTATTAGCTTCAAAATTGACCTGAGGAAAAGTATGCAGCTTTTTGAGTTCAGTGTTCTTGTAGGTAAAATGGGGTAATGGTACCTACTTCATATGATCATTGAGAAGTTTAAATGAATTCCTGTTAGCAAAGCAGTAAGAACAGTGTCTTTCCCATGGCAAGTGCCTTGTGAGTGTTTTTTCTTTTTTTTTTTTTTAAAGATGGAGTCTTGCTCTGTCACCCAGACTGGAGTGCAGTGGCCATCTTGGCTCACTGCATCCTCTGCCTCCCATGTTCAAGCGATTCTTCTGCCTCGACCTCCCAAGTAGCTGGGACTACAGGTGTCTACCACCACATTCAGCTAATTTTTGTATTTTTTTTCTTTTAGTAGAGATGGGGTTTCACCATATTGGCCAGGCTGGTCTTGAACTCCTGACCTTGTGATCTGCCTGCCTCGGCCTCCCGAAATGCTGGGATTACAGGCATGAGCCACCACTCCCAGCTGCGAGTGCTTTTAAAATAAATACATATAAAAGTCTGAGACTCATTGCCATCATACTATAAGAGAGCATGTGTCAAAGACATAGAGGCAATACCTGGAGTGGCCAAGCATGCAAACCTTTGACAGTTCTGTTACTTGACAGCTGTATGAGCTTTGGCAAGTTGCTTAACATGAGACTAGCTCTCCTCATTGTAAAATGGAAAACAGTCTTAGTGTCTACTTTGTGTGGTTGGTGAGGATTAAATGTCAAGACTTAAGGTGAGTCACAGCTTTCACCCACACCTCATCCAGATGGGCAGGGAAGAGGGAGCTTCTTAGCTTTGATTTTAACTAATGTGATCTTACGCCTGAGCAAACCACTGCTGATTAGAAGGAAAAATTAATTAAATGTCTAAGCTGCTTTAAATCTTAGGCTGATGTATTGATTTCAGATAATGCTCTGTCTCAAGGAAAATGTGCTCAGACTTACAGATCACCCTGTGTTCCAGGCTTTTCCAGGTTTATCTCCCAGATAGTGTCTGGTATGTAGGGGAGGGTAGGGGCTTAGGCAGCCTCTTGGTGGATAGAAAAATCTGGACCCATAGGCATAGGCATAGTGTCCACTGGTCATACTTCAGGAATAGAGGCTGACGGCCCTGGATGGACTCTCCTCAACCAGCCTTTCCTAGGGTGCCATCACATTCTTTGCCAGGCTTGTGTTCTAGCTCTCAGCTAGCAACATTCTAATTTCCCCTTAAACACCAGGACTCCTAGCCCTACCACAAAGGTTGCCATAGGGAGCCAAGAGCTGCTCAGAAAAGCTAAACTTTGAGCCTTCTCTCTGCCTAACTCCCTCCACAGTGTCCCTGGTATGGGGCAGCCAGAGGGGTCATATCTTTCTAGAGCCCTGAACAGGAATGGGGCAGAAATTCTTCATTCCTTGGGCTCTCCTCTATCCACACAAGGCTCTTTAAGGCACACACATCTGACTGCTTTGTTCCTTCCCTGCTTTTCCTCTGCACACTCCTCGGATGGGAAAGAGATGACAGTTTCCCCTACACTCTTCTAGGCCAAATCTTCACTTCACCGTGAAAGAATCTTTGAGCTAACTCATTCGGATATGTGAAAAGCAATAGAGGCATTTAAACATTCTTCCTCAAGACAACATGTCAGTAAGACTTGGCAAACCTCCTATTTTGAATGCCAGACGCTGAATATTAAATCCTTCTTCCTTTTTCTGTCTTAAGAATGTTTTATATTTGAAAAGCATGGGAGGAGCACAGTGATGTTTTCCAAAATATTAATCCAAAGTAAGCGCATAATCAATACAAGCTTTGCTATGATGATGATAAAGTCACCATTAGCTATATAGATTGTTTGGTTATACCCTTGGATAGCTTCTGGTTTCAGGGAAGAGACCAAAAGCATTCTGTAACTTCAGAACACCTGTACACTTGGTATCATGAGATGTAATTGCTCTACCTCTCACAATTCTCACCTTCTCTGCCCCTCTCCCCATCTCTCTGGCCACACAGGCCTTTCTGTTCCTGGAACATGAAGTGATTTTTTTTTCTGTCTTGGGCTGTGTAATAATTACTGCTCTAACACCTGAAACCCTGTTTCCTGTATCTTTTATTAACTGACTTCTCATTTTCAGTATCTGCCTTAAAAGCTGCCACCTCAATTTTCCTTGATCTTTTCTGGCCACTCTAACCAAAGTAGCCATGCCCACTTCCACTTACTGTCCACATCACACCGTCCTTTTTATTTTATTTTCTACCTAAGTCACTATTTTATTTTTACACATTTTTTGTCTGTCTACTCCACTAGAATGTAAGCTTCAAGAGGACAGGAGCTGTGTCTGCTTTATTCCCCAATGGGCTGGCAGAATACATAGTTATGGAAGACATGATAAGTGACTGAATGCTTCATTATTTCAGATAAAAAGAATCATTATGATATTAACACTGGTGACATGGATTTGCTTGGAGCAAAAGTACCTTGCATAAGCACAGAAATAACAACTTTCTATACTATGCTTATTATGTACCATAGTAATGGTGAGAATCTCTCTCTCCCTCTATTATTTTGTTCCGTAGCGATGGTGGCGGTAGAGAGGGCTAGCACTGCCTCCTAAAAATGATAAGAAGTCCTGTGAAGGCAGACATCATGCTTGTGTTTCTTTCACAACTTTTTTGATATTTAGTTGCTCAATACATACATGTTGGTGATCATTGGTGGAGGGAGTGGGGAGTGGGTGAGAGAGAATTACAGGCCTTCCACTTGTGTTTGATTAAACTGGCAAGACTTCCAGGGAAAGCAGTGCTTCAGAAATTATGTGATTGACAGAAGGAAGGTCACATATTCCTTTTCTAGAAGAAGAGTGATTGTCAAGTTGTGAGCCTCAGAGCCTCAGAGCCTCAGCTGGCCAAGGCTCATGTGGAAATTTTTATTTGAACAAAGAGTTTTAGGGCTACATCCAAGTGGAAACTACTTATTTCAGGATTGGAGCCTCCACAGAGAAAGATCAGAGGTGGGAATGAAACAGGAAATAGTTCCAGAGACTGCTGCTGTGTAACAAATTACCTTAGAACTTAGCAGCTGAGAACAACCATTTTTTACACGCACGCAGGAAGCTACAGGTCAATAGGTCAGTGAGGACACAGTGGGAATGGGTGGTCTCTGCTCCTGCTGTGCAGACTTAAAGGAAAGAGGAGACAGGATGCCGGGATGGGGTCATCTAAAGACTCCTTCCCTCACATGTCTGGTGATCAGGAAGGCTCCAGGTGGCTTGGTGTCCTGACAGCTTGGTGGTTGCAGGGTTGTCAGCCACTGCGTGTGGAGCTCAGGACTCCAAGCATACCGGTTCCAGCAAAGAAGACAGAAGCTACGTAGCTTTTTATGTTCAGCCTTGGAAATCACATGGCCTCACTTCCACTGTCTTCTCTTGTTCCTAACAGTCACAAAACCCACCCAGATTCAAGGGAGGTAACATAGATCCCACTTCTAAATGGGAAGAGGGTCTAAGAATTTGAAGCCATGTTTTAAACTAATATTAGGTTGGTGCAAAAGTAACTACAGTTTTTGCCACTAAAAGTAATATAAGGGGCTGGGCATGGTGGCTCATGCCTATAATCCCAGCACTTTGGGAGGCTGAGGCAGGCAGATCACCTGAGGTCAGGAGTTTGTGACAAGCCTGGCCAAAGTGGTGAAACCCCATCTCTACTAAAAATACAAAAATTAACCAGGCATGGTGGTGCATGCCTGTAGTCCCAGCTGCTCAGGAGGCCAAGGCAGAACAATCATTTGAACCCAGGAGGCAGAGGTTGCAGTGAGCCGAGACTGCGATACTGCATTCCAGCCTGGGTGACAGAGTAAGACTCCAGCTCAAAAAAAAAAAAAAAAAAAAAAGAAAGAAAAGAAAAAAAAGGAAAGAAAAAGTAATATAAGGATGAAAGAAGCAAACGGACGGGAAGGGAGGGACCTTGCACTCTGGAAAGGGAGATAGGATTGTGAAGCTGCTGTGGATCCAGGTTACATTTATTGCACATGTGCCCTGACCTTCAATGGCTTTTATTTTTTTGCAGCTGGAGTGTTTTGATGATCTTCTGAGAGAAACATCTCCTTCCTCAGATC
Organism: Saimiri boliviensis; assembly: GCF_048565385.1. Classification (NCBI taxonomy): domain Eukaryota; kingdom Metazoa; phylum Chordata; class Mammalia; order Primates; family Cebidae; genus Saimiri; species Saimiri boliviensis. The sequence continues at coordinate 247,149,698 of NC_133449.1, forward strand.
TGATGTACTCAGGAGCTAAGAACTGCAGAGCAGTCATTTGAAATCTTTGGTAGTCATAATAAAATAGGTAAAGGTACTCTCAGGTATAAATGACCTCCTTGTCACCAAGCAGCTCCTCATCAGAACTTCTCCAAATATACATTCTCTCCTTTTCCACCTCCAGCTCATCTTGCTTTCCATCACATCTCATTTCCTGGCCTTTTTCATTTCTCATCCCCGCCTTATTTCCAATTTCAGTCATGTTTTGGTGAACCCACTGCTCTTGGTGCTTACAGCAAGGAAGAATAGTTGTTCTGAATTTACAGTACATTTTCAACCAGCCATTGGGAAGCACATTGAACTCCCCACACTCATTTTTACTGCCTTTTTTTTTTCAGCATAATTTACAAGAAATAGGAATGCATATTAGCTAATTGTGCCACATGGTCCTATTTTCTCAGCAATACTTACTTTCATTAATGCAGCTGATATAAAATGAAACAAATCTTTGTCAAAATGCTTGCTAATGTAAAACTGAGAGTACCAGGCAGCCTGGAATACAGTTAAGAAACACAATTGTAATATTGCTATTTTGGGAGTTTTACATTAAGCTCCTATACAATAATCAAAGATGAAAGTGTGATCATAAATTTTAGCTGAAATTTGGGAATGTGGCAGCTACTCTGGGGCACATTTGCAGGAAAATCATAGGCTCAAATGGAATTTGCTGAGGACTATATATCAATTTGCCATCAGAGTAGACAGTATTAGAAACCCTGGACTCTTCCCATTAATCATTGTAGATGTGGCATCTCAAACAGAAGAGAGTTATGACTGTTATAAATCGTGCACTGAGAGTTGTTTTTCACTTGAGATAGGGAAAACAATTGAAGGAGTTCAGGGTAGCAGATGTGTTGTTGCCATTATTTAAGGATGAAACTATAATTTAAGAAAGAAAAAAAGGCAAGGCGCAGTGGCTCACACCTATAATCCCAGCATTTTGGGAGGCCAAGATGGGCGGATCACGAGGTCAAGAGATCGAGACCATCCTGGCCAACACGGTGAAACCCCATTTCTACTAAAAATACAAAAAAATTAGCTGGGTGCGGTGGCACGTGCCTGTAGTCCCAGCTACTTGGGAGGCTGAGGCAGGAGAATTGCCTGAACCCGGGTGGCGGAGGTTGCAGTGAGCTGAGGTTGCACCACTGCACTCCAGCCTGGTGCCTGGTGACGGAGTGAGACTCTCTCTCTCAAAAAAAAGAAAAAAAAAAAAAAGTACAAGATGGTCTACTGCACAGAGAGCCACCCAGAGCCCATCTGGTGGACAGAGTAAGGAACTCTTGTGGGTGTAATAGGGGTAGTAAGAAGGGGCAGGATATGGTGGAAAGTGCTTGGGTTTTGAAGCCCAACTTGTTTTTGAGTCCAGGTTCTACCTTTTCCTTGGTGTTCTTGAGCAAGATACTTAACTTCAATAATCTATAATCTATACATTGGGAATAATAATCACTATCTAGCAATGGTGTTTTAGAAATTAAAATATTATAATGATCTTAGCAAAATATCTGCCTCATACTCAGTAGAAGTGTCTGCTTCATACCCAGCAAATATTCCTTTTCAAACAGATGTACGCCACTTTGTTATAATTAATAAGCAATACTATAAGCATTTGAATGTTTCTGCACAATGACCTATTTGCTGTCTTTTGTTAAATTTTCTTAGTTGGGGGAGTGAAACTCCTGGCTAGCTTTGGTGTGGGTATAGCATAGGGGTGCCCACCTATGTGGAATGGTTTGAAGAATCCTTGCCAGGGCCAGAGGGACAGTGGCCCCATTGTCTAGAGCCAAAAATGGCTCCAGGTACAGATTCATTCCTCTGAGTTTTGAACAAACTTCCAAAATTTCAGTTCTTCTATTATAATGCAAGTATTCTTGGTAGTTGAGAATGGTGGAGAGTTATGCGAATGAGGTGAAAGAGGTTAAGCTATAAGTTGCAAACTCATTTTTTGCTCCTCTTGGGAAAACTAGACAGTCAGATGACACATTCTTTCCTAGCTGCAATTGGCAGCAAGGGGCAGCTGCCCAATTTCTATGGGATGCCACTCCTGATAGGATACTGGTACCTATGACATTACTCTTGGCATTCTTTAGGCATTTTCACTGTTTTCCTGTCCCCTGCAACACCTGAAAACTTATTTACCCACAGTTTATTAGGGAAGAGAACTGACAGATGTCAGTCATGTTTAGTTGAAAGAAGGTAGTATGTAGGTCTGAAGGCTCTATTGTTCTTTCATTATATGAGGTGGGGCAGGTTGTTGTATCTTTGAACTCTGGTTTTCTCCTCAGTGAGAAGATGGCTTAAAGGTTCCACAGTCTCTTTACTTTCTCTCATTCTCTGGTTCTTGATAGTGGTCTCAATCCTACCTGAAGGAAGCCCAGGATTAGAGAGAGGAAGAATGTCACAGGCAACCTGGTCTCTTTCCAATTTGACCCATGCCCTCTTGGTGGTATCTGCTTCAGGGAAGTAAAGGGTCTGTCCAGAAATTATGATGTCATGTTACAGCACCCTTATTCCCTCCTCTATAAAACAATTTTCCTGTTGTAAATTCTTCTGGAACTATGTTATCTACTGTGCTGACCACAGGCTACATGTGATTTTCCACATTAATGAAAATTAAATAAAATTTAAAAATCCTGTTCCTGGGCTGTACAATCTCATTTCCAGATCTCAATAGCCACATGTGGCTAGTAGCTACTTGGCAGAGGAGGCACAGAAAGAACATTTTCATATTCACAGAAATTCTACTCTGTAGAGAGTGCTGCTCTGTATTCAGTGGCCTAACATCAGGGTGTTTTTATAGTCACTTGAGCAGAGGTAATGCAATCCCTGGGGAAGACTTCCAGTTTTAATTACACTCAGGTTAACAAGCCCATTGTTCCATTCCAAATAATGGTTGCTCAACATTCCATTCTGATGATTTTTTTTAGCCAAGTAGTCGACATAGTTTTATTAAACACCACCCACTCATTGTGTACTAGTTAAATGAGGAATTAATGTGGCTCTGTCTCCAGATAAATGAATAGAGAGAGAGACACACACACACAAAAATTGGATGAGTAGGGGTGTCGGTTCACAAAATAACTTGGTTAGACTGTAGGATCAGAAAATCTCTCTAGATCTTTTTTCTGCCCAAGAAGAATCACACAGCTTTCACAAAGTGGCCAGTTTCCACTAAAATAACTTGCCATTTATATAAAATATTGGCATTTGTTGCAATATTGCAAACCAAAGAGTCGTTGAGTTCCAAACTGAAGTTTTATAAAACAGTTTGTCCTGTCTAACCTTAAAAAGAGAAGGCATTACTATATGCCAAGCATTATGCCACCTGCATCACATGCATTTTCTCATGTGGGTTTCACAATACTTTCTTGACAAAGGTCAGCTGTGCACCTTCTGGAGAGACAGCATCAGGAAGGGGGACAGCTGAGGGTTTGGAGTACAGCAGACTGGGCTTAAATTTCAGCTGCATTACTTATTAAACTTCACGACTTTGGGCATTTACTTAACTACTATTAGCTCTAGTTTCCCTGTCTGTAAAATGAGGGACATGATATCTGCCTCACGCAATTGTTGTGAGGATTGAGTCAGACAAGGTAAATGAAGTGCTTGGTATAAGACCTGGCACACAGAACATGAAGACAGGGAAATGAGTCAACTTCTGGGTCCCTATCACATTGTACCTTGTACATATTGGACACTCAGCAAGTATTCGTTGAATAGATAGGTGGATGGAAGGATCGATGTCACATCTACAAAACTTTCTTCATCTGCAGAACATTTCCTGGGAGTGTAGGCGGTCGCCTAAGTACAATGATTTGCGGAGGCCAAAAGTCTCTTATTCAACCCCAAACAATCATTCCACTGGCCCTGGCTGCTGTTTTGAAATTTAAACATTCTCCTTTCTATTCAGCCAAATGTCCCTGTTAAAAGCAAATATTGCTTTAGAGAAGGAACACACTAAGCTATTGTGTGCCATGGTTCCGGTTCAGCTGCCGAGCTGCCTAAGACTCCACAGCACTGTGGAGCAGGAACAGTTCTGGTCTGGGAGCTGGTCATTCTAGCCTCCAGACCTGGCTCTGCTAGCACCTGGCCTTTCTGGGGTCTCAACCTCAGATTCCCTATTAATTAAATGGAGTATTAGACTAGATCTTCTATAAATGGTTTGGTTTGTGGTTCCATAAGCGGGTTACCAGGCAAGTGAGTTTTCATGTTGAGGCATGGGGCGATGCCTGGGCTGGAGGGCTTTGGAAGGAGCAATGTGGGGCTCATAGCCCTGGAAGAATAGGGAGCTTCTGTCCAGAGTGGTTGTAGGATACCTGATAATGACAGCCTAAGGGACATGTGAAGATGAACAGAGGATCAACAATGACAGTTTTAGGACTGTTTCACAGCTTTGTTAGAAACCAACCTGGTTTATAAACATCACCTAGGAGTCTTCCTGGACATGAAGCATCAACACAAGATCACCCGGAATGAAGGCAGTTGACTGCTCCAAATGTGATCTTCAACACTGGGTGCCCTCATGCAGCCAGGCTTGAGTGTATTGTGGAAAACTGCTCCAGGACATTCCAAGGCGTGACTGTCCACTCGGTGGTGCAACTGTGGACTGAGAGAAGCTACTGGCCTGAAGCAACTGGCCTAGCCCATAGAAAGCAAGAATGGAGCAGCTCTTTGTGGCTGTAGGTGTCCCAGGGAACAACAGTAGAGCCAGTTACTGAACACCTCCCACATGCCAGGCGCCATGGTGGGCATTTCACACACGTTGTCTCATGTAAACCTCACAGCTGTCCCTTGCAGTAGACGCTACTGCCTTCACAACACAAATGAGGATGCTGAGACACAGAGAGGACAGAAGTAGAGGTGAGATTTGAGAATAAGATTTTTGGATGCCAAAATTCACACCTTTTCCCAAGTATGTCACACAACTTCCAGGATGTTCTGCAGATATAACTTGCTGTTATAGTTCAAAGTTTTCTGCCTATGGGCATTGAGGGTAGAATTATTGTTCTCACATTTTTGCGATCTCAGGCATTTCTGGAACAAAGAAACAATCACCACCAGTGGCCCCATCTACCCAGAGAGAGAGTGTTTGAAGTCATTAGTTGTATTTTCCAGCTGTCAGGGTTCCAATTTGAGTTTTCTGTTGGATCTTTTTCTCTTTACACTGGTTGATTGGAGTTATAGTCTGTGTTTTCTTCCCCACTTTTGAGAACTCACGTTTAGGTTTTATTGAGATTCATTTCGTAATGCTTTAGAAGGTTAAGAAGCCTGAAGCTCCCTGGGTTTCTTATTAAGATGCTGCAGGGAAGAAGACAGAGTGTATTAGTTTATTGGGCTAGACGTATCTGTTGATTGATGCAGATGCTGCAAACATGTTCTGGGAACGATTTCAATGTTCTGTAATAAGTAGCACTTTAATCAGGACTGGGCAAATTGGAGGGGTCTCAGCAGGGCTGGAGTTTCCTGGGAAGTGCCTGTTAAGATGAAGAATTAGCCAGTGCTCACGTTTAGCATGCAGACCCATGAGATGGGGCCTGGAGAGATATGCCACGGACTGCTGATCGACATTGGTGCAGATCACTGTCGCGTGATCACTTTCACCTGTACATCATTAACAGGTCAGAGCCTCCCCCTGCCCATGGGCTTGCCATGAGGAGGGGGCTCCATCTTCTTTCTTAACATAGAGGGAGGAGGGTGTGCAGGCTCCAGAGATGTGTGTCCTTTACTCTTTGCAGCTTCAGCAATTGAGTAGACTGAAGAAAGATGTTCTTGAAAGGTGGACTTTTCTTTTTATCATGATTTGCCATTTTTTTCTAGATTTTTCATTGTGAAGTGTGTTATATATTCAAGACTTGATATCATGTCATCGAAAGCCTAATTATAAAATAAGTCTCGAGTGTGCCCACTGTCCCTTATGGAGCATGAAGCTGGCTTCTTGTGCAGTCACCTTGTTGGAAGCACTCCTTGAAATTTGTGCTTATCGTGTCCTGGCTTTTCTGGATAGTTTTACCGCATAAGATAGTTTGCTAAACATCTTCCCTGTATTTAAAATGTTGCTTTTGTGTAATAAAGCCGTGTGGACTCCATAGCTGTACTAAATTTACAAAACTACCCCAGTACCCCTGTTTTGTAAACAGTAGCCCTGTTTGCAAAAACTGGCTCTATTTTAAAATAGCTTAGACGACCTTTATCCCAAGTGCTGGTGTTTTTATTATTCTCTGATGCAGAATTAAATGAAGAAATTTGTGCATGAAGCAGACTTCACCTCTGTGTCCCCCAAAACCATACCACCTTCACTTTTAATTCTGTGAATTAATGGATTTTACAGTAGGATGTTAGGACAAGAAATTTATATGCTATTACATATACTTGGGGATTGACAAGAATTTATATTTCAATATAGAAGAAAAAGGATGAAAACTTTTGAACCCCAGTCTCATCCATTTCTGTTTTCCCATTTGACATTCTTGTGTAGTGAGTGTGGTTCTGAGGCAGTAGTCACTTTGTGATGCAGTTATGAAATAAATATGAGAGAATCTGGCCATACTTACGTTTTTCCAGGTCCAAAGATAGGATAATCCTCAGATGCTGATGTGAATTTAGTGGCAGGTTGTGATATGACCTGATGCCCTTGCTGTTACTCTGGTGGAACACAAATGTATACTTTAATATAATTTGTTCATTTGGGATACTCAAGGCAAGCAATTGAAACTGACTTTGGTTGGCCTAATAACTTCTTGAGAGATACCCGGTATCTGGTGTACTCATTGTAAAGTTGCAGGAACCAGACTTATAATATGGGTGGGGACAAAGGGAAGCCAGAGCCAAATTTAAAGTAACACCAGCGAGCCAGCTTGGTGAGCTGCTCAACACTGCTGCTCCTGCTGAGCACTGGGCATGGGACTATCACGGCCACTCCTCGTGTTGGCCTTGGATAAGGGTGCTTGGTGCTGCTGGACCTACTGGCTTGGCAACTGGCTGCTGCCACCACAGTCGCCAGGATGAAGGCTGTCTGTTCTCCGAGCCACTGGTCCCAGATTTGAAGCCCAAAAGTGGATGTACCTCATTGACCATGACCATGATCTGGGCCATGACTGCCAGAGAGTCTGAGAAAGCAAGAATCTGGCTATCTCGACTGCTGTCACGGAAGGGGCTTTGTTTCCCACTAAGAGTCATGGCAGAAAATTCATCAAATATAGGAAGGGGTTCAGATACCAGAAGGCCACAGTCTGACTGTACATAATCAACTCATTTTATCTAAAGTCATTCTTTTGAACTTTTAATTTTCCTTCTTGCTGACATCTTTATTCTTTTAATCCCTTTATTAATAGTTTGTATTTCAAGTAGAAGGAGAAAACATAAAGAAATAACATTCAGTTCCTTTTTTTTATAGCTTTCTTGAAGTTTCTGTAAGCAATACTAAGAGGTAATATTGCTTCTGTTACACCCCCACACCAAGAAATTGGATTGGAGAAGTGAACACACCTTATTAGAGTGCAGCTAAAATATAGACCTGGAAGAGATCAGATGAAAGGAAATAAAAAACAATTATTTAAATGAGGCTTAGATGTTGCTTGAACTTGGCTTTTCCTCCTTATTAGTATAAATAATCAAATTGTGTATCTCTAGGGACATAACATTTTTATTTTGGGATGTATGCCTCATTGCAATTCAAAGGTAGGTGGGTGCTTCAACATGTGGAAGTAAAACTTAGTGATTACAAACAGGCTGCTGGGGTTGGACGGACCTGGGTGCAAGTCCTGGTTTAGCTGTGTGACTTGAGGCATGTTTTTTCACCCTCTTAGTCTATTCCTCATTTGAAAAAAGGCAGTGGTAGTCCTTATCTCATTAAATAAATTCATATATGTAAATCCCATATTAAGTATTTAGTGAGATAGCTATTCTTATTCCAATTCCTGATATAGGAGAACAGAGGAGAAATTTGTTCTCTCAACGTAAAAAGGGGTTGCCTTTGGAGGAAATGTCAAGCGGCAGTTGGTTGACAATGCGATGGTTGTTGCAGAGAAGATCTAGCACTGGGGAGTAAGTGTGGTGGACTAGTGGATGTCCCAGGTTCCCTTTAATAGCTAGCTCTATGGTACAGTAACTCTCTCGAGAACTCAGATAAGGATGAGTCCTTTCAGCTGGGCTACTCCTGATGTTGACGGTAAAACACCAGCCACTCAGACAGTGTCCATCAATGTCAACCCTAATCTGGAAATGAACTGACCAGGCCAAGGTGGATACCAGTTGGTCTGTCCAACAGTAACAAGTCCATAAAAGTGGCAGCCACTTTCACCACCATCATTATAGCTCTGATCACTTTCCATGACTTGATTTGGCCAATGTGTTGTGTGTGTGGTGGATGGAAGAAACTAATACAGCTATGGCTTTCTTCAACAATAGTGAGATAGCACTGTCATTTGCAAATCAGTTAAAAAATAGGAGGCCTTCCCAGCTGGGTACTAAGAGCTAATTCTTTGGGGCAATTTTTTATTACGTTCAACCATAGAAAATAAAAAAATAAAAAAGAATGGCATTTTCCCCTTCCAGTGCAAAACCTCCTGGGATTCATGGTCTATCCTAATTATATCTTCTGGGGTAATCCTGAGAAATCTTGTCCATTCCAGTAGAGCCTGCGCTGTGAATAACCGTTACAGTGCTCACCTAGTTTTGCTACAATGCAAGAATTTCTAGGTCTAAACTCTCAACCAATTGATTAGGGTAAGTTATTGCCTATATTGTGATTACATTATATTTTAAGGAATTATTTTATCTGATGGTATTCCAGCATGAGAGCCCAGGCAGAATAGTACACAGGATTAGATTATAGATCTACTCATGATTTCCAGTACATAATACATTGTTCTTAACCATAGTCACCACATTGTATAATAGACCTCTTGAACTTATTTCTCCTTGCTAACTGAAGTTTCCCATCCTTTGACCAACATCTGTCTCCAACCTACAATTCTCTGCCCCTAACCCCCAGTAAACACCATTCTACTCTCTGCTTTTGTGGGTTTGACTTTTAAAATTTTCACATATAAGTGAAATCATGCGGTATAATGTTTCTCTTTCTGTGCTTGGCTCATTTTACTTACTATGACATCCTCCAGGTTCATTCATGTTGTTAAAAATGACAGGGTTTCCTTCTTTTAAGGCGGAATAGGATTACATTGTGTATATACACTATATTTTCTTTTTTCTTTTCTTTCTTTTTTTTTTCTGAGATGGAGTTTCACTCTTGTTACCCAGGCTGGAGTGCAATGGCGCGATCTCAGCTCACCGCAACCTCCGCCTCCTGGGTTCAAGCAATTCTCCTGCCTCAGCCTCCTGAGTAGCTGGGATTACAGGCACGTGCCACCATGCTCAGCTAATTTTTTTTTTTTTTTTGTATTTTTAGTAGAGACGGGGTTTCACCATGTTGACCAGGATGGTCTCGATCTCTCAACCTTGTGATCCACCCGCCTCGGCCTCCCAAAGTGCTGGGATTACAGCCTTGAGCCACCACGCCTGGCCCATATTTTCTTTACCATTCATCCATTGATCGAAACTTAGGTTGATTCCAATCTTGGCTATTGTGAATAATGCTGCAATGAACATGGGAGTGCAGCTATCTCTTCAAAATGATTTCATTTCCTTTAGAAATCTACCTAGTCGTGGGATTCCTGGATCATATGATAGCTCTATTTTTAATTTTTTGAGAAACCTCCATATTGCTTCCCATAATGGCTGCACTAATTTACATTCTAATGAACAGTGTGCAAATATTCCTTTTTTTTTTTTTACCATATTCTTGCCACCACTTGCTGTCTTTTGTCTTTTGATGAAAGCTGTTTTAACAGATGTGAGGTGATAGCTCCTTACAGTTTTAATTTTAAGGGAAATGCACATTTAAAAATACTATAAATGCCAGTAGTGACTGTGGGATCCTAAAAACTTATACTGGACCACGGGAAGAATTTCTTCTGTTAGGCCAGAAAATGGGCTAAGAGTCAGAATGACCTAGTGTTCCCTTTTGTTTCTGTATCATTCCCAACCTACCTTGAGTTCTGTGTCTGAATTTGGCTGTTGAAGGCTCTAATTTTCAAGGAACGGAAAGGCCTGGCCAGGATGAGTCTGCCAGCAAGTTAGCAGAAGTAAGCCTACCCGTGTATAAAGCCAAACTGGCATGGGTACCACTCTGTGTCTTCTCAGTCTGGGGGCAAAATCTCCAGCCTTGAATAAGAGTCAAACCTGGTATGGTGGCTTTTGCCTGAAGTCCCACACGAGGCTGTGGCAGGATCCCTTGAGCCCAGGAATTTGAGGCTGCAGTGAGCTATGAGCACACTACTGTACTCTAGCCTCGGCAACAGAGCAAGACCCTGTCTTTAAGAAGAAGAAAAAAAGGAGCTAAAAGTTAGTATAGAACCAGAGAGAGAGAGGGGTCAGGTCTTCTCAGATGGGGTAATCCCTGGTTTAACTTGCTTTCTAGTCCCATGAGAAGAAGCCCAACAATAAGGGAAGAAGCCAAAGAGAAATATGTGGCAGGGTCTTTCCCAAGTGGCAGCAGCTTAACCCATTTCACCTTCCTGGACTTCATAAAGGAAGACACGGGAGACTTTTCTCATTTTTACTCCTCTCATTAGACTCCACCATCTGGAAAATGTGGTTTAAGAATAAACTCCCAGGATCGTCTATTTTAACATATCTGCTCCTTTGTGGGAAGAGTGAGTGTGAAAATTTGGGAACATCTGCAGTGTATAAAGCCGTTATTTTATGCAAAACAGAAAAGATCAGTGCCCCCTTTGGATAGATGTAGCTCTGTACCAGGGCACACAGCTTTGTTGTTCTCAAAAAAGCCCACAAAGCAACCAAGGAAGTCATTGCAGCTGGGCACTAGTAGCTGATTCTCTTGGTAACCATGGGCTGGGTTCAGCTCTCACATGCCTGCTTGAGCTGAGTGCCTTCGTGTGGTAAACAACCTGGACCACTCTACATGGTCCCCTGGTGGTGGCAGTGGGTAAGCTTAGGGGGTGTGATATTGGGGAGGCAGCTCAAACAACTCATGGAATGGGCATCTAAGCACAGTAGAGAGATGCAGAGCAGGGAGGAGTTCGGAAGGGATGTTTGGCTTGGTCGCTTTTTTTTTTCTTTCTATCTTGGCACCCTTTATTAACAGAACACAGTGTAGACTATGCATTGTATTTTGAAAAAGAAAGAGAAGAAAAGGCATAATCTTTGCTGTTGAGATGTTTGCAGGCTAACTCAGCAATTCCCTGCCCTCATCCTTTCTGCCTCACCACTTATTACATTTACTTCTAGTTCTTCCTCTTTAAATTGAAAAAGCAGAGAGGCAAAACCAGACACTGTGATAATGGAATTTTATGTTGTAGTCTTTGATTACACTTCCCTTCCAAAGCCTCAATATTTCACATTGTTAATAATAATGTTCTTTGTAGGAAAATCCTTAATTTGAAAATGTTGCAGATGGCCTTTTATCAGGAGCTATGGACTGTCAAAATAAATAGATCTAATTATGAACCATTGTTGTTGAATAGGCCATCTTAAATAATAGCAGTCAAGTTTCCAAAAATTAAAAAAAAAAAAAGACCTCACATTTTAAAAAGACTTCAGAATAATTAGTGGTCTTTGGTTGATTGATTTTCAACAAGTTATTCAGCAGATGGAGGCTGTCAGATTTCTTCTGGTACATTATTTTTGTAACTCAGGGGGATTGCATGCAACTTCAGCATCACCTTTTTGTGGAATAGGATTTGGTTTAGGAGAATTCCACTGCACCTGTATATTAAGATGGAGCATGAGGAAAGTCTTGGGACTGAGCCATTTGAAGAAAATCTAGGTTTGGGTAGGTCAATATAGGACTGTTAGATATAGCCTTACACATCATCTCTTAGAACTGCCCTGAAGGTGAAGATATGAGACAGCTAATATTTCTCTGTAAGAATTCCTTGGGTTGCTGAGTTTTGGTTCTTGTCATCAAGAAAATGTTTGTACTGGATCAAGATGTGGAAAACCCCAGGTGAGAGGATATTGATGTAGATTCATGAGCTCTGCCGAAGTAATGTCATTACTGCTGCTCCATCCCTGAGGAAAGATCTTAAACATATGTAAATAGACAAGTTATAAATTGTAATTTAGTATCTGCTAACTGGAAGTCTTTACTTCATTTGTACTGCATGACTACCTGAGTTTAATAAGGAAAATTTTGGAGATCACAGATTTGAGTTGAAGTCAATAAAATAGGATAAAAGTCTAGATGATGAAACTTAGCTTTTGTTGATTATTCTATTTAGCTCTTAAAACTGCAGTAAGAGGTTATATTAGTGGTAAATACACATGGATCCAGAAAATATAGATAAATTGATAGGCAATTGAAATGTATACTTTTTTCAACATGTAAAATATTGAGCTCAAAATTCTTCATAAAAACACAATTCCTAAATTAACTTTAAAATAAATTAACGGTGAGCCTTATTATCCCCATTTTAGTGCTACAAATCCAAGTTATGGAGAGAAAATTTTAAAAAAAGGGGCAAGAACTGTGACTATAATTTAAAATATATTGTTCTCCAGTCTTTTTACATATATTTGAAACCAGTTCATTAACAATGACCTTGCGCAGGAAAAATTGGCATTTGTGCCAAAAAATTCTTGTGTATGTTAGTTTGCATGCATATTTTAAAGTTTTCATGTTAAAAGTGTAGGAAAGACCTACTTGATAAAGATGAGTTTTGTTGAAATTTTGGGGAGAATATAGATTTGAATTCATATAAATAACATTGATAAAAATCCAGATGACTGAAATGTATTTCCTCTTTTGCTAATTAGAGTGTATTGAGCACTTAAGCTGCAAAAAATAAGAGGTTATATTAGTAGAAAATATGTATAGGTTTAAAAATTTAGATAAATCTGTAGGTAATTAAACTATAATTCAGGAAAACATTTAATGAAGCCTCTTTTTCAACACCTAGATTAGTACCCTAAGAGAGTTAAATTCGTATTTTACTGTGAAACTATTTTCTTCCACACCAGAATCTATTGTATGTTGGCAAAGAAAAATGGACTAGTCATTGATTACCACCAAGAGTTTATTACTTGCTCAGGCCACCCTAGTGTTCATTGAGTACATAAAGTGGAAAGATTTTAAATGCTACCTTTGCAGTATTAAGTTTGGGTGAATCCAGAGATATTTGCTGTGAGTGTGGCAAAATGATTATTGTGGAATTGGTTGTCGAATTTTAATTATTTTGCCGACAAAATTCATATTCTCAAGTCCTCTTTCCCTTTATCTTTTAAATTGAAGAGTATTTAAGTGAAAATGCAATGCAAACATCTTATTCCCTGAACTTCTTGTTTCAATTGTTAGTGTTTTTTATTTGTAGTGGGCTATTTATAGAGATCTTTTTCATAAAACTTGCAGGTTTTTCTTCATAGATCTTGTAGCTTCAAGATGGAGAAAAGGAAAAAATAAACGTATTTTCTCTTATCCCCTTAGTGTCCTACCTCAAGTACTGGACACAAATGTGCAATCCTTAAAGATTCTCTTGGATTAGAAAAGCCTTTCTCCTCTCTTGGCTAATCAGGCAGTGTGGAATCAGCAAGGGCCCAGCTCTCACTGTTTTCCCTCGAAGTTGTTCCGATGTGTGACACATCCACCTTATGGAGGTTTAAATTGGTTATGTCTTCAGGCTTACAAAAGCAGGTTTTGGAATTGGTATAAGCACTTGATTTATTGGAACAATCTGATGGTGTGTCATCGACTGATCCCTCTGATATGAGCTTTTTTTTCAAAAAAGGTCCATCAGAGACTTGAAGTTTCACAATCAGATCTTTGTTTACTAGGCATATTTTTCAGCCTGAAGGAAGTCTTCCCTGGCTCCCTGTAGAAGCAATAGGGAGTTGTTCATAAAGAAGTTCTTCTTAGGAGAAGAACTCAGTTAAATGTGTTGCGTATCTTCACTTCTTTTACTTAAACAAGAAGTTTACAATCTTCCCTGTGGTATTCTTCTTAGGGGAACTTTAGGAAGAAATGTTTGATCATGGGAGTGGTAACTAGAAGCATGAAATGGAGTATAATATTACCCATTTAAATAAAATTTGCTTAAGATTTTTAAAAAATGACTTTTCAGAGGCCAGGCAAAGGCCGGTTTCCTCTTGATATTGGCAATTTCAGGGTGGGATTAACAAGAGTCGAGAAAATGAAGATGGAAAGGGAATTATAGCTATGTATCAGCAGCATAGACAGTTTCCTAATGTGCATCTCTAATTAAACATTGGTTTATTAGTTTATTAATTAGTTCAACAAATATTCATTGGATATCTCTGCTAGGCAAGAATCTGGGCACCAGAGTTACAAAAGTGAATGAGACACATTTTTCTTCCTTAAGGAGCCGAGAAGGAAATACACAATTAACTACAGTGATTGTTTCTCACACTACCAAATAAAAGTGAGGCTTAGCTATTTCTCAGTGTTGTTTTTTGAGGACAAATAAATGAAAAAACTTCAACTAGAAAAATCAAAATTCATATTCACTATTGGATTGTCTGTACAATATTGTCATCAGTAAACCATGTAATGGAAATACAGGACTTGGACTGTGTGTGACGTTGCCAATTTCAGTTTGTAATTTGTTCAAACTTGCAAGTGATAATTGTGTAATTTCTTTTGAGCAACATAACAGTGAAAACCATCAGTACAAACTCAGAGTATCCTTAGTGCTAGAGATCTCTATTACACAATGATTCCTTACACTGTGTGGAGTATGAAAGTTCTGTGAAAATATTTCTCTACAATTCATTTTTATAGTAGTCCTGTCAACAGGTTTTATTAATTCTACTTTTCTGTTGAAAACATGGAGTCTCAGTAATTGTGATTGAGTTAGTCATCCCAGGTTATAAAAACAACAGTCTCAGAAGGGTCTCAAATGAATTATCTTCTGCCTTTCAATCCAGAGAAATTTTTTCTATACCTCAACAAGGACTAATGTAAGGACCAAGTGTTAGGGCTAACCCTGGAATACCACAGCTATCACACTGATGAGAGAGGCCTTATCACTTCTTAGGTTGCTCAAGAGGATGACATGGGCAGAATAATGGCCCCCAAAGAGGTTTATGTTCTCATCTCTGGAATCTTTGAATATGTCAGTTACAGGACGAAGGAGAATTAAGATTGTGGATGGAATTAAGATTACTAATCAGATGATCTTAAAATAGGGAGATTATGCTGGTGGGCCCAATTTAATATTTTAAGAGGTAGGCAGGAAAAGAGAGGGAGTTGTGACTAAGGAAACTAAGGGGCAGCAGTCAGAAGGATATGACATTGCATTCTTTAAAAATGGAAGAAAGGGTCACAAGCCACAGAATGTGGATAACACCTAGACCTAGAAAAGGCAAGGAAACAGATTTTCCCCTAGAGGCTCCAGAAAGAAACTCAGCCCTATGAACCTCTTGTTTTTAGCCCATTGAGACTCATAGGACTTCTGTCCTAGGGAACTATGTGATGACAAACTTGTTGTTTTATGCCACTAGCGGTAACTTGTTAAAGTAGCAGTAGGACACTAATCTGTGGGGTGGCTGTTAGAGCCTGATTTATGGCTCTCTACTTTCAGAGGAGACGGTGTGACTGGGAGCCCCATGCTATCACCATGTGGCAACATTACAGGTTAGAGCAATAGTTTATTCAATTATTTACTAATAAACATTTATTAGTACCAGGTACTGTTCTAGGCCAAACAGTAAAAAATACATAAAGAATCTTGCCTTCATGAAGCTATCATTGTAGAAGGGGAAAGAAAATAAATAAGTAAAATGCATCATATATTAGATGGTGATAAGTAATGAGAAAATTGTAAGGAGGTAACAGTACAGTAATAGGAAGCAGTGTGTGTGTGTGTGTGTGTGTGTGTGTGTGTGTGTGTGTGTGTGTATGTGTGCATGTGTATTTGCATGTGTGTATTAGGTTTGTAAATGTTAGATGAGGCTTCTAGGGCAGGTTCACTGAGAAGGTGATATGTAAATAAGACCTGAGGACTTCTTTCAGGAAAGAGGAAACAGCCAGTGGCTTCCTGACTCAAGCAAAGGAAATGCAAAGGCTCTGAGGATAGAGGGTTCCTGGTATGGGAGGGATGGGAGATGGTGAATAGGTGATAATGTAGGTAAAAATTCCAGGGTGCCAGGTTGATCTTTTGAATAGTAGCTTATATCCCTCCTCAGGCTGAGCCTTGGAGCTCTTATCCTCAGCTGGTGGTTCTTTTTATAAAAAATTTATTATTTCTACTGCAGAGAAAAAGCAGACCATTTCCAAAGGGCAGCCTAAGGGAGCTGGAGGCAGAGAGTGCCAGAGAATGTTTCAGTGCTAATAACCAATTTTATGGATCAGTCATTTTAATTAATAAGGAGAATGGGAGAAAGTGATGCAAACAATGTGAGCCCTGGTTGGCATTTCCCTGAATGTTGAATACCTTTT
Organism: Saimiri boliviensis; assembly: GCF_048565385.1. Taxonomy (NCBI): domain Eukaryota; kingdom Metazoa; phylum Chordata; class Mammalia; order Primates; family Cebidae; genus Saimiri; species Saimiri boliviensis. The sequence continues at coordinate 247,166,205 of NC_133449.1, forward strand.
ACTTTTCAAAGGGTAAGGAGTTTGGTTAGTGACTGGAACAGGCAGAACTGGGTTTACTCTAAACTCAACCAGCAGGTCACAAGGTGCTGTTGGCAAATTTTCCTGATTCACATGTCTTGTATTTAATGTAATACTGCAGAGTCATTTTGATCTTTCTGCCTTTAGACAGAAGTCACCACCACTATCCCCCTAAAGCTATTGGCTAGCATTTCTTTAAACTAGCAGGCTGCAGTAAGCACTTCATGTGACTCCAGCAGGGGAGGAAAGGAGGAAGTTGTGGGGGTTGGACACCCAGAGCTAAGAAGGAGGCAGATGTATGTAGGAGGGCCGACCAGTTGGCAGCAATAGGCTGCACCAGGTATCCATTTGCCTTGGGAAATAGGAAATAGGAGGGATGCCAGAGCTTGGTTTCTCACACGGCAAAGATCTGTGAAAGAGAGAGAGAATAGTAATGGAGTAAGCCAAAGAAAGAAATAAGATGTCTCCAGAGGGATGTAGCAGCTTTGAAACACGGCCTCAAAATCCTTTGACATTCCTTCCATCAAGAAGTAGGGTCTGTGTCTCTTCCCCTTGTATCCTCTTGTGACTGCTTAATCAATAGGATGGGGTGAAGGTGTCAGTTTCAGGTGCAGATCTTCAGAAATGGGTTGCTTCTACTTTCTGTTTCCTGAGAGGCTCGCTCCTGGAACCCAGCCACCACGCTGTGAAGAAGCTTCACCTAGCCCACAGAAAGGACCCTATAGAGAGGGACCTGCAGTCAGCCATGTGTGAGAGCCATCTTGGAAGCAGAGCCTTCAGCCGGTCAAGCAATCCCAGCTGACATTACCTGGCACAGAGATGATCTGTGACTTCTGAGCCCTCTCCAAATTGATTTGTGAGAAAATGAACACACTATTGTTACTTTCAGCTACCAAGTTTTCAGGTAGCTTGTTATATGTGAACAATTGTAACGTGGTGCATTTTAGGTGACCAGCAAGGAGAAATATCAGGTTTTTTGCAATATTGAGGATGCTTTGTTATTCAAGTATATAAAATATAAATCACAATTAAAATCTTTTAACCATTTAGAGTTTTTAATTCTCTTTTTAGAAAAATGCACATATATCAACCTTTTGAATACAGTTTCAAGAGTCTCAGTACGTTCTATATCCATCTGTGGGCATAGACTCCAAGCTGAGAACCTCTGTGATCAGAATCTCTCTTCACTACTCTTTGTTATAAAGTGCAATTTGCTGTAAGCTCAGTGAAGTAAGAGGGAGAGAGGACACTGGACTTCCTGTTGTTAGACTTGTATTTTATTCCAATCCTTTCATAGACTTGCTCTTTGATTGTAGATAAAGTGTAAAACCTCTCTATATCATAATTTCTTGGATGGTAAAATATGGATTAAAAATGTGTCCTTTCTTTCCTTAAAGGAATGTTGAAATTTAAAAAAAGAAAAAGGAAGTGAATATGTTTAGAAAAGTCATAACTTGCCCATAAGAGGTACACAATGAATATTTGTTGAATTTTTATTTGTTGTTAGGCATGGGGGATTGCTTGATTAGGTTACTGTGTTGTTACAATAGAGATACTGGTTTTCATTCATGGTTCCTGACTTCTAATTACCACAGTACTTGTTACAATGTTGGGGCACTTGAGGCCTCAGGAAACAGAGTCTTTGTAACCTTTTCTTGTCCTCCTTTCACCTGCCCAAGGCAGGACTCTAATCTGATTGTCGGTCAAAATACCCTCATTCCAGATCATGTCCTTTGCAGGCACATGGATGAAGCTGGAAGCTATTATCCTCAGCAAACTAGCACAGGAACAGAAAACCAAGCACTCCATGTTCTCCCTCATAAGTGGGAGTTGAACATTGAGACCACATGGACACAGAGAGGGTAACAACACATACCAGTGATGGGAGGGAACTTAGAGGATGGATCAACAGGTGCAGCAAACCACCATGGCACATGTATACCTGTGGAACAAACCTGTATATTCTACACATGTATCCCATTTGTTTTTAGAAGAAATAAAAAACAAAACAAAACAATACCCCATTCCAGAAAGAGTCCTGCTCTATACCCAAGAGGAAGGAATGCTACACAGAGAGGCCAAGAAAAGTCTTTGTGATAGGCATCGATGGGTTTAGATCATGCACTTGTTGTCCAGTGACATTTCTACATGGCTGTCAATCATGTCTGTGTAATGAAGCTTCAATAAAAATCCAAGAAGTTTGGGTTTGTGGAGCTTCCAGAGAGCTGAACATGTGAAGGTTCCTGGAGGGTGGTGCATCCAGGGAGGACACAGAAGCTTGTGCGCCTTCCCTCATACCTCACCCTGCACATCTGTATCCTTTGTAATATACTTTATAATAAACTGGTAAGGGTAAAAGTGTTCCCCTGAGTTCTGTGAGCTGCTTCCAATTCCATTTAGTGGAACCCAAAAAGGGGGTCATGGAACCCCCAACTTGAAGCTGGTTGGTCAAAAGACACCAGACTTGTGACTGATGTCTACAGGTAAAAGCATCTTGGGGCTGAGCCCTCAACCTACGGGATCTGATGCTACTCCAGGTAGACAGTGTCAGAATTGAATTAGAGGACACACAGCTGGTGTCCACTGCTTGGTATGTGGGGGAAAAACTCCATACCTTGGGTACAGAAGTCTTCTTCTGTGTTCATGACTATTGTTGCAGTGGTGTGAGAACAGGGGATAAACACTTCTGACATAGAAGCCTAAACCTCTAAGGGCAAGATTTTGTCCATAAAACAACCCTGGAACAAGGTCCCCAGGGAAAAAGCACCAAAGAGTGTAGAAGTGAAAAGAGATCAGTACAGACACCCCCACCCCTGTCACCCATGTTAACTTTTACCCTCTGTTGTCCTTAGTTTTTTTTTTTTTTTTAATATTTGAGAAGGAGTATTGCTCTGTTGCCCAGGCTGTAGTGTAGTGGCATGATCGTGGCTCACTGCAACTTCTGCCTCCTGGGTTTAAGTGATTCTCCTGCCTCGGTCTCCTGAGTAAGCTTGGATAACAGGTGCCCACCACCATGCTCAGCTAAGTTTTGTATTCAGTAGAGATGAGGTTTCACCATGTTGGCCAGGCTGGTCTTGAATATCCTTAGTTTTACAGTCAGTGCAGGGGAACTAGGAGAAACAGTAGCATGCAAAGATTGATATCAGTTTACACCAAAACAGAACACTGCCCCTGAGCAGAAGGAATTGGAAACAATATACAAAAAAGTCTCACAAAATAGAAAAGAACATGGACACTGGCTCTAACGTTGGCGTCATTGGGATAGAAAGTTTATTTACATTGTTTCTTATGAGGTCAGCAAAACATTTTAAATAGCCATTCCTTGGCTGCCTGCAGTGGGTCTGCAAATGTGAAATAAAACATGAACTGCAGACCTGACTTATGAGCAGGATGTTCCAAGTTTCTTTCTTTGCTTTCTGCTGTAGCAGATCACCTTGTCCTTGTACTGTATTGGTAGATTTTTATCATCTCAGATGAAAGAATCCCAGTGTTGGCCAGGACAAATCCAAAACAAAGGTAATGAGTGGTAACACCCAATGTTAAAACCTGATTCACTGTGGTTGTTTTTCTTTCACATTGTGAAACTATAAGGATAAAAAGGGGCCGGAAAGTAAAAGCAGCAATCATGCCTGCATGGACTGAAGGCAATTTAGTTTCTATCAGACATGGTGACAGTGATGAATGCATCAAAATTCTCAAACAACAGATGCCAAGCACAAACTGTGTCACAAGATCCCAGATCAAAGATACCTACCATATGTTTAGCTTTCACATCAATGTACGTCAAGTCAGTTTTGAACTAGAAGCCTGTAGATATACAGTTCGTTACCCCTTTCTCCTTTTCACCCTTTTTTGTCTCCAAGAAGTTCCCAGAATCTGAATTTAATCATTATTCAGGTTTAGGTACATTTGCATATAAATACATTACTTGTGACTGATCCAGTGAAAGTTCGTGTGCAGGGCTGCTCCTGCCCATGTTGCACTGGCTTTCTGTCTATCAGCGCTGGAGCTGGCAGACCCCCCCTGCAGAGGGACAGAAGCCAGTGACCTGGAGGGGCCTGGAAAGAGTCTTAGAAGGGTAGTTACAACACGTGTTTCTTCCCTTTAGGAGTATCTAATTGGGTTCAATGCCAGCTCACTGTCAGGAACATGGAAGACACTGAGTTAGAGAGGCTGAAACATGGTCACAAAGTATCCATGAGTGTATTAAATCCACGAGGATTTATTAGGGTCTCTTAAGCATTTGATTCCCTTTAAGGAAATCAGTGACAATAAAGAGGCACACAGCTTAAGATGCTGAAGCAGAGTGAACTAAATTGATTTATAGCTCATAGGTAGAGAAAGTAAAATTCCTATTAATTTTTTTAAGCATATACTAAAGGGAAAATTACTATATTTTCCCTAAAGTTTCTTTAGGTGTTGTTTACCATTTTAATTACAGATTTATTATTTATTTCCTATAATATGTAAGTCTTTCAGGAATTATTATTAATTTTCTCTTTTTTGCATTGGGCTTGGTGCTGGGGAAACAGAGACAAAGTATGCAGTCTTTGCTTGTTGGGAATTCAGGCTTTGGCAGCCTGGTCTAGCCATGTGGACAATTAACTACTGTGCAATTTGTTGAGAGAAACAGAAGGCAGGGCAGTGGCCCAGGTGCAAGTGCCCAACTGGGGTACAAGGAATTGAGGGAAGGCTTGAGAGAGAAAGAGATCTGAGAGCTCTTTCTTTCTAAAATGTTGGGATATTCCAGGTAGATGGAAATAGGATTGAGAGACAGAGGTGGACATTCTGAGAAGGGGGAGTAGTAAATAGAAAACACAGAGGTGGCAATAGATTATGGACTTGGGAATCATTGGTAGGTTGTTAGGATTAGAGCACACAAATGTTAGCTCAGAAATACTGGGAAATGATGCTGGAGAAGAAAGCAGGACACAGGTCATGGAATGACTTGCAGGCTGTACCAGAGGCACTTGGATTTTATGAGAGCCTTGTAAGGCTTTTGTGTCTCTGTTGCCAGTGGCCCTCTCATATTCTCTTGGCAGTCACTATTCCTATACAAGACAACAGCTACAATTCTCAGAGACTACAAGACTGTAATGAGACACGCCCAGAGCACCAGGCGTTAACATCCTTGTGAGCAGCGCTCAGACAATGATGAATAAATAGCTTAGATTCTTCACCCTTGGTGAGGATGAATCTGCAACAGGGTTTGTATAATATCTCTGAGGTTCCCAGTGACATTGGGTCTCACTTGCTCACAGCAGTTGCCTGGTCACTCACACACCAGTATTGGCTTCCTTCCCATACTTGCCATTCTTCCACACCCTCCTACATTTTGCTTCCTGGGATCCCTTCTCAAAAAACTACTTGTGCTTAAATTCTTAGCTCAGGCTCTATTTCTGGTGGAATCCAGTCTGGGACAGGTTTTTGGCTTGTGGAGGAACAGTGGCAATGAAGGTGGACTCTGGATGATTTTCATGAGAATGCAAGTGAGAGTGGAGGACTCTGGGGCAATTTAGAAAGTACAGTTCATTGCAGTGATGGCTGAGCTGGATGTATTCTGGGAGAGAGGGAAGGACTTTTCAATGATTCAAGGTTTGGGTTCATTGGCTGGTGGAATCTGTTAAGTAAAATAAGGAAGACAAGAAGGGGAATAGGAGTTTTGGTGAAATATATGGGATTTGGATTTGATTACACTGAATTTGAGGTGTTGCCATGGACAGTGTAGGCCTTAGAGAAGACAGCCAGTTGGAAGACCCCAGTTTGAAAGCTGAGCATCAGCCTCTAAGTAGTAGTGGAAAATTAGGGTGTGGTTGTGGTCACTCAAGCTGAGCATGGGGATAGGGAGTAGGAAGAATCCAAGTAAAACAAACCTCTGGGAGTATCAGCCTTTAACAATCAAATGTATGAGGAGGAACTTGCTACAGAGAAGGAGTGATCTGCAGGACCAGGCAAGGGCCAGGGGAGTGATGTCATAGAAGCCCAGAGAGGGAACAGTGTCAGGAGGAAGGAGGAAGCAAACAGAGGCAAAGGCTGCAGAAGGGTCGGCGAGATCAGACTTAGTGCTCCTATTGGATTTGGAAGGTGAGTGGTCATTGTAGTTAAGAAGTTCATTCTAATTTGGATCAATTAGAAAAGTAGTAGAGAGTTCCTCCACTTAAGACATTCAGTTTTATTACTTGAAAAATGGGCTAACCAATAATTGCCTAGAAGAGGGATTGCTTTAATGAATGGATAAGAATAATTTCTAATTACAGGTAAGCATGATTTGAGTTAGTATACTGAAAAATGCTGCCCTATATTTATGTGATTTGTATGAAATTGGGTACTTGGAAAGCTTCAAGTTTATTCCACTAATTAGGTAAGGGTTCTTCTTTTAAGCTATTATTTTTTAGTTTTAGGTTGGTCCCTATTTCTGCTTGAATTATCATAGGTTTCGATTTTGTGTTGCCAAAAGGGTAAGGTTTAATCCCATAGCTGATGCCCCTTTGAATTCTGAATAACAATTCTACTTTCTTTAAACTACTTAGTTATTTGTGGTTAAGAATCTGGCCTGTAGAGTTAGACTATTTAGCTATTATAGCAGCTCCAACACTTAAACTCTTTAAGATCTATGGGCAGGTACTTAGCTTCTTTGTGCCTTGATTTCCTCATCACAGAAAGAATACACCTTTTTACTGAGGTTAATTCTTAGCACCAAATGAATTAATTTATATAATGTATTTAAAGGTATGCCTGGCACAAAGTAAATGCTTAGTACATTTTAGCATTAGAAATATTTGTTAGTATTTTTCTAATTATAATTTTTTACTATTATTAAAAACTAGGAGGCAGAATAGTATAAACTAATAATGATTGAACTATAAAATAAATTAGATTTTATAGTTCTTAAATTTTCTGCCAAGTCTCTGGACCGGGACAAGTCCATTCACCTATCTGAGGTCACATTCTTCACCTATAAAAGAGGGAGATTAGTATAAAACAAGCCACGGTTTTAATATTCTGGGACGCGTACATTTTGCTTGGAAGTAGTTGATTTACACAGTAATTTTAGCTGTAGTGGTTTTTCCCCTAAGGGAAATATAAATGGGCAAAAAGGGGAAATGGAAAGCATTTCCATTAGGCAAATGCTTTCTGAAAAGTACAACTAATGTTTTGGTTGGTTTATTTTCACGTAATTCATTTCTTGGGCTAAAACATATAAATCAGTTACTTAAATTCAGATGACTTATCTTTTCTTTTTTGAGCATACTTATGGTTAGAAAAATTCCAAGTGTTTTTCATTTTTTTGCCCTGTTTTTTCATACATTTTACAGCAAATAATTGTTTTTAGTGCATTCATTTCATTTGCTAACATTATGATCTGTACAAAACAGCCTGCTTATTCTTTTAGATTTTAAACATAGCACATGTACATAAAATAGTAATTATATAATGTGGTGTTTTGTTGTATCTTAGCACATTTTTTAGATCTGAAAATTGGTTCCTGTTCTTATTCTGCATGTACTCCAGTGTGCCTTTCTCTTGATGAGTTATTTTTCATGTGCACACATGGGGGAGCTTTTGAGACACTAGCTTGAATGTTACACTTTGATGACTTTCTCAACAACTTGACCCTAAGATGACAGACTGGAACTCTTCATTAAAAGAAGTGTAGCAGGGTGCAGCTGGCTGTAGAACTGACTTCCCTAGTGCTCACTGTCTCATATACAGCCCTAGAACTAATTCATAAATCTCTTTGAAAGATAGCCATAAATATGTATTCTCTTGCACAAAAGGGTAGGGCTAAGAAAATGAAAAGGAAAAGTGAAGGCATATTCAGTGTTTTCTAAAACTTTAGTAAGAAGTACATGAGGTCATAAACATGGGGGGCTGCCTTTTCTGGTGAAATGGGGGAAGTGAGCCAGAAACTGATTTTGACAGTGACATTATTTAAAGGAGTTTCTGAAATGATCAAATATGTTCTTCCATAGAAGAATAAAAGTCTAAAAGCAACTGAGAATATTTTTTAAAATTACACTTGAGGGAAGCAGAAATAAAAGTGAATGGCTTGAGTTGAGTCTGTGTTCTTGGTGTCTAGCTTTGTTTGCCATTTAAAGAAAATGTAGGAAAATAGAAATGTGTTAAGTGAAATGAAACCCCACAGGACCTTGACAGGCTTTATGGTTATCTTTCTTTTGACCCCAATTTTTGGGTTGCTAAAACTATAAATAAACATATAAAAATAGACCTGGTGACAGCCACATAGATACATGAAGTAGCATTAGGAATGACTGGGGCTTTTGTCTGCCCCAGTTTATTTGGAAATAATTCCAAACTATTTCATATATATATATATATATATATATATATATATATATATATTCCAATGCTTATAATAATTACATCTGAAAATTTTGTTCATGAGGCAAACTTTTAAATGCCCTTAAAATGAAAATTCAGTAAGGAAATAAATAGAGCTGATGTGTGTTTGTGTGTGTGTGTGTGTGTGTGTGTGTATGTGTATGGATTTTGAGATGGAGTCTCGCTCTGTCACCAAGGCTGGAGTGCAGTGGCGTGATCTCGGCTCACTGCAACTTCTGCTTCCTGGGTTCAAGCAATTCTGCTGCCTCAGCCTCCTGAGTAGGTAGGATTACAGGCATGTGCCACCATGCCTGGATAATTTTTGCATTTTTAATAAAGATGGGGTTTCACCATGTTGGTCAGGCTGGTCTCGAACTCCTGACCTTATGATCTGCCCGCCTCAGCCTCCCAAAGCTGGGATTACAGGCATGAGCCACTGTGCCCAGGCTCATTTTTAAATGTTATCATTATCAATAAAAAACTCTTTAGCAAGTATTTTCTGTGAAAAGTTTATAGTATAACTAGCTTAATATAAATGTGTATAAAATTAAATAGAATATATTGTGATGAATTGAAAATAGGTAAGGTTTGTTTTCCTTCTCATTGTTTTTTCATATGTAGGCAGCCAGGCTCATCCTCCACAGTTTGTGTTCAACTCCTTGCTGTTTTTTTCTCTAATCTTTTCCTCAGGACCCTTATTCATTCTCATGGTTTTAACCATTAAGTATATTCCCATTCTGGATTTTCATCACAGACTCCAGTTGTATATTTTCTATTGCCCACTGGATGTTCCTCCCTGGATATGGAAGTCACATTGAATGTCAGCTTCCAGTCTTACCTTCCATCCTCCACTTGCTTGCTTGGCTTCCTTCTCTACCCACCCTCCCAACTCACCAGTTCCTCGTTTCTCCCCATCTGTTCACTGAACTACCATTTTTTGAATCACCTGGGCTTGGAAATTTGGTGTCATCTTTGACCTTAACCTGTTTCATGTACACTACTGTATTAAGGTTCCCAAGGCTACCCTCAGGCTTGCTAAAAGGAGGCATGGAACTCAGAAAAGCTGTTATAGTCACAATTACGTTTTACTATAGTGAAAGAATACAGATTAAAATCAGAAAAGCAAAAGATATATGGGGGGCAAAGTCCAGGAGAAATCAGGTGCAAGCTTCTAAATGATTTTTTTTTTCCAGTAGAATTGCACAGATGCACTTAATTCTGCAAGCAATAATGTGTGACATGTGCAAAGTGTTGTCAACCAGGGAAACACACTTGAGCTTTGACGTTTTCTTTATCTTTATCTTTTTTTTTTTTTTGAGATGGAGTCTCACTCTGTCACCCAGGCTGGAGTACAGTGGCACGATCTCAGCTCACTGCAACCTCCGCCTCCTGGGCCCTGGTTCAAGCAATTCTCCTACCTCAGCCTTCCAAGTAGCTGTGATTACAAGCATGAGCCACCACGCCCAACTAATTTTTGTATTTTTTAGTAGAGACAGGGTTTCACCATGTTGGCCAGTCTGGTCTTGAACTTCTGACCTCATGATCTGCCTGCCTTGGCCTCCCAAAGTGCTGGGATTACAGGTGTGTGCTACTGCTCCTGGCCAACCTTTGATATTTTTAATGGAGGACAGTCACATAGTCATGCAGCACCTGTGTGACTTACCTCAGCTACTCGGACTCAGACTTCAGCTCCCTAAAGAAGGAACAGGCACCCATCATGCAACACATTGCTAGCATGAACGATCTGATCAACTTGTACCACATGGCCCAAGGTCTCAGGCATACAACACTCTTGACAGGCGGAATATACTGAGGACTCAAGGCTTCCTCTCAGGAGCTGGCCTAAGTTCAGTCTTGGAGAGAGGTTTTCTTGGGAATGTGCAGGGTTTGAGCAACCCAGATTTGCTGAGTTAATCTTCCTGTGCATACACATAAAATCACCAAGTTTTACTGGTTGCTGGGAAAATTCAAAGAACATACTGTGGTGTTAGATATGTGTTTGAGTTCTGCCTCTGAGACAATTAAGTAAGACACAGTTAACATAATGCTGGACACATAAATACTAAGTGATGTTGATTTCTTCTTCTTGTGGTGGTTTTTATTGTCTCTACCCTTTTCTATCCAATATCACTTCTTTTGTTTAACCTAAGACCTTATTGTTTTCACCTTCATGGTGCATTAGCTTCCCATATCAGTGAACTTAAGATGATATGCTGCACTAAAAAACAATCCCCAAATCAGTGTCACTTGCTAAAACAAGAGAGTATTTATTGATGCTGCTGTTTGTCTATTCTGAGTTGACTGCAGCTCTGCTGCAAAGTATAACCATTCTGGGACCCCGACTGAAGGAACAGCCCTGATCTGGGATATTGCGGCAAAAAGAAAACACCATATTATAGAACCATACAATGGCTCTTAAAATTTTGCTTGAAAGTTGTTCGTATTCTGTCTATTCCCATTTTATTGTCTAAAGTAAGTGACGCTGCCAGGCCTGAGGTTATTGGATTAGGGGTGTATACTATTCCCTTGGAGTGGTGGTTGTGAATGTTTGAGCAGTAATATAATCTATCAACTTCCTAGCTGGACTCTGTGCTAAATGGTCATTATACTATCTAAGGAGGCTGGAAACAGACAGGCCACTATGTAGTAATGATTTCTAGCATGTCTAAGGAGGCTGGAACTAGAGAGGCCAGCTGGAATACTCTAATCTATCCTGTCGACCATCACTAAGTTCATAACCTCAAAGTTCATTGTTGACAAACCATTTATCTTCTCTATAACTGCTGTAATATGGTCATCTCTTGATTAGTCATGCAAGTTCGTTTTTAAGCTCAATCACCCACGAAACGCCAGTGAAACCACATACGCCAGTGAAACCATAAAATTAACCCGCATTGGGCACATTTTATCTTAGCACCTTTTATACCTTTGCTCATACATTCACTGAGATTAAGGACGCTGTTTTGAAAAAAGTTACCATTTCATTCTCCTTTGAATTCTCCACAGAGCCCAGGTACATTACCCACAGTCATGGCTGAAACATGTAATCAATGAATGCAAGAATAAGTATTCCCTGTGTTCCAAAGAAATCCAGGTGCCACTCAGTGACAGTGAGAAGTCAGGCCAAGGAGGTGAAGGGAGGCTGAAATCCATTCCATGCTTTGCTCACAAGGCAAGTCCTGTTAACAAAGGACTTTTGCTCACATCTTTTTCTAATCTCATTAAAGCACTGCATAGTGGGGCTTTTCTTCTTGGTTTTTGTTCACTAAAATACTTTCTTTCTTTCTTTTTTTTTTTTTTTTTTGAGACGGAGTTTCGCTCTTGTTACCCAGGCTGGAGTGCAATGGCGCGATCTCGGCTCACCGCAACCTCCGCCTCCTGGGTTCAGGCAATTCTCCTGCCTCAGCCTCCTGAGTAGCTGGAATTACAGGTACGTGCCACCATGCCCAGCTAATTTTTTGAATTTTTAGTAGAGACGGGGTTTCACCATGTTGACCAGGTTGGTCTCGATCTCTCGACCTTGTGATCCACCCGCCTCGGCCTCCCAAAGTGCTGGGATTACAGGCTTGAGCCACCGCGCCTGGCCACTAAAAGACTTTCTACAAAGGACCTGCATGCCCCACAGCGACCATATGCGTGGAAATTATTGTAGGGCAGGAGTAGAAAAATGCTGTCTTGGTTCTGCTTTCTAGAAAGTTCCAAGTGGTGGGCCACCCAGTCATCTAGCTGCTCTGCATCTTTTGGATGTTTGTGGCTGAGGAAAGCTTCACAAGATTGGGTCCTCAGAGCTGCTTTGCACTTCCCAAGAATGGACCTGTGGACCATGCCCTTTTTGTCCACTCAAGTTTTATTTATTTTGGGGGCAGCACCTCTATTACCAGAGAAAGTAACTATTGAGGCTAAAAACATACTGGAAATAAGAATGAAGAAAGTAACTGGATCAGCTATACTTGCTCTATTTCATGAAAATATTCCTAAAAATAAAAACTAGTTCCTGGCAATGCAGCAAATAGCCAAAATGACTTCTTTTGGTTGAATGGTTTTAATGTTTCCCACTGTCCCCCACTCCCCCACCACCTCTTACCATTTTAAACACTGCACCACAAGAGTTTGTTCAAAATTCAGTGCCACTGGGGAATATTGCCTATTAGCCAACAAAATAGTTAGGAGCAGAAAGGCATGCAACAGGACTTTGATTGCCCAAGGCAGGGTAACTGTGAGTGTGGGACATTTATTGCTGCCTTGTAGATGCTTCAGCGTGGGAAGTAAATGCTCAGTCAAATTTGGCATAATAGCTTTAAAACAAATGAAACCACTGTGCATGTCGTCAGCGACAAACTGCTTTTTTCTTTTCTTTCCTTCTTTTTTCTTTTCTTTTTTTTTTGTTTGTTTTTTTTTTTTTTTTTTTTTTGAGACAGAGTTTCGCTCTTGTTACCCAGGCTGGAGTGCAATGGCGCGATCTCGGCTCACCGCAACCTCCGCCTCCTGGGTTCAGGCAATTCTCCTGCCTCAGCCTCCTGAGTAGCTGGGATTACAGGCACACGCCACCATGCCCAGCTAATTTTTTGTATTTTTAGTAGAGACGGGGTTTCACCATGTTGACCAGGATGGTCTTGATCTCTCGACCTCGTGATTCACCCGCCTCGGCCTCCCAAAGTGCTGGGATTACAGGCTTGAGCCACCGCGCCCGGCCTTTTCTTTTCTTTTTTTGAGATGAAGTCATCGCTCTGTCACCCAGGCTGGAGTGCAGTGGTGCGATCTCGGCTCACTGCAAACTCCACCTCCTGGGTTCAAGCGATTCTCTTGCCTCAGCCTCCTGAGTAGTTGGGATTATAGGTGCAGGCCCCCATGCCCAGTTAATTTTTGTATTTTTAGTAGAAACAGGTTTCACCATGTTGGCCAGGCTGGTCTCGAACTCCTGTCTTTGTGATCTGCCCACCTCAGCCTCCCAAAGTGCTGGAATTACAGGTGTGAGCCGGTGTGCCTGGTCCTTTTTCTTTTTCTTTTTTTTTTTTTTTTTAAAAACTATATATATATATATATATAGTTTTTTTTTTAAAAAAAAGGAAAAAGGACCAGGCACAATATATATATGTATATATATATGTATACATATGTATTATATACATATATTATATGTGTATATATATTATATATATACACATATATATTATATATAATATATATAATATATATAATATATATATACATATAATTGCATTTTAGGTTCTGGGGTACATATAAAGAACATGCAGGATTATTGCATAGGTACATACATGGCAATGTGGTTTGCTGCCTCCATCCCTATCACCTATGTCTGGCACTTCTCCCCAGGTTATCCCTCCCCAACTCCCTATCCCCCACTGTCCTACCCCTAGTTCCCCCCAACAGACCTCAGTGTGTAATGCTCCCCTCCCTGTGTCCATGTGTTCTCATTGTTCAACACCTGCCTATGGGTGAGAACATGCGGTGCTTGATTCTCTGCTCCTGTGTCAGTTTGCTGAGAATGATGGTTTCCAGGTTCATCCATTCCCTACAAAGGACATGAATTCACCTTTTTTTTTTATGGCTGCATAGTATTCCATGATGTATATGTACCACATTTTCCCTGTCCAGTCTATCATCAATGGGCATTTGGGTTCGTTCCAAGTCTTTGCTGTTGTAATCAGTGCTGCAATGAACATACATGTGCATGTGTCCTTTGAACAATTTATAATCCTTTGGATATATAATATACCCACTAATGGGATTGCTGGATCAAATGAATTTCTATTCCTAGATCCTTGAGGAATCACCACATTGTCCTCCACAATGATTGAACTAATTTACAATCCTACCAACAGTGTAAGAGTGTTCCTATTTCTCCATATCCTTTCTACCATCTGTTGTCTCCAGATTTTTTAATGATCGCTATTCTAACTGGCATGAGTTGGTATCTCAATGTAGTTTTGATTTGCATTTCTCTAATAACCAGTGATGATGAGCATTTTTTCATATGTTTGTTGGCCTCATATATATCTTCTTTTGAAAAGTGTCTGTTCATATCCTTTGCCCACTTTTGAATGGGTTTGTTTGTTTGTTTTGCTTGTAAATCTGTTTTAGTTCTTTGCAGATTTTGGATATAAGTCCTTTGTCAGATGGGTAGATTGCAAATTTTTTTTTCCCATTCTGTTGGTTGCCAGTTCACTCTAATGATTATTTCTTTTGCTGTGCAGAAGCTCTTAAGCTTAATTAGATCCATTTGTCTATTTTGGCTTTTGTTGCCATGGCTTTTGGTGTTTTGGTCATGAAGTCCTTGCCTATGCCTATGTCCTGAATGGTTTTGCCTAGGTTTTCTTCTAAGGTTTTTATCATGTTAGGTCTTATGTTTAAGTCTTTAATCCATCTGGAGTTAATTTTACTATAAGGTGTCAGGAAGGGGTCCAGTTACTGCTTTCTGCACACTGCTAGCCAGTTTTCCCAACATCATTTATTAAACGGAATCTTTTCCCCTTTGCTTGTTTTTGTAAGGGTTGTCAAAGATCAGGTGGTTGTAGATGTGTGGTGTTGCCTCTGAGGCCTCTGTTCTGTTCCATTGGTCTATATCTCTGTTTTGGTAACGGTACCATGCTGTTTTGATTACTGTAGCCATGTAACATAGTTTGAAGTCAGGTAGCATGATGCCTGCAGCTTTGTTCTTTTTGCTTAGAATGGACTTGGCTGTGTGGGCTCTCTTTTGGTTCTATATGAAGTTTAAGGTGGTTTTTTTTCAGCTCTGTGAAGAAGGTCATTGGTAGCTTGATGGGGATAGTGTTGAATCTATAAATTACTTTGGGCAGTATGGTCATTTTCACGATAGTGATTCTTCCTAACCATGAGCATGGAATGTTTCTCCACCTGTTTGTGTCCTCTCTTATTTCACTGAGCAATGGTTTGTAGTTCTCCTTGAAGAGGTCCTTGACATCCTTTGTTATTTGTATTCCTAGATATTTTATTCTCTTTGTAGCAATTGTGAATGGCAGTTCATTCTTGATTTGTCTCTCCTTAAGTCTGTTATTGGTGTATAGGAATGCTTGTGATTTTTGCACATTGATTTTGTATCTTGAGACTTTGCTGAAGTGGCTTATCAGTTTCAGGAGATTTTGGGCTAAGATGATAGGGTCTTCGAAATATACAATCATATGGTCTGCAAATAGAGACAATTTGACTTCCTTTTTCACTAATGGAATACCCTTTATTTCTTTTTCTTGTCAGATTTCTCTGGCTAGAACTTCCAATGCTATTTTGAATAGGAGGGTGAGAGAGGGCATCCTTGTCTAGTGCCAGATTTCAAAGGGAATGCTTCCAATTTTCGCCCATTCAGTATGATATTGGCTGTGGGTTTGTTGTAAATAGCTTTTATTATTTTGAGATACGTTCCATCAATACCTAGTTTATTGAGAGTTTTTAGCATAAAGGGCTGTTGCATTTTGTCGAAGGCCTTCTCTGCGTTTGTTGAGATAATCATGTAGTTTTTGTCTTTGGTTCTGTTAATGTGGTGGATTATATTTATAGACTTGTGTATGTTGAACCAGCCTTGCATTCCCGGGAGGAAGCCTACTTGATCATGAGGGATAAGCTTTTTGATGTGCTGTTGCAATTTGACTTGCCAGTAGTTTATTGAAGTTTTATGCGTCTATGTTCATCAAGGATTTTGGCCTGAAGTTTTCTTTTCTTGTTGAGTCTCTGCTGGGTTTTGGTATCAGGATGATGTTGGTCTAAAAGTTTACTGGATAAACAATGAAATGAAGGCAGAAATAAAGATGTTCTTTGAAACCAATGAGAACGAAGACACAACGTACCAGAATCTGTGGGACACATTTAAAGCAATGTCTAGACGAAAATTTATAGCAATAAGTGCCCACATGAGAAGCAAGAAAAGATCTAAAATTGACGCCCTATCATCAACATTGAAAGAGCTAGAGGAGTGAAATCAAAAGACTCAAAAGCTAGCAGAAGACAAGAACAACTAAGATCAGAGCAGAACCGAAGGAGATAGAGACACAAAAAACCCTTCAGAAAATCAATGAATCCAGGAGCTGTTTTTTTGAAAAGATCAATGTAAAAGACCACTAAAAAAGAAAAGAGGGAATAATCAAAAAGATGCAATAAAAAGCGATAAAGGGGATATCACCACAGATTCCACAGAAATACAGACCATCAGAGATTATTACAAACAACTCTATGCACATAAACTAATAAACCTGGGAGAAATGGATAAATTCCTGGACACTTACACCCTCCCAAGCCTAAACAAGGAAGAAGTTGAAACCGTGAGTGACCAATAAAAAAGGCCGAAGTTGAGGCAGAAATTAATAGCTTACCAACCAAAAAAGCCCAGTTCCAGATGGTTTCACAGCCGAATTCTACCAGACATACAAAGAAGAGCTGGTACCACTCCTTCTGAAACTATTCCAGACAATCCAAAAAGAGAGAATCCTCCCTAAATCTTTTTATGAGACCCTTTTTCTTTTAAAAATATTTTACTTATGTTTCTATTTTGCATCCAGGGGGTTGGTTTCTAGATTACTGAGGGCATAAGCCGAGCAAAGCAGAATTAGTGTCACTCATGTTAAGGTATTAATTTCAATACTAATGAGATGCTGAACAACATGACAAATATGATTAGAGGATATTGAATGAACGTAAATCAAGTAGGTAAACTTAGCTCCTTATGTTCAGAATCCTGATATTAGGAATGGAGTATGGAGCTAATTGCACTGTGGTTGTAAAGAGTTTTAAATTACAGAAAAGATGAAGTTTCGGGAGAGAGATCCAAGATGGCTGATCACTAGCAGCTCGGGATTGTAGCTCCCAGTGAAAGCGCAAAGAACGAGAGGATGCCACACCTTCACATGAATTCTTGTTGCTCACGCACCGGGAGATTCCCTGTGGAGGAGCCCCATGGGTTGCCAGTGCAACTCTTGTGACCAGTGAGGCGGTTTTGCCGGCGCCTCAGAGCGTTGGTTCTTGGTGCAGAGTCAGAAAAGCACCATCAATCTTAACACCGCTGATTTAGTCGGTGCAGTGGGTTGCTCAGATTTCGGCGCTGAGAATCAATAAATTAGACTTTCACTCAGAAATTACAATTACAAAGATGGTAATTATAAAGACCACAGATGGATAAATCTACAACAAAGGGAAGAAAACAGCTAAAAAAGGCTGAGAATACCCAAGATCAGAATGCCTCTCCCTCAGCAGGGGGGTCACGGTTCCTCATCAGCAACAAAACAAGGCTTGATGGAGAACAAGTGTGTTCCAATTACAGAAGCAGGCTTCAAAATGTGGATAATAAGAAACTTCTGTGAATTAAAAGAACTTGTTCTAACCCAATCCAAAGAAACTAAGAACTTTGAAAAAAGGTTTGATGAAATGTTAACAAGAATACACAATTTAGAGAGGAAAATAAGTGAATTGATGGAGCTGAAAAACACAATATGAGAACTACGTGAAGTATGCACAAGTTTTAATAGCCGAATTGATCAAGCAGAAGAAAGGGTATCAGAGGTCGAAGACCAACTCAATGAAATAAAACAAGAAGACAAGATTAGAGAAAAAAGGATAAAAAGGAACGAATAAAGTCTCCAAGAAATATGGGACTATGTGAAAAGACCTAATCTACGCTTGATAGCTGTGCCTGAATGTGACAAAGAGAATGAATACAAGCTGGAAAATACACTTCATGATATTATTCAGGAAAATTTTCCCAACCTAGTAAGGCAGGATAATATTCAACTCCAGGTAATACAGAGAACACCACAAAGATATTCCTCAAGAAGAGCAACTCCAAGGCACATAATCGTCAGATTCACCAGGGTTGAAATGAAGGAGAAAATACTAAGGGCAGCCAGAGAAAAAGGTCAGGTTACCCACAAAGAGAAGCCTATCAGACTTACAGCAGATCTCTCAGCAGAAACCCTACAATCCAGAAGAGAGTGGGGACCAATATTCAACATCCTTAAAGAAAAGAACTTTCAACCCAGAATTTCACATCCAGCCAAACTAAGCTTCATAAGTGAGGGAAAAATAAAGTTTTTTGTGAACAAGCAAGCACTCAGAGATTTCATCACCGCCAGGCCTGCTTTACAAGAGCTTCTGAAAGAACCACTACACATAGAAAGGAACAAACAGTATCAGCCTTTCTAAAAAATACCAAAAAGTAAAGAGCATCAATATAATGAAGAATTTACATCAACGAATGGGCAAAATAGCCAGCTAATATTAAATGGCAGTATTAAACTCACATATATCATTATTAATTCTAAATTCAAATTGACTAAATCCCCCAATCCAAAGACAGACAGGCAATTTGGGTAAAAAACTAAAACCCATCATCAGTATGCTGCATCCAGACCCATCTGACATTCAAGGATACACAAAGACTCAAAACAAGGGATGGAGAAAGATTTACCAACCAAACAGAGAGCTAAAATAAATAAATAAAAAGCAGAAGTTACAATTTTTGCCTATGATAAAATAGTCGTTAAAGCAACAAAGATCAAAAGAAGCAAAGAAGGGCATTATATAATGATAAAAGGATCAATGCAACAACAAGAAGAGCTAAAGATCCTAAATATATACGCACCCAATATAGGAATACCCAGACATACAAGACTAATAAAGAGACTTAGACTCCCACACAATAATAGTGGGAGACTTCAACATTAATATTAGACAGATCAATGAGACAGAAAATTAACAACTATATCCAGGACTTGAACTCAGATCTGGAACAAGTAAATGTAATTAACATTTATAGAACTCTCCACTTTAAATACACAAAATACACACTCATATCAGTACCACATCATATCAACTTAGAAGTTTAAAGGAAATGTTGCTTGGCTCCTTGTTTGTTATTCTCTTCCCTCATTTTCTTTTATGTCTCCATTATTAAGGACAATTATAGGCATACCCATATTTAGACTGCATTCTAGCCCGGGCAATAAAGCAATACCCCCATTCTGTCTCCCTCATCCTCTTTCTCTTTCTTCCTCTTCTTTATTCTTTTTCTTATTCTTTTTTTCTTTCTCAAAAAAAAAAAAAAAAAGAAAGAAAAAGAGAAGATGACATTTCATCAATCCAACATGTGTCCCCTTTACTAGTGGGAAAACCCAAGAGCATTTATGTCATCATAAAATATTCTTGTTAATTTACTGAAATACCAATGTATTTGTGGCATTTTGGGATCACTGTCATTACCATAATAGAATGTTCGTGCCTCATATCTATTTGCTCCAAGATTGCTCTAAAATTCCTTCATACCCACCTGGGCAATTATGACTCACCCATTGAACAGAACAGTGTACATCTATTCTAGGACTCAAAGGATCTAGTCACCATTTCCAAGACTGAGCACACTTTGTGGAGCCAGGTCAGAATGAGACATTAATGTTGTCTTCATTTAAATAGTGTATGTAGAAATTACCTATGTATTTCCCATTGAGCTGATGAATCATTTTTTTCAGGAATTGTTTTTCCTCTGTAGTCTCCTCAGAGCCTGTTAATATTTTTACTTTGCCCTTGCTTTTTTTTTCTATTTGAATATATCTTTTTATCCTTACAGCATGATGAAAAGTCATTTAATTGTAAACTTTTGTCTTCAAGACCTCCCTTTAAGCCTTTAGTAGGCAGTAATATAATGATTACTAGGAGGTACAATCAATCAATCAATCAGTCATCTCTGGGATCATTCTTTGCAGGTTCTTGGGCCTTGGTTTCTGTAGGAGTTGGCAAGTAGATGTTGAGTTTTCTGTCTGAGTGGTCACTCGTGAGATTTTTGACTAAGCGGATGGATCATTTCTTATCTAGGTCTGAGTTAACCCTGTTGTCTGTTGTGGCTAATAGACAATATTGTGTCAAAATATTGTCTTTTTCTCAGTAAAAGCATTTTCTCTAAATGCTTTCTCTCAGTATTCTAAGTAGATTTTATTTCTTTAAAGTGGTTAAAGTGGAACAATTCTTCAATCCCTTGATCTGATTTATGGCAGTAGTAATAAAGAGGATTGTTACCCCAAAGGGGCCTGCTGCTTATGCTTGTTCCTTCATTCATTCTGGGATGTTTGAGTGCCCATGATATATAGGCTCTGTGCTAAATACTGGGGGTTCAGTGGTGAGGTCCAAGTGAGATTCAGTCTTTGTCCTCATAGTGTGTAAAATAGTCAGATGGAATGGGGAATGTGGAAATAGGCAGTGACAGTATACTGTATTGTGAGGAGTGCTACGGGGAGAAGCACCGTGAGCTCACAGGAGGCACACGAACAGCATTTGGTTGCCTGCATGTGCCAGGAAGTGTGCTAAAAACTGAGTTTACAGCTAACTAACAAAATAGACACTGTCCTTGCCATCGTGAAACTTACTATTGGTGAAAATCAGTGTTAACAAATAATTACATACAGGCATACATGTGATGTTGCTATAAAGGAAAACACAAGTTGTGATGAGAGGCTTTATCGGGGGTTCTAATTTAGACTGAGCGTTGAAGGACCACGGATCAGAGGTTGAGGCATTTATGATGAGACTTATGGTTTGTAGATATCACTAAAGAGGGGGAAGAGAAAGGTTCCAGATGGAAAGAACATCACTTGCTAAGGCCTGGGGCAAGTGAGAATAGGAGAATTTATTGAGCAGAAAGTTTGGTATGGTTATGTCATTGTGTGCAGTGAGGGGTAGAGGCAGAGATAAGGACCAGGGATGAGGATGAAGAGTGACTGGGGTAGCTAATGGCAGCTCTGCCTGGCACAAATTATTCAATAAATGATATCTTTTATTAATTGTTGCATAACTTTGTTCAAAGCACTGAACCTTTCTATGTCCATTTTCTTAACTGTAAAAAGGTAATAATCTCTACATAATAAAATTGGTTATAAGAATTACATTAATATATGCAAAACACTTAAAATAGTGCCTGGTGCAAATAAAGCATACCAAAAAGAAAAATAGGAGTAGGGAGCATTCATTCATTGAACAGTGTTTGAGAGCCAGCTATGCGCCAAGCACAGGGCTGCAGCTTGGGAGAAAGAGACAGCTATGTCCCTGTCCCCATAGGGTCAACAAAAACTTACGCTGATCGTGAATTAAAATTGCCATGTGGTCTGTGGCCATACCACCCTGAATGTGATCTTGTCTGATCTCAGAAGCTAAACAGGGTCGGTCCTGGTTAGTACTTGGATGGGAGACCACGTGGGAATACCTGATGATGCAGACTTTTTTTTTTTTTTTTAAATGAGAAAAAAAAAACAAACAAACTGTGATGTGTTATGAAAATGAATTCTAGGAACTGGAAACAATGAGGAAGGTTTGAGAAAGTTTAGAAGTAGAAAGCACAAGACTCTAAAGAAGCGGATTCCGGAAAGATTGGAAAGGTTTCAAGAAGGAGGACAAGGTTGGCCATGTTGCCCATCTTCAGAGCTAGAACCAGATTATGTAGCTAACTTTGTCTATGACTTAGAAATGAACTGGGATAGAAATTAAAGTGCACAATAATGTATTTAGAATTTATTTGTTGCACTGCAAAATTCCCTAAAGGTCATAAAGAAACACACACACACACACACACACACACACACACACACATTTCACTGATTTTTAAGCATATTATATAACATGAAAGATATCTTACTTAAAATTATGAAATAGCAAATGAAGTCTGAATCCCAGCTCACTAGACATTTCAAGATTGGATTTAATTTTTCACCTTTTTTCTTTTTGAACAATGCCCTGATGATCTGTTTGGAGAAGAGATAGGGTAGTACCCTATGTGACTATGCTTGCTCTATTCTGTTTGCTGTTTCCTGTTTAATTCTGATGGTATTGTGGACAAGTGAGATGACCTTCCCTGGAGCAATTTATGAAAGCTCTGTTGAACAGAGAACAGAACATGGCGGAATATTCATGAGCAACCTCAGTAATTCAGGGTTATTCTCTGACACAGTTATTCTTCAGAGCTTTGCTGAGGGCTTAGAGTACTCTAGGCAATATAAATGTTTCTTTGATATGCTCCTTAGTATTTCCTCTTTTTAAAGAATCCTCAAGAGGAATTGCACCTGAAACTGTAGCTAGTGCATTCCTTTTTCACCATCCTTCTGACAATTCAAAATAATGCTGGTATTTTTTTTGTGAGGAGAGAGATGGAAAAAAGTGTCATTTTAATTTATAGGCATGCAGGAGAAAACTGCTTTGCCATCCAACCTTATGATGCTAACACTCAGTTGTTATTTTGGGGGATTGTTTTTGAATTGAAGGAAAATGTGTAGCAGCACTATTGGGTAAATCAGTAATCCTAGCTCAAGGAAAGGAAGGCTTGGTTACAGTGTGGAGGGCTTTGGTAGTCACAGTAACCGCCACCCAAAGATGTTGCTGGATATTATGAATATATTTTGGCAAGGGGGTAATAAGTTTGTCAATCAGCTGAACATGAGATGGAGAGATTACTCTGGATTATCTGGGTGGGCCCAATGTAATCACAAGGGTCCTTAAGATGGAAGGAGGCAATACAGTGAATGTCAGAGTGATGCAGCATGAGAAAGTCAAGCAGTACCCAGTCACTGTGAGTGCTGAAGACAGAGGAAGGGGCCATGAACCAAGGAATAAGGACAGCCCCTGGAAGCCAGAAAAAGCAGGAAAATAGATTCTCCTCTGGAGCCTCCCAGAAAGGAATGCTGCCAACATCTTGATTAGGCCAATGAGATCCCTTCTGGGCCTCTGATATTCATAACTGTAAGATCATAAATTTCTATTCTTTTTTTTCACTAGGTTTTTTTATTAGGTTGTTACAATAGCAAAAGGAAACCAATACAGGAGCTTTCTGAAGAGCCCGACAGTTGTAAGCTGTAAGAATCTGGAGATCAGGTAGTCTATTTTTGTAAAGTAAATGATATTATACATATTAGAAGTGGTTTGCAACTCTCAGGCAAGTAATCATTCAGTTCAATAAGACTCTAGAGAAAGAGGTAGCAACTAAAAAGAAAAAAAAAATCAAGGTCTCTACGAGTAAATGAGGGAGACTGGCCTGGTTAGACGAGAATAGGGAAGGGAGGGGAGTGTGGCTGACCAGAGAATACATGGCCAGCTCCTCCCGGTGATTGTTGCCATGAAGAATTGTGAGCACTGTTGCTAGATCTAGTTTTTCCAAAAGAAGCCCACATTTTGAAATGTAATGTAAATTATCCTAATATCAAACTCTAGACAATTTAAGTAAAAACCAACCACCAACCAAACAAACCTCAACACAAGATAGGTATGACCCGGAGCCCACTAGTCTGAGACAGCTAATCTAGACAGCTGGAATGACTTGTATTTTCACAGTTCTGAGTTTAACACCTGCAATTCCACTTTAGAGTCAAAGAAACTGACGTAGGGAAGTTAATAATTGAGCTAGTCAATGGTAAACATCAGGTTTCAAATTGCAGTGTATCTGATTGCAAATGCCAAGTTTTTTTTCCGTCTCACTGCCTCTAAGGTAAAAGGAGGAGATTAATAACGGAGAGATAGAAGGAGAAATGGAAGGAAAACATATGCTATTTACTAAGCACAAAATATCTACCAGGCATTGAACCAGGTATTTTAAGCACATTATCCTTTAAGTCTTACAATTTTAAGAGGTAAGAAATATTCTAATTTTCCAGGGAAGAAACCAGAGTCCAGGAGAGGTCAAGGAACTTGTACGTGGTCATACAGATAGTAAGTGTCAAAGAAAACTCAAAAGAACACATTTTCTCAGTGATTACAGACAAGAGGAACAATGCTTCCTCTGAGCCTGAAGAAAATAATGAAATAAGGGCTGCTAGGGAAGATGCAGGTATTCACACTGTAGGAACTTGTCTGTCTTGGTGCAAGTGGGAAGTAAGGCTATCTGGTAAGTTAAGAATAGTTTACAAGGGAGAAGCAGGTGTCAGATTGGATACTGCAGGAGAAAACAGGCTGCCACTAGGGTGACCTGTACCGGAGATGGAGACATGATGTTGAATCAATTAGTGGACCATGAGAAAGGCCAACGGACAGGAAGACTTTGAGTGGAAAGAATGTACGCACCCTTGCTTCTTTCCTCAGTATCCCTTGTAGGTGGTAACCGCAGAGGAACTGAGTGCCAGGACCGGCCATTGGCTTGGTAAAAGTTGAAATGTTAAAAAGGCAGGGTGGCTCAACTTCATTAGTCAGCAGGAAATGCAAATGATATCTACAATGCCAAATCAATACCATTTGACATCCATCCGGATGGCTAAAAGAAAGAAGACTGACAATGCTGTGTGTCATGAGCCTGTGGGGCAGCTAGAATGCTCCTAGACTACTGGTGAAAATGTAAATTGGTAGATTCAGTATTTATGAAAACTTTTTTCAGTGTCTATGAAAACTGAACATGTATATATCCTATAGCCTAGCAATTCCATTTTTATAGGTGGAAATGTGTACATTTCTGTACTGAAAGACACGTGCATCTAGTAGTGCTATTTGTAATGGTGAAAAATATAAACAACTCACTAATTTTTGGTGTGGTGATGAAATAGTAGCAATAAAGAAGAATGAGCTATAGTCACATACATTATGGATGAATCTAAAAAATAAAACATTGAGCAACGAAGTGCATGCCATGATTTCATTTACATAAAGCTTAGAATCAGACCTCTAGGGTTAGAAGCCAGAATGGTGGTTATATTTCAGGGAAGAAGTTGCCTGAGATAGAATATAAGTGGGCTTCTAGGGTGCTGCAATGTTCTAATTTTTAAAATTTTGTTACCCAAGTGTGTTCACCTATGAAAATCCACTGCTTTTATGATTTGTGTACTTTCTGTGCATATATTATGGTTCAATAGAGAATTAAGAGAAAAAAATATATAAGGCCCACATGGGAGTCTAGGATTGTGACAGGGCAGTGTTGAAATTGCTGACAAGTGCAACTAGGAAAAAAGGCTGAGTTGTTTAATGCATCCCGATTATATTGGATAAGAGGAGGTGGGGGCATTTAGGGACACAATGATGGTGACGGGAGAGAATCACCACATGGGAGATTGAATGGGGAGCAGCATCTTGCTGTGACAAAGTCCACCATGTACCTGTCATGGGATTGATGATAAAATATTACATCAGCTGCAAGGCTATATCTAATCTGTTTCAGAAGATGTCAGCAAAGGCTATTTGCATAGCGCAATCTGGGAAGTTGATTGTTTCATTTAAGGTGGATACAGAGTAGATTCTAACAGCTTGCTTCTTGACCTTGTTTAATTTTTGTCTGTTAACTCAGCACTAGAATTCTGTACAAAAAAATTCAAGGCTGCAGTATCAAATTAAGCAAATTATATGCAATGAAAACAAAGCTTTTGCTCGAGTTGTGAGCTCACATATGGTTTCTCCTGGTTTGTGGTCTCCTAGCCAGATAAATGCAGCAGGTTGATGATAATATAAACAGCTAAGTTCCCTGGGTGGCTTTAAAGGGAAAGGGACAATTTATTCATTTTATGTATTTACTAAAATTGCCGTCTCTCTCTTTCTCCCTCCCCCCTCTCTCATGCGCGCGCGCGTGCGCACACACACACACACACACACACACACAACTAGATTTGGGATCCTTGTCTTAGGAATATCTAGTCACTATCTGGGTATCTCGGTTAAAATAGAAAGGCCATTTGTCTCATGAATCAAAGGTTAAAAAATGTTCTTAAAGGATTAATTTCCAAAATTGCTTTCCAAATTGCATGGCTGACCAGCTTTTAGCAGTCATCATTAATGAGAACTGTGGAAAATTAAGGTCAGGTTTGCATTTTCTTTCTTCTTCTTCTCTTCTAGGTTGATTTGTATTCTTGTCTTTCCTTATATATTGCTTATCTTCCCCCAAATTTCATGAAGATAATTTCTAATTAAGTTTCATTTCTAATTTTTCCCGAGTTCCAGAGATTCTGCCGAATGTAGCCAATGACATGTTGTTATGACACTTCTAATGGATTATAAATAGTCCATTATATCGCACATACCAGAGACCTTCTGACTGAACACGCAAATTGGGGTCTTTTAAGAGTGAAAGGGGGTGCTACTGTTATTGAGTGTTTTCAAGTTCTTGACCCCTCTGCCCCAGGAATGAGGGAAGAGGCACGGAGGTGTGGGCTCGTTCAAGTAAATATCAGATCCCAAGAGCTTTTGCAGATAAGCGATTTATTAGGCAGAGAGAGAAAGAGAAGTAGGGAGAGCGAGAAAGCCAGCTCCCACGCTGTTGTGGGAGGGGATCCCGGAGAGGGAAATTCGCACAGGTGAAGGGCAGGGGGGTCTTTAAATCTGGGAGTTATTCCCGCCCCATCCAAGCTTTTGTCCAGTAAGAGGAGTTCTTTCAAACTTCCGCTGAAATGACTGATCTTTGATTCTGACGTCTGATTGGTTGTTCGGCCCACCGTCCTCCCGTGGCTTCTCGCCGGCTTTTTGAAACGAAGGAGGCTCACCTGGGCAGTCTAGCCTCCCATTAGACCTCTAAGCTCTCGGATGGAGACGCGAAGGAAGGTAGGCAGGGCGTGTCGCTGGGAAGGTTTTGCCTTTGAAACTACTACCCTTGTGGATGGGGGGAAAGAAGTTAATACATTCCCACACTGTGACTGATTACACCAGGGCCATAGCTGTGAACCGTCCCTGTCTTGGACACACTGGGATGTTTGGTTACTCTGCTCAGAGGCTTCCGGGACAGGAGCCAGCCTTGTGAAGGCTCTGTCCTGTTAGGGTTGCTGCTTCCTGGCCTGGCCGCTCTGGACTCAGTAAATTCAAAGGTGTTCACTAAGCCAGATTTTCTCTCTATAATAAATCCTGCAAGGGTTCTCTAATTTAGGACTTTACAGAGGCATTAATTGAAAAAAAAAAAAATGAAACTAATCTAGGAATGAGCATTATAGGGTCTAATTACAAATAACATTTGTGGATACTACCTGAAAGGTTTTGGATATTATTTACCAGTTCTTCACTATTAAGTCTAGTGAAAACTCATGAATGAATATCACTCACAAAATGGCCTTGATTCACGTCTGGTCTGATTTTTTTTGAACATGTTGACTTCTCTTGTTAGCTTTTTTTCCTGCAGACCGCACACTTAGTCTTATATGGTTCTTGTCCTGTGTTCTACTCTGCTTTGTTCTGGGGTGTGGCTTTCTGATGTCGGGGTCTTATAACTAGAAGCAGACAAGCCTCAATTTCATTAAACACAAGTTTTTTGTTGGTTTTTCTAATGGCAAGGTGAGGAAGTCCCTGTGACACAGAACGTGGTGTGCCTGCTCCTTGCGGCTTGCCCCTGTGCCTGGCTCATGAGGTTTCGCTCCCACTTGACCCCTGTCTGCGTCCTGCCTTGGTACTCTGGTCAGCAGACTCACTGTTCTGTCCTGCGCACTCTGTTCCCAGCTGTGGGAGTTATGGGGCATTCAGGAGGCTTAATGCCTGCCTCATTGTTCTGTGGGTTCTGAACCCGTGGGGAAATAAAGACGCAGAAGTCAGAGGAGGATCAAAATGTCCTCTTTGCTAATGGTATCATTTGTTCTGGTGGTGGGTTTCGTGGCTGCCCACCATTCCCCTCCGTGTTGAACTCACCTCTTCAGTCACAAAGCAGTAGCACCTGCCCTGGTGGCTTCAAACAAGGAGTACAGAAGAACACCTGTGCTGTCAGGCTGGTGGCCAGAGTGGAGGGAGAGTGGAAAAGTGGAGGAAGACAGGTAAGAGGAGAAAGAAATGGCATAGAAAACAGGACAGGGGACAGGAAGAGAAACAGGGTGAAGGAGAGTGGAGTTCAAACAAGCAGAGGAGAGGAGTGGGAGGTGAGAAATGGAGAGAGGCTACCAGCACCATGGCTGGTGATGAGTGTGTAAGGAATCTGTATTAGTCCATTCTCACACTGCTATAAAGACATGCCTGAGACTGGGTAATTTCTTAAGAAAAGAGGCTTAATTGGCTCATAGTTCTGTGGGCTGTCCAGGCTTCTGCTTCTGGGGAGGCCTCAGGAAACAATCATAGTGGAAGGGAAGGGGAAGCAGGCACATCTTCATGTGGATAGAGCAGGAGGAAGAGAGAGAGAGAAGGGGGAGGTGCTACACACATGTAACAACCAGATCTTCTGAGAAGTCTATGATGAGAACTGCAAGGGGGAAGTCCCGCCCCTGTGATTCAATCACATTCCACCAGCCCCCTCCTCTAACATTGGGAATTACAATTAGACATGAAATTTGGTGGGGACAAAGAGCCAAACCATATCAGAATCTTTCTGAAGGATCAAATAATTCCTTCTGCTCCTCACAGAAAATGAATGAATGCTAGAGCAAAGGAAGGCACTGACTCCTCAATACCAACAGGTGTTGGTGGTAATCCCGGTTTTATGCATTAAAGCATGATGTGGGCAGAGGGAGAAAAGGCTCCCCCTAACCCCCACATCCTGCCAACCTCCCTGCCCCTGAACACAGGTCATGATATTCCCAGTGAAACTTAACTACGTCTGGAGCCTGTGACTGCCAGAATGTTACTGTTCAGCCATTTCATGCACAGTGCCCTAGGGGTTGCAGTGGCATTCATGGACAACTGCAATGCCTAACATTGTCACTGAGCAATGTGAAGACACGTCTTTGGCACCTGTAAACTGCAGAACACAAGCCTTCTGTTTGCAGAAGGAGGGTATGACCCTATTTTAAATAAAGAAAACTTATTATTTTATAAAATGGGTAAATTTATGAGCATATTATAGAACTGTTCTTTGAAATATTTGCAGCTTGGATAAAACCAGGGAATTGTAGAGGATCGAAAACATTTCAATGAATCGAAATAAATTTCTTCCTCTATAACGCTTCTTTCATATTCACTGTATATAACATCTGAAAAAGAACGCTCAGTAATGAAGTACAGAATTCAAAAGTGCTCTCTCTCAAGAGGGCAGGGAGGAATAGGACAGGTTAGGGCAGAACAGAACAGGCAGTTGTTTCAGTCCAACGGGAAGCAGGGGATCATGTCAGAGGCTGGGGACTTAGGCCTGGTGATTCCTCCAAAAGAGTCATAGGAGCACTTGAGCTGTGTCCTTCTGATGGGGTCAGAAAAAATCAATTTAGTATTCAGTGCTTATTCTTCAGATTCAAATAGCACAGAAGACTGTAATGAAAAGCATACTGAGCCAGGACATCAGGACTCCCACTGGAAAGCCCAGAGTAGCCAGGTTCCAGCAGGAGGGAGAAACATGAAATTGAACTGTGAGATAGGACAGAAGAAATTTCGGGGTAGTACAACTGGACAGCTTGTGGAAACTCATATTCCATTAAGGAGTAGGAAAGATGAGCTGGTTTGGGCTACTGGGATGAAACAAAGAAAGAAAATGTTTTTTCATAGTTTCCATTTGGAGTAGAAATTTTATTGACAAAAACATCTTCTTGTAAATTACTTTTTATCTCCCAACAAATAAAAAATTGGTTTTCCAAAGAACTGTGTATCTACCCACCCGGGAGGCGTGTTAACAAGGACAGAGTGATCTCAAAGATTAGGATGAGTGGTTGGAGCTTGGATTTAATTTTCACCTCTCTTGGTCTGGTGTGACACTCACTTATTTCCGTTTTTCAAAGGCTCTAGAATGTGTTTCATCTGAGAGATTGAAGAAGAGTAACCGTTAAAAAACAAAAAATAAAAAACAAAAAACATTAAGATCTTCATGCCCTTTTAATCTCTTGACTTGCCAGGTAAATGTGGTTGAATTTCATGAGGATATTTATTTCATTTGCATTAAGTTTACATTTTTCCAGGGCTGTGCTGCTCCATCTATTCATGCAGATTCTTCACTGTGCAAGTTGGCTGGGCTGCCGGGGCTGAGTAAGTGCAGAAAGGCAGCCACACTCTGCTTGCCAAGCCATGCAGCATGATGTGGGTCTGTGCCAGCCCAGAGGGAGGGACATCTTTTTCTGTTTCACACGAATGCCTAGCAAGTGGCTTTCATTGCCACTAAGGTTCATTGACATCATGGCCACCTTGAGATGTGCCTGGTACAGTGCTTTGTACACACTGTTATCTGGTAAATGCTTTTGATGATGGTCCTAGGTATATTTCCGTTCACTGGGAACATTATATGTGTTTTACTTAGGGAGAACATCACCCCAAGTGCCTTGTGCTTGAAACAATAGTGGTGTTTCATCCTTTGAAGACACTTGATGTATGATCTGACGTTTTTCTTCTCTTGATCTTTGAGGGAGTTATACTTGAGGGTAAATAGGCCTCAAATTGGTTGGTGTCCTAGAAATAAACATAAAGAGCTTAGCTTAGATATTAAAAAAACCTGAGAAATGGGGAGAAAAAAGCCTGTTATCGATGCAAACAAGGGGAAAGAGAGAAGGTAGGAACAGAATGGAAGTCTGTGGAAGGTGCTGTGACTCCTTTCTTTCTTGCTCAGTTCCTCAAGTCCTGGCTCTAGTTTTGTTGAAGAACAAGCAGAAATCATGGGATTTAGAGTTCTGGAAATGGCCAGATTCTTTTTTTTTTTTTTGAGATGGAGTCTTGCTCTGTCACCCAGGCTGGAGTGCAGTGGTGTGATGGCTCACTGCAACCTCCACCTCCTGGGTTTAAGCGATTCTTCTGCCTAAGCCTCCAGAGTAGCTGGTATTACAGGCATGGGCTGCCACGCTGGGCTAATTTTTGTATATTTAGTAGAGATGGGGTTTCACCATGTTGGTCAGGCTGGTATCAAACTCCTGACCTCAGGTGATCCACCCACCGCCACCTCCCAAAGTGCTCGGATTACAGACATGAACCATGGCTCCTGGCTGAAATGGCCATATTCTTAGATGGCCTGAACTATGTAAGTCTGTTGTTTGACTTGGTTAATCTGAGGAATGCAAAGTTCAAGAAGTGTTGTAATCTTGATGTCCTTGGTACAAGAGTGCCTGCTCTGAGCCTTCACTGTTCAGGGAAACTTGGTAATGTATGTGTGAGATATTTATCTATCTATTGATTCATCATCCATGTATTTATGCGATTTCTTTATTACCAAAGAAAGCTTGCTTGCACAGGTTGGGCAGGTGTTGTAAATGAATGATGCAGAGAGAGATTTAAAAAACAATAAGGAGTGGTAGGAACTTGGCAAATAGAGTATTTCCTATCTATATGGCATGGCCTCTATTGGTCTTGGGATTGTTGTCTTGCAGAAAGGCAAACATGCAGCTTCATGGGGGTCCATATCTTCTGACGTTTTCTAAAGGAGCTGGAAACCAAGATGTAAAAACTGATTATTAAATATTGACAACTAATTCAACTGTTTGTGCTAATGTTGCAAGACTTGTCCTCATGTTGTTGCATGCCAAGGTGGAGAAAATATTTGGACACATGAGGTGTTTATGAGTCAGTTTGTGACCTCTGCTCTGGCATATAAGTTTGCCCTTAGAAATGCATTCTTGTATTATTTTACAGTTGAATGGAAAGCTTCTCTACTTTTAATGAGTTCTAAAGGAGAAATGTCACCTAATTTATCTGTCTACCATTTGGAGGATAGACTGCTTATGCCACTTGGATTATACAAATAAACATTGTTGTTGGTTATTTTTAAAAATTTTATTCTCTGAAGAGAGTTTTTAAGGTTTTAAAAATGTTCTTTATGGGCTTCTAAAGAGGTTTAGGATTGTCAGTGAAAAGCAAGGAATGGGAAGGAAACTTACATTTCTGCTTCTTGGGATAGAGGTTTTCTGTATATCTTGGTTTCAAAAGTAGATATTTAATCTTTTAGGCACTTTAATCTACATTTCTAAGAAGAAATAGGAACCTTCCTGATAGAAATGCCACCTGTTTTAACGACTGAGTATCAATGGCACTCTGCCAAGTTGAAAGCAAATCTAGGCAAATTTAAATCAGGCTGGCATTTCACAGAACTGGTACAAGCATGGTTCATAAAGTTTATTTTTTTGCTTGAGAAAAAAATGACATTTTACTGATTCTATGTAAGAAAACCTGTAAGTTTTTATGAAATACTATTAAGGTCAGAATGAAACATCACAGAATTCAATATTTTATGATAGTATTTAATGTTTTATATTTTATAACATTTTAATAAAATAACCTAATATTTTACAGTAGAGCTGATTATCTTTCTAATGCTTTCCTAAAGAAATTCTGTAAAGATACACATAATTGCTTGGCCAGTGATAAAGCATGTAATTTCCCCTATCTTCATTTTTTCCTTCCTATCCACCCTCTACAGCAGATGACAATGATCTTCTCATAGATCCTGGCTTGGGTAATACATTACACAGGCAGAGTAAGAAATCAGAAAATAGCTCAACAAGACCCCTCAGTTTGGGTGGTCTTTCTGAAAAGACAAGTGTGAGCACTCTGAGGTGAACCTGGAGCTCAGGTATTCTCTGTTTCAAACTCAGAAAGGCGTGAGTGATTTCCTGGTAGAACTGGTAAAACCAGCTTTCTATTATGAATATTGAGAAGTTTGGCCAATTTTATCAGGCTTCTGGACTGATATTTGCATATCTACAACTTAATATCACGTTTCTACTTAATACTCACCAGTAACTTCCACCTATGAGCCTGTAAAATCAAAAGCAAGTTAGTTATTTCCACGATACAATGGGGCACATGGTATTAACATCTCATTGTCTGTGGAACTATGTGGGCCAGCCCATTTCAAGGTGAGATCTTGGATTTTATTCCACATAAGGTAAAGATCTTGAACTAAAAGATCTTGAACTACTAAGGATCTTGAATTACATGGGGTGGCCTCTGCCTTTCTCTCCAACCTCATCTCCAGTGACACTGGTCTCCTTTCCCTTCCTCAAATAGACTAAGCTCTTTCTCGATTCAAGCTCTTTGTTGAACTTGCTAGTCCCTGTTACTAGGTGGCTCTTTCCCTAGATCATTGGCCTCTTTTCATTTGGGTCTCAGGTCAAATATAACTTTCTTAGAGAGGTCTCCTCTGGTGACTCCACTTCTACCATCACTGCAACCCCTCACTCTGTATTATTTTCTTCATACCCTTTATTTGAACTAATCTCACTTAGTATTTCCCTCTCATTAAAATGTAAGCCTTGTGAAAGTAGTACCTTCTCTGTTGTACTTTATTGCTGTATTTTCAGAATGAAGGACAGTCCCTGGCATGAAGTGGGTGCTCAAAAGTATTTGTTAGATGGATGAATTCCAATTTGCCCACATTCAGTGACTTTCCTTGTCATCTGTTTTACTCTTGATTGAAATGTAATCTTATTATTTGGCAGGGATGGAAATAATAGGGTTAGAGGGTAGTGAGGAAAGTGTAAAAAATGGTACTGGTGAAGTGAGCTACTCAATTTGAGCAGCAAATTCCAAGTACAGCCTTAAAACAAAAAAAAAGAAGCAAATGTGTACCACTTGAAAGTCAGAGTATACTATAATCTTATGGTAGATACAGTTGTCTAAATCACACATACTCAAAGCTTTACCTCTATAATTCTGTTAGGAATGGGAAGGCTGGTGACATGTTTGCAGACCATTAAATAAAGGTAGTGAACTTCTAGTTTGCTTTGAGCCTATCTGCATGGCTGATAAATGCTTTTCCAGTAGAAGGAAGGGAAAACATGCATTCAAGGTGATAAGCAACCAGCCATAAGCACAGCTCGAGTCAGTTTTTAAAAAGGCATTTTCTCCCCCACCACCCTGAAACTCTGTGATCATTCATGTAATTGTTTGTGAATGGTTCATTGGGAACTAAAGTCAACAGAATTACTCTTTAAAACATCAAACAGAAATAAAATAATATTTCTTTTTTTTTTTTTTCTCTTGAGTTGGAGTCTCATTCTGTTACCCAGGCTGGAATGCAGTGGCTCAATCTCAGCTCACTGCAACCCCCACCTCCCAGGTTCAAGTGATTCTCCTGCCTCAGTCTCCCAGGTAGCTGGGACTACAGATTCTTGCCACCACTCTTGGCTAGTTTTTGTGTTTTTAGTTGAGACAGAGTTTTGCCATGTTGGCCCAGGCTGGTCTCAAACTCCTGATCTCTGGTTATCCACCCACCTCAGCCTCCCAAAGAGCTGGGATTACAGGCATGAGTCACCATACCTAGCCAGAAATAAAAAAAATATTTCTTATCTGTATCCTAAGACATGTTAGACAGGAGATGTCCCATGGAGCTGGTGAAATTTTAACTAATGCAGTAAATAATCCATTGAGATTTAACCCTCATCAATCATCATCCTTATTGGTTCCATGTGTCAGAAAAATGTGAAATTCTGTTAAATGCCACATCTTGATGGAAAAAATATGAAATTCTTGTAAATGAAGCTTGAAATTCTAAGGTTCCCAAAAGATGACTCATCTGACCTTCTACTCATCTTTTTAAGACATGAGCAAGAGAAAGCAAAATGGGTTTCTGTGGCCAAAGAATTTCATCAACACCAGTCCATGGGAGCAGATCAGACACAGGAAAGGTGGGTCTCGGGACAATTTTTTGGTTTATTTCACATCTCTTGAGCTGAGCTCTAAATATAGTCTCCTCAAGAAGAATGTGCATTGCATTTCTGTGGGACATAAATTGCCTTCTCTTCTTTCTATTTCCAACACTGATTATAATCTTCAGCAGAAAGCAGAATTAATTACATTCTTGCAGAATTAATAAATAGATGAGAGTAAAGGTATGTAGGGGACAACAAGGACATAGCCTGTAATTTACATGAGTAAAATCAGTACCTATGAGTCTGGGGTGTGACATGGTCCTGGCTCACTATTATTTTATTTATTTATTTACAAGTTTTAGAATCTTGGAGTTTTATTTGCTTTATCAATTAGTATGGGCTAAGATGTGCTGCTGTGATGTGGATTAAACAACAACAATTTATTTCTTATGTTGTCTTTCCATTGTGGGTCAGCTGAGTGTTCTGCTCATCCTTGTCACTCAGGCATGGGTTGATGGAGCATCCACCATCTCAACCGTTGTCAATTACCATGTTTGAGAAGAAAGGAAACTCTAAAGGATGTTTAAATAAGTGACTAAATAAGCTTATGTAGAAATGGAATGTAACACTTCAAACCAAAACTCATTGAACAGAACTCAGTGTGCCTGCCCTCACCAAACCATCCACAATGGAAGGCAGAATGTATATTGTGAACAGAACTAATGATATTCACTTAGTATTTGCCTGCTTGATTTTTGGCACAGACCAATTTATTAGAGTAGAGAAGGTAAGCTGATTATCAAAGGATGTCTTATTTTCCTCATTAGTTACATATTGATTTATTGAATCACGATTTCATTCTTTAATGTACTTTACATCAATAATTAATTTTCACAGCTGTATCAAGTGGCTATTGATGTACTAATCAATTACTAAATTTTTACAAATTAAATAATATTACAAACTAAATTCAATTCTTGAATGTAGCCAACATTTATTCGGAACCTACTATGTGCTTGATCATTATGCTAGATCCTACATTGTATGGCTCTGCTGAATCATTGTTAAGTCCTCATTCACTTAGCTAACCTCAGAAATGAATACATCTCAATGCATGCAGAGAAGGTTCTTATCGAGGGTTACCCACTTTTTAGGGTATTGGTGGCGTTCGAGATTATATATATATATATATTTTTGTTAATTTTTTTATTGCATTTTAGGTTTTGGGGTACATGTGAAGAACATGCAAGATTGTTGCATAGGTACACACATGGCAGTGTGATTTGCTGCCTTCCGTCCCCTCACCTGTATCTGTCATTTCTCCTCATGCTATCTCTTCCCACTTCCCCACCCCCTGTCCCTCCCCCATTTGCCCGCAACGGACCCCAGTGTGTAGTGCTCCCCTCCCTGTGTCCATGTATTCTCATTGTTCAACACCCGCCTATGAGTGAGAATATAGGGTGTTTGATTTTCTGCTCTTGTGTCAGTTTGCTGAGAATGATGGTTTCCAGGTTCATCCATGTCCCTACAAAGGACGTGAACTCCTCGTTTTTGATGGCTGCATAATATTCCATGGTGTACATGTACCACATTTTCCCTATCCAGTCTATTATCGTTGGGCATTTGGGTTGGTTCCAGGTCTTTGCTATTGTAAACAGTGCTGCAATGAACATTCGTGTGCACGTGTCCTTGTAGTAGAATGATTTATAATCCTTTCGATATATACCCAGTAATGGGATTGCTGGGTCAAATGGGATTTCTATTTTTAGGTCCTTGAGGAATCGCCACACTGTCTTCCACAGTGGTTGAATTAACTTACATTCCCACCAACAGTGTAAAAGTGTTCCTATTTCTCCAGATCCTCCCCAGCATCTGTTGTTTCCAGATTTTTTAATGATCGCCATTCTAACTGATGTGAGATGGTATCTCAATGTGGTTTTGATTTGCATTTCTCTGATGACCAGTGATGATAAGCATTTTTTCATATGTTTGTTGGCCTCCTGTATGTCTTCTTTTGTAAAGTATCTGTTCATATCCTTCGCCCATTTTTGAATGGGCTTGTTTGTTTTTTTCTTGTAGATCTGCTTTAGTTCTTTGTAAATTCTGGATATCAGCCCCTTGTCAGATGGGTAGACTGCAAAAATTTTTTCCCATTCTGTTGGTTGCCGATTCACTCTACCGACTGTTTCTTTTGCCGTGCAGAAGCTGTGGAGTTTGATTAGGTCACATTTGTCTATTTTGGCTTTTGTTGCCATTGCTTTTGGCATTTTGGTCATGAAGTCCTTGCCTATGCCTATGTCCTGAATGGTTTTGCCTAGATTTTCTTCTAGGGTTTTTATGGTGTTAGGTCTGATGTTTAAGTCTTTAATCCATCTGGAGTTAATTTTGGTGTAAGGTGTCAGGAAGGGGTCCTGTTTCTGCTTTCGGCACATGGCTAGCCAGTTTTCCCAACACCATTTATTAAACAGGGAGTCCTTTCCCCATTGCTTGTTTTTGTCAGGTTTGTCGAAGATCAGATGGTTGTGGGTATGTTGTATTTCCTCTGAGGCCTCTGTTCTGTTCCATTGGTCTATATCTCTGTTTTGGTACCAGTACCATGCTGTTTTGATTACTGTAGCCTTGTAGTATAGTTTGAAGTCCAGTAGTGTGATGCCTCCTGGTTTGTTCTTTTTGCTTAGAATTGACTTGGCTATGCGGGCTCTCTTTTGGTTCCATATGAAGTTTAAGGTGTTTTTTTCCAGTTCTGTGAAGAAGGTCATTGGTAGATTGATGGGAATAGCGTTGAATCTGTAAATTACTTTGGGCAGTATGGCCATTTTCACAATGTTGATTTTTCCTAACCATGAACATGGAATGGTTCTCCATCTGTTTGTGTCCTCTCTTATTTCGTTGAGCAATGGCTTGTAGTTCTCCTTGAAGAGGTCCTTTATGTTCCTTGTTAGTTGTATTCCTAGGTATTTTATTCTCTTTGTAGCAATTGTGAATGGCAGTTCGTTCTTAATTTGGCTCTCTTTAAGTCTATTACTGGTGTATAGGAATGCTTGTGATTTTTCCACATTGATTTTGTATCCTGAGACTTTGCTGAAGTTGTTTATCAGTTTCAGGAGATTTTGGGCTGTGATGATGGGGTCTTCCAGATATACAATCATGTCATCTGCAAATAGAGACAATTTGATTTCCTCCTTTCCAATTTGGATACCCTTTATTTCTTTTTCTTGCCTGATTGCTCTGGCTAGAACTTCCAGTACTATATTGAATAGGAGTGGTGAGAGAGGGCATCCTTGTCTAGTGCCAGATTTCAAAGGAATGCTTCCAGTTTTTGCCCATTCCGCATGATATTGGCTGTTGGTTTGTTGTAAATAGCTTTTATTGTTTTGAGATACGTTCCGTCAATACCTAGTTTATTGAGGGTTTTTAGCATAAAGCCTTGTTGAATTATGTCAAAAGCCTTCTCTGCATCAATTGAGATAATCATGTGGTTTTTGTCTTTGGTTCTGTTCATGTGGTGAATTACGTTTATTTACTTGCGTATGTTGAACCAGCCTTGCCTCCCCGGGATGAATCCTACTTGATCATGGTGGATGAGCTTTTTGATATGCTGTTGCAATCGGTTGGCCAGTATTTTATTGAAGATTTTTGCATCTATGTTCATCATGGATATTGGCCTGAAATTTTCTTTTCTTGTTGAGTCTCTGCCGGGTTTTGGTACCAGGATGATATTTGTCTCGTAAAATGATTTGGGAAGGATTCCCTCTTTTTGGATTGTCTGGAATAGTTTCAGAAGGAATGGTATCAGCTCCTCTTTGTATGTCTGGTAGAATTCGGCTGTGAACCCATCTGGACCTGGGCTTTTTTTGGGTGGTAGGCTCTTTATTGCTGCCTCGACTTCAGACCATGTTATGGGTCTGTTCAGGGTTTCGGCTTCTTCCGGGTTTAGGCTTGGGAGGATGCAGGTGTCCAGGAATTTATCCATTTCTTCCAGGTTTACTAGTTTATGTGCATAGAGTTGTTTGTAATAATCTCTGATGATGGTTTGGATTTCTGTGGAATCTGTGGTGATATCCCCTTTATCGTTTTTTATTTCTTAAATTTGGTTATTCTCTCTTTTCTTTTTAATTAATCTGGCTAGTGGTCTGTCTATTTTGTTGATCTTTTCGAAAAACCAGCTCCTGGATTTATTGAT
Organism: Saimiri boliviensis; assembly: GCF_048565385.1. Lineage (NCBI taxonomy): Eukaryota > Metazoa > Chordata > Mammalia > Primates > Cebidae > Saimiri > Saimiri boliviensis. The sequence continues at coordinate 247,205,109 of NC_133449.1, forward strand.
TTTTTGAAGAGTTTTTTGTGTCTCTATTTCCTTCAGTTCTGCTCTGATCTTCGTTATTTCCTGTCTTCTGCTAGGTTTTGAGTTTTTTTGGTCTTGCTCCTCTAGCTATTTCAATTTTGATGATAGGGTGTCAATTTTAGATCTCTCCTTTCTTCTCATGTGGGCACTCATTGCTATATATTTTCCTCTAGAGACTGCTTTAAATGTGTCCCAGAGATTCTGGTATCTTGTGTCTTCGTTCTCATTGGTTTCGAAGAACATCTTTATTTCTGCCTTCATTTCATTGTTTATCCAGTCAACATTCAAGAGCAAGTTGTTCAGTTTCCATGAAGCTGTGCGGTTCTGAGTTAGTTTCTGCATTCTGAGTTCTAACTCGATTGCACTGTGGTCTGAGAGACTGTTTGTTATGATTTCCGTTCTTTTGCATTTGCTGAGGAATGATTTATTGCCAATTATGTGGTCAATTTTAGAGTAGGTGTGATGTGGTGCTGAGAAGAATGTATAGTCTGTGGATTTGGGGTGTGGAAAGTTCTGCAAATGTCTATTAGGTTGGCTTGTTCCAGGTCTGAGTCCAGGTCCTGGATATCCTTGTTGATTTTCTGTCTGGTTGATCTGTCTAATATTGACAATGGAGTGTTAAAGTCTCCGACTATTATTGTGTGGGAGTCTAAGTCTCTTTTTAAGTCATTAAGAACTTGCCTTATGTATCTGGGTGCTCCGGTATTGGGTGTGTATATATTTAGGATCGTTAGCTCTTCTTGTTTCAGTAATCCTTTTACCATTATGTAGTGTCCTTCTTTGTCTCTTTTGATCTTTGTTGCTTTAAAGTCTATTTTATCAGAGATGGGAATAGCAACTCCTGCTTTTTTTTGCTCTCCATTTGCTTGGTAGATCTTCCTCCATCCCTTTATTTTGAGCCTTTGTGTATCCTTGCATGTAAGATGGGTTTCCTGGATACAGCACACTGGTGGGTTTTGGCTTTTTATCCAATTTGCCAGTCTGTGTCTTTTGATCGGGACATTTAGTCCATTGACATTTAGGGATAGTATTGTTATGTGTGAATTTGATGCTGTCATTTTGATGTTACCTGGCTGTTTTGTTGGTTAGTTGATGCAGATTCTTGATTGTGTTGATGCTCTTTTACCATTTGGTGTGTTTTTGGAGTGTCTGGTACTGGTTGTTCCTTTATATGTGTAGAGCCTCTTTCACGAGTTCTTGTAGGGCAGGTTTGGTGGTGATGAAATCTCTGAGTGCTTGCTTGTTCACAAAGGATTTTATTTTTCCTTCACTTATGAAGCTTAGTTTGGCTGGATAGGAGATTCTGGGTTGAAAGTTCTTTTCTTTAAGGATGTTGAATATTGGCCCCCAATCTCTTCTGGCTTGTAGGGTTTCTGCTGAGAGATCTGCTGTGAGTCTAATGGGCTTCCCTTTGTGGGTAACCCGACCTTTATATCTGGCTGCTCTTAGCATTTTCTCTTTCATTTCAACCCTGGTGAATCTGACGATGATGTGCCTTGGGGTTGCTCTTCTTGAGGAATATCTTTGTGGTGTTCTCTGTATTTCCTGTATTTGAATATTGGTCTGCCTTGCTAGGTTGGGGAAGTTTTCCTGGATAATATCCTGAAGAGTATTTTCCAGCTTGGATTCATTCTCTTCATCACATTCAGGTATACCTATCAAACGTAGATTAGGTCTTTTCACATAGTCCCACATTTCTTGAAGATTTTGTTCATTCCATTTTGCACTTTTTTCTCTGTTCTTGCCTTCTCTTTTTATTTCATTGAGTTGATCTTCGACCTCTGATATCCTTTCTTCTGCTTGGTCAATTCGGCTGTTGAAGCTTGTGCATGCTTCACGAAGTTCTCGTGTTGTGTTTTTCAGCTCCATCAATTCACTTATATACCTCTCTATGCTGTCCATTCTCGTTAGCATTTCGTCCAGTCTTTTTTCAAGGTTCCTATTTTCTTTGCGTTGTGTTAGAACATGTTCTTTTAGTTCACTGTAGTTTCTTACTACCCACCTTCTGAAGTCTGATTCTGTCATTTCATCACCCTCCTTCTCCATCCGGTCTGGTTCCCTTGCTGGTGAGGAGTTGTGATCCCTTTTAGGAGGAGAGGTGTTCTGGTTTTGGGAGTTTTCATCCTTTTTGCGCTGGTTTCTTCCCATTTTTGTGGGTTTATCTGTTGTCTTTGTATTTACTGTCTTTCAGATTGGGTCTCTGAGTGAGCTTCTAGTTCATGGATGCTGAAGTTACTTTTTTTTTTAAGCTTTCCTTCTAACAGTCTGGCCCCTCTGCTGTAGGACTGCTGAGGTCCTCTCCAGGCCCTGCTTGCCTGGGGATCACCTGCAGCAGCTGCAGAACAGTAAGGGTTGCTGCCAGTTTCCTCTTCCGCTATCTTTGTCCCAGAAGGATGCTCGCCTACTGTCAGTCCGTTCTCTCCTTTATGTGGTGAGTCTTTGGATCTATGGGGGTCAGGGAGCTACTTGTGGAGACAGTCTATCTTTTATTGGGGCTTAAGTCCTGAGTTGTGAGCTCCGTTGTTCGTTCAGAGCTGCTGGGCAGGTATGTTTAGGTCTGCTGCAGCTGAACTCATAAAGCACTTTTTGTTCCCAGGTGCTCTGTCCCAGGGAGTTGGAGTTTTATGAGTTTCCATTGCACTACTGCCTTTTTTGATTTTTCTTTCAGGTCTGACCTGCCCAGCTAGCAGCACGCCTAGCCACTGCCTGCCCGCAGGGGATTTGCTGAGCTGCTGTGGGCTCTGCCCAGCTGCCCTGAGCTCTTCCCTGCAGTCCTGTTTATATGGGCATAGTTAGAACTGTCTTGGCAACGGTGGCCCCGCCTCTGTTATGGTGGACTCTCTCTGTTGTGGCAGGTTGCCTCGGCAACGGCAGCCTGCCTCGGTAGTGGTGGAGAGTCTCACCACCACTGCTGGACGCCCCTCCCCCACTGAGCGGGACTGTCCTGGGTTCAGCTGTGCTTGGTTTGAAGGGCTCAACCCAGAGGGTTTCCAATTGCTGTTTTTGTTTTCGTTGTTGTTGGGGGTGGAGGGGTGGGACCAACCGAGCCTGATCACCTGGCTCCCTGACTCAGAGTCTTTTCTTTTAAGTTGAATGACCCCGCGTTCCGGTCGCTTGTTGAAAAGGCGCCAGGATCTCCCGTGCTGCGACTCACGGAGTCCGCTCGAACTGCGGCGCTGGCTCCTGGTGGATTTTTTGCGTAGGAATCTCCTGGCCTGGCTTGCTATTTCAGATGAATGGGCAACTCTGCCGTCTCAGGGCTCTGATCGCCAGTTAAGTGGGCTCCCAGACCAGTGGCTTTTGTATGGAGAACCGCAGCAACAGGGCGTGGTCACAGCAGCGGCGCGGGCGGAATCGGCCCTGCGGGGGCCAAAACAGCCGCATTGGCTGGGACTGCGACTCTGGCGACCCCTCTGCCTGGGTGTCTCCTGGTCTGTGGGCAATAAGAGTTCGTCTGGAAATGCGGCGTCCACTCACCCTCTGCACTTTCACTGGGAGCTGAAGTCCTGAGGTGTTCTTAGGTGGCCATCTTCCCAGCATCTCCAAGATTATATTTTCAAAGTGCTTAGCACTGGCAATAGTGATGTTCATAATGATGTTTTAAGTTGACTAGGATTTGATAGTTTATTTCCTAAAATAATTTTTATTCAATCAGTAATTCAATTAAACAATGTTCATTTGATGATTAGTCATGGAGTAAAGACTGCCTTGTGAAGCTCACCATTCATTCTCTAACGGTGGCCTCCTGACTTGGGACACTTACATAGGATTTATTTCTGATGACAACAAGAGCACAGATGCCAACCATGCATGCAGTGGTTTCTGGGAGTAAACTTGATGATGAAATGACTAAAGAAGACCCATGTATAGAGTTAGATATGGATGATGGTACTTATATTTAAGCTTAATTAGGTGTAAATCCTTAAATTCTATATTCCATTCTCTGGTCCTTTGAAGCAGGCCTTTTCGCTCTGTTCTCCAGCCACGGAAGAGACTCTCTTCTGCTGACCACTGTTCCCCACATGTTTTCCCTTCAGTAAATAGCAGATGTGTATGGTGGTAAATTGGTTTTGTGCCATTGCTGTGTGAAAAGACAGATATTCTGAATGAGGATTGTGGGTTATCTTTGTGTTGCACATTCTCCCTTACCTATTTCCAAAAGCAACTGCATTTCAGTTGAAAGTGGAAATTCATGCTTGATGATTTTCTCAGATTAATGCTGTCATCATAATGTTAATGGGGTAAGGTTTCTTTCTGCAAAGATCTTGGAATTTAATCTTTCTGGCCAGTGTTTTACAGCTTTGTCTGAGAAAGAATGCCATGTGAATATGTTTTTGGCACATGGCTTCAAAAAGCCAAGTCTACCTTGCTTGACTTGTGTGTGAACAATCCCACCTGTCTGATCTCACCCCCTGCTCCCAGGTCACAGATAGAGGCGACCTTGTGCCCTAGCAGCAAATCACATCCTCTTTAGCCCCACAGGGACATTTCAACAAGAAGGTTCTTGTGGAGGCTTACCCACTTTGTACAGAATTGGTGGTGTTTGAGATTGTGTTTTCTAAGTGCTTAGCCCTGGCACAGTGCTACAACTTGCAACATCCTTAGGAAATACCTTAACAAAAGGTATGTACAAAAGCATGAGAGGATGAATGTGAGGAAGGAGCATGTCATGTTGGGTTAGAAAATATGGGACTGGAAACGTGGGAGAAGGTGTGTGTGTTGGGGCAGTAGATGGGTAAGAAAGAGAACAGGTGGATAAGACACCAATTTACCAAATGATTCCATAATATTAGTGCACAGATAGATAGTACACAACGACTACATTAAGAAAGGCAAACTGACTGTCTACAAAGGCCAGAAGACATTTTATAAGATGTGTTTTACTGAAAGCATTGTCCTTGTGAAAAGGTTTTGAGCAAATATTTTAAGAAGTCCTTAGGGAACAAGCAATCTTCCTCTATGTTGCCCTTTCTAAGAATGAGACATTAATAGAAAGTTTCATTCTTTTATTTGTTCTATTCAAATATTTATAGGGGAAAATCAGCTGCTACTTCTTTATAAGACCTACCTTTGAAACTCATTATTTTTCCAAGGTGCCTTGTTCTTCTAACAATATTTTTTTCTATGTTTATTTATTTATTTATTTTATTGAGACAGGGTCTCAGTCTGTCAGCCAGGCTGGAGTGCAGTGATGTGATCTCAGCTTACAATAGCCTCCATCTTCTGGGCTCAAGCGATCCTCCCACCTCAGCTTCCTGAGTAGCTGGGACCACAGGCATATGCCACCACGCTGGGTTAATTTTTTGTGTTTTTGGTGGAGACGGTTTTGTCATGTTGCCCAGGCTGGTCTCAAATTCCCGAGCTCTAGTGATCTACCCATTTTGGCCTCCCAAAGTGCTGGGATTATAGGCCTGAACCACCGTGCCCTGCCCATAACAATATTCTGTTTAGACTGTGGAAAACCGCATATATTCTTATTTAAACATTAGAATGGAAACCACCTGAAGACAGAGGTTATATCTTCACCTTTGTTGCCCCCACATAATATGTGCCCAATTGATGTCTTTTGATTAATTAAATGAGTGAATTAATGAATGAAGACAGACCTAGGATTCCTAATAGGAGAATAAAAACCTGTTTCTGTTTGTCCTCCTACAGGACAAACAATACCAGCATGCATATCTTGTTTGCTAGTGATTTTATTTCATTTATTTCTGTTATTTAAATTCAGGGGAAAACATAGGTAGTTTTTTCTTGTAATATCTCAACAGTGAACTTGAATGAAACCTTATTAAATAGCATGCAAAATTAACTATTATATATTGCTGCCAAGGGGCTTTGGCATTTTGCTTGGGTAAATTATGTGGCTGGTCTAAAAGACTCAGCCCTGGGAAGACAGGCTTAAGTCACCATGGGTGACATGGGTTGGAAAAGATGGATGGCTATCCCGTAAAATGCCTTATAAGTGCAAAGCCAAAGGCAGTGCTTGGTACCACCCAGAAAATATCTATCAGAATGAGATATTTTCTTGGCTCAACATACCATACCATAACATGTCTGTTATAGTCAGCCGAAACAAGATTATTTATCAATGCTTCTGCCAGTTACCCATGATGGTTAAGAGAACCAAAAGCCAAATGCAGTGATCAAAAAGACTGCTGAAGAAGTAAAAGGCAGAAGGATGAAGAAAAACCAGCCAGGAACCCATGTTTTGCTTTTCTATCCCATTCCCTGGGAATCAGCTTCTCTGTGGGCAGAAGGGCCACTCCCTTATTGCAACTGAGTCCTCATATTCTCAACCACATCAGTCACTGGCAAGTGAACAAGAGAACACCACAGTATAGCAGAGTGATCAAATCTGCAGCCTCTGTTACCAGACTGCCTGGGTTTCCCTTTTCTTCTCTACCACTTATTAGCTGGACAGTTGCTAAACCCTCAGTGCAACAGGGTTTTGATAATTAAGTAGAGAAAGTAATAAAAATGTTATCTTGTAGGGTTGTAGTGAAGATTAAACGAGATACTGCATACTTACTGCATTGTATGGGTTTTATTAATAATAGCAGGGTCAAGACAACTACATATATGTGGTAAATAGAGATGTGAAATATGTATAATTGGCTACCTAAGTGCAGTATTTGAGGATGCATCAGAAATGCTAGTTGAATAAAAACATATTGTTATTATTACTTCTGTTATTACCATCACTGTTGATGTTATTACCAAGGAAATGTTAAAAAATCATTCTGTGTACACTATGGATCCTATTTCACACATGAGGAGAATAATATAACCCAAAGCTTTTCATTCTCAGTGCTTCAGTTTTTCAAATGTTTTTGTTCTCAACTCTGTTGAGAGGTAGCAGAAGCCAAAAGACAGGAATCTAGTAAAAATTCCAAATAGAAAGGCACATAAAACTTTACTCTTTGAAATGCAATTGGTCTGGCATAAAAAATAAAAATCAGGCTCCAGTCCCAGGATGAGATAATTTTTTAATGAGTTGAAATTATAGCTAATAGAAAGTTGAATATAGATAAATGAATTGAAAAGAGGGCATGGCATAGATTATTCATAATAGGTGTTGAAAGAGCAGGAGTGTATTTTCTTTTTTTCTTTTTTTACAAAGATAACTCAGAAAATAAGCTAGACAGTTTAAAAATGAATTCACTGCACAGCTTGGTTCTGCATTCATAGATACAGTGAAGCTCAAAAAATTATTTAGTAGCAGAGGCTTATGAGAAGAGCTTGGTTCTGTGGTACAGCAATGTGAGAAAGTTAGATTTTTGTGGCCTCACCTAATCTGTGGGACAGCTCCCTGGCCTCTGATTTCAATTATTCCCTGCTTTTTTTTTTTTTTTTTTTTTTTTTGCATTGCTGCAACACATCTGTCTTCTTGTACCCTCTCCTTGCCCTTTCTATCTGCTTTCCACTGGGATTGAAATGCTTTTCTTTCCTCTACCTCTGTTTCTGGTTGTAGTATTTTTCTTTATCAAGCTCATTTTTTCCCTAACCTGTAAAAACATCACCAGCAAATTTATGATACTGGAGCTAGTAGCTGTGTTGATGGGTGTGAGTGTCCAGTTCCATAGCTGTGTGCCAGATGAATAGCAGTAATAGAGCTACAGAGGCCCTGCCAGCACTGCCGGACACGAGGCACCAACATTCCAGTTTCCGTGCTTCTGGTGCTTCCAAGCCATGGGGCCCCTGTTGATACATGCTGTTAATCAAACAAGTGTGATGAAAGCTAAATGAAACAAATTCAGTGTGCAGCATCAATATCAACATCATTTATTTACTCACTCATTTTGGTTCACTTGAATATTTACTACTATTTTTCCCACAGTAAATGATGAGAAAATAACTTTTTAAAGTGGGGGAAAAGAGGGAGAACTAGTAAATTTCTCCAAATGAATGTTAGAAGAAGGTGGAAGCCATGTCAAATGGCTTCAAATCAGACATTTTAAATCATATATAGATATTGGTCTAGCCAGAGAAAAATACAGTATTTATAACAGTTATCATTCAGAAGTGAATATGCTAATAGTAATATTACTATTTGGATTTCTCAAAATTTATAAGTTACATAAAAATAAGAACTATGGCCCAAGGCAGTCTATTTATATACATGAGGAGTAAGGCAAGTGGCATTGAAGAAAAGCATTGACAACTTGGTTAGGTAAAATGCTGCATTTTTATCTTGATAATAAAATGTTCCAGGTAATTATTGAGGCTGTTCAATAAGCAGAGCCAGCAAGAACATAGGAGTCACCCTGTCTTGTCAGTGAGAACACTGTGAATATTAATGGGAATGTAATACTGAAGATCCTGGGGACTGATAAAAGGGCAGCTCTAGATCTGTGAGACTGACACGCGGCTCTGGAGGTTCCTGACCAGTTAATTATTGACTTCCCTGTAGTGTTTTCACTCTCTTGGGAGCATTCCCAGGACCCCTCCTGAGGCATTTCTTAGTCAATGTGAGAGAGAACTTATTTTCAAATTCTTCTGGATTGAGAACCAGACTAGATGTAGGGATAAATGCACAGTGAAGTAGAGGTTGATCCTTGAACAACGCAGTCTGGAATGTGTAGGTCCACTTATACTTGATTTTCCTCTGCCTCTGCCACCCCTGGGACAGCAAGACCAACCTCTTCTCTCTTTCTTTCTCCTGAGCCTACTTAATGTGGAGATGATGAAGATGAAGACCTTTTGAATGATCTGGTTCTACTTAATACGTAGTAAATATATTTTCTCTTCTTTATGATTTTCTTAATAACATTTTCTTTCCTCTAGCTTCCTTTATTATAAGAATACAGTATATAATACATATACTATATAAAATATGTGCTTATTGACTATATTATTGGTCAAGAGTAGCCTGTTAGTAAAGTTTTTGGGGAGTCCAAAGTTATACTTGAATTTTTTACTACATATAGGTTGGTGTCCTGAACCCCTACCTTGTTCAAGGGTCAGTTGTGGTAGATTAAAAGGTTTTTCATGTCTGGGAAAATTCTCTCTTCCTGGACTGGTTCAAGGAGCTTAGGGGTCAACCTGATCTCCAAAGAGTAAAGGTCCTAGTGATTTGATATCTAGGTATGCATGGCCCTCTGCCAGGAGACTGTGGAGAATGTAGATGATCATCATGCAACTTGTCCAGTTGTGCAGCCAGATATTCTTGCTGACAATATAGATATGTGCCTATGAACACTAGTGTACTAGTCTAATGTGCAGCAAGATACATTTGCAAAGTGCAGGGAAAGTATAATAGTCAGGAGACCAAACCTAAGGAAGGTTGCTTTGGGCATTCCTTAGCTTCGGTCTCCTGATTATTACACTTTGAACTTGTTATAGGATTTTCAAAGTTCAGTAGTTGTACATAATTTCTTGAGCTTGTCAGTTATGGTAAAGATAAAAACAAATATAAACAGTAATGAACAAACAGCTTCCAGGAAACTTATTAGTTATTCCGCCTATGTTACATGGCATTTCCGTAATTCTCATCTGTATTAAGTTTGCTGTGGGAATAGCAATCATAGTATATAGCTCTGATCACCAGAGTTGCCTTCTCGGCATGATTTATTGCAAATTGGTTATGTTGGAGAGCAGATTCTGCCAAATGGGTAGCCTAATTAGTGGTCAAATTGTTGTTTTCCCTAGTGATTTACTATCAAGCATATTAATTTCAGTGTCCAACAGAATGAAATAAATGTCCTGAACTATTTTTTCAGTGACATTAAAATAAAAGAAAACTAACCCAGAGACCAATTACATTTAACAAAATTCATTTGAGCAAGAAAAAGGTCCTGGTATGGGGAAGCATCCCAGACTAAAGATGGTTCAGAATACCCCACCATCCAAGTGTGGTGATTTAATTTATAACCAGAAAACAGGAAGTAACATACAGAGATTACCTTGTTGGTGCAATTCAATGTTTGCCTTATGTGGGCATAATTTGGCAGCTTTCAGCCTGGGATTGACTGAGGATTTGGCTGCTATGATTGGCTGAGAATCAGTTGCTTGGTTACAAGGGTATACTCCTAGATTACAGCTTGCTATGTATGGAGGCTGCTTTGAGCCAGACTTCACTACCAAGTAAAGAATCTGCTGTGTGCCAAACTTAACTCAGTTTAACACATCTCAGCATTGGTCTGAAAACCAATTCACAGTATTTGCTAGTGTGCCTTGCTGTTTTCTGTTACACACTTTGGTCCTTGTATGAACTTCTCTTTACTTTGCAGTATTTCTGTGTTTGTTACTTTGGAATAAAAGTGGTCAGTGCAACTTAAATGATGTTTCTTAAATAAATGGGAGTGATGATTCAAATATACCTACTTTCCCCCATTTTCTTTCTAAATTATTTACTTCTGAAGTAATTATAACTAAGTTTCAAGGTTTGGTTTGGAACATTTTTCATATTTCTGTCACTTAGTTCATAGATGTTCATGTTTGTACTGTATTCTCTCATCATTATTAAGATTCTTGGGAGAGTATATATCTTTTTATAAAACTTTCTGGAATAGTTACCATGATCTTCATTCTGATTAATAAGCATTCATGCACTGGCTGCCTAAATATGATCCTGTGAATGGTAGTATAAAAAATGTAATGGATTAGATGCTATGTGCTCTAGGAGGTGAAAATTGAAGACCCTGGCCCAGTGAATTTCTCAGCAAATATTACTGGCTGCCTGGTCAATATACAGTGTTGTGTGCATATAAAGCATTTGAAATTTACTTACTAATATATTAATATGACATGTTAAAAGTAAACTATTCTGTGGTGTTTGTCATGGATTATCTCTCAACATCCATTCCAATTTCTTTCTACTGTACCCTTGGTCCTGTGAAAGATGGAACTATCTCTTAATCTTTCCTGGAGGTAGGTGTGAATCCATGAAGATGCTAGTCTGTTGGGGGAATTCTGCTCCCTAGAACCCTTGTCAAGCATCCCTTAGTTGACATGAGTCCAGAGGTACTGATTTTTGAGATTTGGTAGGCAGAAGGAAAGCAGAGACTAACTTCTGCTATTTCATCTACCATGCGGGGCCATGGGCATATCTTGCTGCTTTGCTCTCAACACTGGCACAAGTCCAGGACCCATTTGCTAGCTGCGTGGGTGTTAAGCGGCAGGGTGTAAGGTATCGCCTGTGAGGAACCCAGTGAGCACTGTGTGATCTGGGAGCTGGCAGTGGTAGCAGCTGTGTCAGCAGCTCCCCTCCCCTCCCTTTTTCCTTTCCTTTTTTTGAGACGGGGTCTTGCTTTTTTGCCCAAGCCTGAGTGCAGTGGCGTGACCTCAGCTCACCGCAACCTCCACCTCCTGGGTTTTGCATGATTCTCCTGCCTCAACCTCCTGAGTAGCTGGGATTACATATGCATGCCACCACAGCTGGCTAATTTTTGTACTTTTAGTAGAAACGGGGTTTCACCACGTTGGTCAGGCTGATCTTGAACTCTTGGCCTCATGTGATCCACCTACCTCTGCCTCCCAAAGTGCTGGGATTACAGGCATGAGCCACCACTCCTGGTGTTTGCTTTCTAGCTGTGGCAAGGCACTGTGGTTATGGAACTGGCAGCATCCCAAGGTGGCAGGCAGCTTCCTGATCCTAGAAGAGGTAGCAGTTTCTCCAGAAGCCCATTTCTGTGGTGTGGCTTGGGAACTATTTCTGAAGGCTCAACTTAGATGTATTCGGCCCTCCCCAGTGATTCTCTAAGCCATTCAGTTATGTGTATTAAATGTTTTTCTTCTTAAAATAGCTAGAGTGGATTCTGTTATCTTTAGTTGAACCATAATCAATATCCCATTGGACCATATCCTTCCTACAGATTGTTTCAATGTCAAGTCATTGAGCATTATGTTATTTCATGGAAATTTGTGGGAGTACCCCTAGAAATAATCACAAATATAATTATGTCTTTTTCAAATCTATCACAAAATGTTTATAAATATTCCATATTTTCCCTCTAATCCAGGCGTCCCCAAACTTTTTACACAGGGGGCCAGTTCACTGTCCCTCAGACCATTGGAGGGCCACCACATACTGTGCTCCTCTCACTGACCACCAATGAAAGAGGTGCCCCTTCCTGAAGTGCGGGGTGGGGGGGGCGGAAAAATGGCCTCAGGGGGCCACATGCGGCCCGTGGGCCATAGTTTGGGGATGCCTGCTCTAATCAGTAAGTTACACTAGTGATATCTTCAGGCCTACTAACTTTCTTTATAAAATATCCCCTGAACTTTACTCTGAAGCCCAACAAAATTGAGTAGTTTGAGCTATAAAAGTGAGAGCAGAAAGAAATGTAGAATCTCCACAGGAAATGTTTTGCCTTCAGGGCCCTGTCATTCAAACTAGAGATTGAAAATAACAATATTCTACCTAACATCTAAGGCTGCTTATTTCTATGGCTTAAGGCACAGGGCTAATTAGAGACCAAAGCAGTGGGTCTTATCACCAGGTGAGCCATTTAGTTTTATTCTCTTTTGTGGCCTCAGCTTTTACTGTTGGTCTTGCCTAGTCATACTGTATGCCTTTGAGCAGAGAGAGTGGTAGAAAGGTGGCAGAAAGTACTTTCTCAAAATTCTTTAGTGATGATGGGTCAACAGCATCATTTTCTGGAGGGACTGTGCATCCTAGTCAGTCTTGACAGAAAAGAGAGAAATGCAACCTGTCAAGTAACTGTGAGCCATGCTGAGCTGAATAAACAGGGAAAAAGGAAGCTCACTACTGTGCCTTGGGAGCAAATTTGTATTATCAGGGAAATGGCATGTATTGATTAAGGTTGAGGTGTGTTAGAAAAGTTTTGAGTATATAGGGGAATTTAGTTCACAATAGGAGTTTAAAAAGGTAAAAAAGGCCAAGTGTTGTGGCTCATACCTGTAATCCCAGCACTTTGGAAGGTCAAAGTGGAAGGTTGACTTGAGGTCAGGAGTTTGAAATGAACCTGGACAACATGGTGAGACCACATGTCTACAAAACAAAACAAAAAATTAGCCAGCTGTGGTGGTGCCTGCCTGTAGTCCCAGCTACTTGGGAGGCTGAGGTGGGAGGATTGCTTGACCCCAACAATTCAAGGCTGTAGTGAGCTGTGATCGTGCCACTGTACAACAACCTGGGTGACAGAGTGACACCCTGTCTCCAAAAATAAATACACAAATAAATAAATAAATAAAATAATTAGGTGAAAGAAAGATGACCCAGCAAGGTGAGGGACTATACATTGCTTCATAATTATATTAAGCTACAGTAATGCTGATTCATTTCCAAATAGTGAATTAAATACATACATACATGTTTATAATGTTAAAAGAAGTCTGAAAGTAGGTGTTCTGGTGCTGGCATTCTTTAAGGTCATCATGGACCCAATTTTCTTCTCATTCTGTTATCTGTTTTTCAAGCACATGGCTTCCATTCTCAAGATCAACTCATGATCTAAGATAGCTGCTAGAGAACTAGATATCACCTTTGATTTCCAGCCCACAAAAAGGAGAGAAGGACTATCCTTCCTCAGAGGCCCATGCAATATTTTCTCTTAAATCTTTTTGGCCATAATTTTGTCACATGGCCTCACTAAGCTGTAAAGGAGCCTGGGAATTTAGTTTATTTTGCCAATCAGAAATATGCCCAGTGAAAAAAATGGGGTTCTGCTACTAACGGAGAAGAAGAAGAGTGGATATTTAGTGGTCAACTAATCTGCCGTAAAGTAGGTGATCTCTGCCATAGGCTGAGCTAGACAGCGTTATACTATGCTGCTGTTCACTGTGGCCTTTTGGCTCTGTGCTGAGGCTTTCTTCTCTAGGGCCACAAATGGAATTTCTCACCTTTACTTCTGGATACTCCAGGAAACTAAACTGGGTTTCAGAGAATACTGCCAAACTGGCTGAGCGCATACTCAGCCGTGTGACAACTGCAGTGGCACCTGAGACCCTTTTATCTGCTTGTAGTTTTTAATCTACTGAAACAGTAGCAGGTGTAAGCTGGAATTCTTTGACACAAAGCCTCTGAACCTTGGCTAGTGTTCTCAGATAGTTGCTTATAACAGCTGAAGTTCTTGAAAAAAATTTAGGAGGAGGAAACAGAATAGGGATCTTTTTGGGGTCACATTCTAGGTGTTTTTAGAGCCACTTAAACTCGAATCAAGACACTACCAAAAAAACTCTAAAATGACATGTTTTGTTTGGCCCAAACAGTTTCAGAAAAAGTTGAACCAAATTTGAAAATTAGTTTATTTCATGTATATTGAATAGTTAGACCATTCGGCCACGCCTGTCCTATACCCTGCATGTTGACAATGTCCTGGGACTGAGCAATAGTTGTCATCCTTAGATTGGGCCTGCATCTGTTGGCCCCTAACTATCCACACATTTCTGATATCTTGTATTTGGCCTGTTTTTCACTCATTGAATGTAACCTGCTGGATACCTGTAAGCATTTAGGCTGTGACCCTTTCCATGGATGGCTCAGGAGGTAACCAGTGCATGAGAAGTTTCTGGCCTACCTCAGTTGCTATCTTAATGGGCAGCGTATGTGGAGAACTCCTAGCCTGGAGAGATGAGAAAGGATGTAGGTTAGAGTTGAGGTACTAGAAGAAAAGATCTTGACAAGGAAGGCCTGAAGGCTTGTTCAATGTGCGGTTGCCAGGAGTCATCTGTGGGAAGACTCAGAACTCCACCTAGGAGCAGCTGGTGTCTCAAGACTCTGACTGATGGGCTCGATCAAACCTAAGCCATGGTTTACAAAGCTGAAGCCAGAATGTAGCTATGGGTTATAGCCAAGTTGTTCCAACACAGGTGGAGTGAACTCCTGTGGTATTTTGAAGTGATAATTGGCTAGGGTAATATTTTCAGGGTGCTGGTTCTAACAGATGGTGCTATTTGAAATCCTTCCCTATAATCTCCATGAATGACTCTGTAACCTACTTAGGAGGCTTTTTCAAGTGGTTCAAAACCTAGGCCTGTATTCCAACTGGTTGGCAATCTGTTCATTGATGTTATTATCTGAAGTGGGCATTACATTTTTTTAAACAAGAAGTATACACAATTGCTTCCCAAACCACTCTCCTCTCAAAACACGTACTGATACGTGCATGTATATTTTTGCCACCCTGAAAAATTCACTTGGTAATAACTTTAATATTAATGTACAAAAGAGAAAAGAAAACCCCAAAAAGCTTTAGGATTCCATTACCTGTTAGTTATAAAAAAAAAAAATCAGGGTCTATCAGCTCCATTGGAAAGAATGGTTTGAGGAAACGTTGCTTTCATCATTTGGAGCTTTTATTTTGGGATTGTGTTTATAAATTTCAGAACAAGTCCTCTTACCTTCTCCCAGCCCAAGTAAGTGGTTGGATTGACATTTGTATTTGCGGAATTTGGCTTGAAATGAAATCTTTTAATTCTGCCTTAGATAGTAAATGCTAACAGTTTAAAGTGACATGATTCTGATATTTAACTTTGCCCTACTGATGAATGGTACAAATAGGAAAACAGGAAAATAAAAAGCATTTGCTACTTGAGAAATACATGCAGTCTCTATTTGATTTTCATTAGATGTGGAGGTCTGTAATTGTTAGATCTGTTTTTATTCATCCTAAGTGGGAAAACCTCAACATTTTAATTAACAATAGTAATATAAATTACATCAGTTTTATTTCAGTTCGAGTTTTTTTCTTTGGTGTATTTAATTGATGTAAAAATATCCATGCAAGTGTTCCTTCAGTTTAAGTCAGATGTATTCAGTGGCTGGGGCAGTTCATTAACCAGAGTCTCCATGTGAGAAAAACAGCAACTGGTTCTGTACTAGTATTTGTCATTGCTATAGCATTCAACTTTTTCCTGTTGTGCTATGCTCCATTTTATATCATACGCTACCTATTTGATTCCAAATTTATTTTATGGTATTAGGTTTTAGTAATTTGCATACAGCTTGGAAAAGTAATTCCTTGAAGATGTTGCTTTGTGTCTACATGATAATTAACACTATTTGTATTAATATTAAAAGTATTACCTGTTTTTCCTAGTGGTCTCCAATTTGATTATTAGCCAAGTGAAATTACAGATTCTGTTTTCAAAGAAAATTTCTGCATGAGATTTCTTTCCATTCCTTATTTAATGTTAGATTACTGAAATTAAGGTATACATTTTCTATTTTTACATATTTTATTTTTAAAATGTATGTTCAGTTATAAAAGTAATATCAATTCCTTAAAGAATTTGTATAAAATATAGGCAAACTGCAAAACAAATATTCTAGAGTTCCATGAAAGTCATCATATTAAAAATGAAATTTTGAGCAGTTGGACCTAACATTATTTCCTAAGAATTTTCAACTCTAATGTATATATAGTGAGTCTATCAAGTGTGTCATAGTTCACATAGCTGTTTCAAATTTTTTTTTCTACTAAGACTAATTAATACTGTGTGGAATACTTACATATAGACCATTTTTATGCTTGAGATTTTTTAAAAATTTGAGTTCTCAGAGGTAGATTTACTGCTGCAAGAGACTTTTAAAAAACTTAATATTACTTTGCAGGGAGCACTCCATAAATCCATATTTCCTAATACTCTGCTGGACTTTTTTTTTTCTATGTTTGGAGCAGCAGATGAGAAGTTTTAAGGAGAAACAATGGAAAAGGAAGAAGGAATCATAGAATTATTGTTGAGTTTTGCTCCCCAGGTTCTTCTTTGCTACGTGAAAGGAATTTGCAGGCTAAAAGGAAAACATATTGAATTAGTTGCCCCATACCTATATTCACTACACACCTATATTTACCTTGCCCACACCTTTATTCACCCTGTATTCATCCTGAATTCACTCCTGAAAGCCAAGAGACAATACCAAGACTTCTGTTGTTTCACTGAGACAAGTTAAATTAAAAAACACTTGAGTTTTTATTGTGTCCTTTGTAGGGCTTATGGGCATATACCTCAGCAAAGTAGGCAGACAGTACTTTAGGTCATGCCCACTTAATTTCAAAGGCCAGCTTTAATCTCTTGGGCTGATTGTGATTACTCCAAAAATAGTCGAAAACAACTGAGAAGGGAATACCAGGTCCAGATTGCAGTTCTGTGGGGGTTTTGTGTAATTCTGAGTTCTTGCCCTGCAATGTCACACCACAATGGTTTTTTGTATTTCCTCTGTTCTACTTTTTCCCATCATGGCAGGTGAACTTCTCAGTGTGCAAGGAATGATATGTAGCTGACTCTTCCAGGGCATGAGAGGTGGGCTGAAGCTATCAGGATAGCAGCTGGCTTAAGCAGTGCATTTAGCTGTCTAGACTTGTGCTTTCTCATTGATTTTGGTGTCTGGACATTTCCCTTCCTTTCTAAATCATGGGTCTGCATTTAAATATTTTAAAATATTTTGTCCAGTGCTTTTTGTTATTTTTCACAAAAACTAGTATTTTCAATATTTCTGTGAGAGAACAGGGAGTCCTTTCTAGTATATTACTGGAAATAAAATATGCAATCTATTCTCTACAAAATAGCTAGGGTGATCTTTAAAAGTATAATTTAGATCATGTCAGTCCCCTACTTAAGACTTTCTACAACTTTTCATTGCTTTTAGATTAAAAGCAAAACCCCTTATGGTTTTCTATAAATGTCTGCATGATCTGCCTCCTAAGAATCTTCTTTCTTACCGACTCTTTCTCCTGCTCCTTAACTTCCAGCCACACTGGCCCTCCTTATTTCTTGAATTAACAGAGCTCATTCCTGCTTGGGGCCTTTTCACTCGACATTCTCTCTGCCATTGCCACAAACACACTGGCTCTTATGCATCATTCAGTTCACAGCTCAAGTGTCCTCCTTAGAGGGACCTTTCCTGCTCACCCTACTGAAAATAGCAAGTTTGCCA
This sequence comes from Saimiri boliviensis, assembly GCF_048565385.1. Classification (NCBI taxonomy): domain Eukaryota; kingdom Metazoa; phylum Chordata; class Mammalia; order Primates; family Cebidae; genus Saimiri; species Saimiri boliviensis. The sequence goes on from NC_133449.1 coordinate 247,222,969, forward strand.
TCACCCAATCACTCTAGCCCATCACCCTGTTTCATTGTCTGACTGAAGTTGTTTTGTCTGTCTGTTCACGTGTTTACAATTCAGAATATAAGCTCTGTGGGAGCAGGAAACACTACTCTCTAGTTCAACACTTCAAGCCCAGTACCCAGAACAATGCACTTGTTTGTAGAATGAATTAATGATTTAAATAATTAGCCTATATTATGTCATTCCCAAAGTTGACCGAATATCATCACTGGAATTTTCTTCATAAGGGGAACTGGGTTATAGACATGTGGGAAAAATACTTAATTGGTATTAAAAGTAATGCTTTATTAAGGACTCAAATTAAAATCATGAAATGTAAGAGCAAATAAGAGTGTTTGTCCCCTTTATTCCAGACTCTATTTTAGATATTAAAACCAAGACTCTGGGATGCTGTGAGTGGCTCAGACCTCACAACTAGTGGCAGAGCTGAGGCCAGAAGATGCATTTTCTGATTCCTGCATCATGGCTGTTGCTTAATATCTCACCATGAGTCATGGCTACTGCCCAGTAGACTGGGCACAGCCATAAATATTAGATTGGCAATTTGCTAGAGATTTTGCAAAACCCTGGGAAATGGATTGAACAAATTTTCCTGTCATTTTGATAAGAGGCAGTAAATAATGGTAATTTGAGATATTAGAGAACAGCATCTGAATACTTTCTCTAAAATTCTACAAGGTGAATATAGAGAGAAAATTGTAGCTTTCCTTTCTGCCTATTGCTTTCTGAATGTCAACAGATTACTTTCTTCAGCTTGTGTTAGAATGTCACCAGTAGGACTCACATCTGACATGCTCTGGACTGTCAGAGCCACTCAACATCTAGGAAAACTTTCCAGTTGAATTTCTCTTAGAAAGGTCAGTAGGAATAAGATAGATAAATGAAAAACTTATTCAGCATTACCATAATCTTCATGAAAGTGGAAAAATTCATCCTGGCGAATTGAAAATCTATTACAAACTCATGCATGTTGCATATGTATTTTTAAATATTTTATAAGTTCAAATAAATGGAAGAAAACAATAGTGATAAATTTATAGTTCTTAGTTGAATGAGTAGCTTTGAATTTTACTCAATGGATATAAGCCTTGCTTTTTTAAATAAAGAAAATAGGTTTGTTAAGAAGCTATGGATATATTTCAGAAGTACTTCAGTGATTTTATAGTTTAAATGGAAATTTGGATTATTTTGGAAAACAGTCTGATAATATGTTTCAAGCATTTGAACGTATTTACTCTCCTGGCCCAGTAATTGCACTTTTAGAAATTTATCCCATCTTAGGAATCTAGCCTAGGGAAAAATCTGAAATTAGTCATCTTGGCATAAGGATGGTTGCAGAAATACTATTAATAATACAAAGTTGAATAGTACCTAGTATTCAAGTAGCAGTATAATTTGTGGCAGGTTCATTTGCTATAGTTTTATGCAACTATTTAACAAATATAAATAAAATTATTGAAATAATAGACAAAAATTCTTTTAATATAATGTGAACTTTTTAGAAAGTAGGACCTAAAACTACATATATATATACATGTAATATGTATATAGTATAATCTCAAGTATGTAAAAAAAGATAAAAAGTTAAAAGATTGCAAAACAAAAGTCAAAGTATTAATAAAGATTATCTCTAGGATTTGAATAATTATTTCTGTTTTCTCCTTTATGTTCTTTGTATTTTCAGTTTTTCTCTAATGTCTATTATTTTAATCAGAAAATCAATATAATTTATTTTAAATCTTAGCAAATGAACATAGTGAATAAACTATGTTAAAATGTGGTTGGGAATGCTGGGAAGATGACTGCCTAAGAACAGCTCAGGACTTCAGCTCCCAGTGAAAGCGCAGAGGGTGAGTGGACGCTGCATTTCCAGACGAATTTTTATTGCCCACAGACCAGGAGATACCCAGGCGGAGGGGTAGCCAGCACCACAGTCCCGGCCGGTGCGGCTGTTTTGGCACCCGGGGGGCTGATTCAGCCCGCGCGGCTGCTGTGACCACGCCCTGTTGTGGCGGTTCTCCATACAAAAGCCACTGGTCTGGGAGCCCTCTTAGCTGGCGATCAGAGCCCTGAGATGGCAGAGTTGCCCATTCATCTGAAATAGTGAGCCAGGCCAGGAGATTCCTAGGCAAAAAATCCGCCAGAAGCCGGCTCTGCTGTTTGAGCCGACTCAGTGAGTCGCAGCACGGGAGATCTCGGCGCCTTTTCAACAAGCGACTGGAACGCGGGGTCATTCAACTTAAAAGAAAAGACTCTGAGTCAGGGAGCCAGGCGATCAGGCTCCCTTGGTTCCAGCCCCCCACCCCCAACAACAACGAAAACAAAAACAGTAATTGGAAACCCTCTGGGTTGAGCCCTTCAAACCAAACACAGCTGAACCCAGGACGGTCCCGCTCAGTGGGGGAGGGGCGTCCAGCATTACTGAGACTCTCCACCACTACCGAGGCAGGACGCCGTCGCGGAGGCAACCCGCCGTTGCTGAGACAACCTGCCACAACAGAGAGAGTCCACCATAACAGAGGCAGGGCCACCATTGCCGAGACAGTTCTAACTACGCCCATATAAACAGGACTGCAGGGAAGAGCACAGAGCAGCTGGGTGGAGCCCACAGCAGCTCAGCAAAGTCTCTGCGGGCAGGCAGTGGCTAGGCTTGCTGCTAGCTGGGCGGGTTAGACCTGAAAGAAAAATATAAAAAGGCAGTAACGCAATGGAAACTCATAAAGCCCCAACTCCCTGGGACAGAGCACCTGGGAACAAAAAGTGCTTTATGAGTTCAGCTGCAGTAGACCTAAACGTACCTGTCCAGCAGCTCTGAACAAACAACGGAGCTCACAGCTCAGGACTTAAGCCCCAATAAAAGATAGACTGTCTCCACAAGTAGCTCCCTGACCCCCATAGATCCAAAGACTCACCTCATAAAGGAGAGAACGGACTGACAGTAGGCGAGCATCCTTCTGGGACAAAGATAGCGGAAGAGGAAACTGGCAGCAACCCTTACTGTTCTGCAGCTGCTGCAGGTGATCCCCAGGCAAGCAGGGCCCGGAGAGGACCTCAGCAGTCCTACAGCAGAGGGGCCAGACTGTTAGAAGGAAAGCTTAAAAAAAAAAGTAACTTCAGCATCCACGAACTAGAAGCTCACTCAGAAAGACAGTAAATACAAAGACAACAGGTGGATAAACCCACAAAAATGGGAAGAAACCAGTGCAAAAAGAATGAAAACTCCCGAAACCAGAATACCTCTCCTCCTAAAAGGGATCACAACTCCTCACCAGCAAGGGAACCAGACCGGATGGAGAAGGAGGGTGATGAAATGACAGAATCAGACTTCAGAAGGTGGGTAGTAAGAAACTACAGTGAGCTAAAAGAACATGTTCTAACACAACGCAGAGAAACTAGGAACCTTAAAAAAAGATTGGACGAAATGCTAACGAGAATGGACAGCATAGAGAGGAATATAAGTGAATTGATGGAGCTGAAAAACACAACACGAGAACTTCGTGAAGCATGCACAAGCTTCAACAGCCGAATTGACCAAGCAGAAGAAAGGATATCAGAGGTTGAAGATCAACTCAATGAAATAAAAAGAGAAGGCAAGAACAGAGAAAAAAGCACAAAAAGGAATGAACAAAATCTTCAAGAAATGTGGGACTATGTTAAAAGACCTAATCTACGTCTGATAGGTGTACCTGAATGTGATGAAGAGAATGAATCCAAGCTGGAAAATACTCTTCAGGATATTATCCAGGAAAACTTCCCCAACCTAGCAAGGCAGACCAATATTCAAATACAGGAAATACAGAGAACACCACAAAGATACTCCCCAAGAAGAGCAACCCCAAGGCACATAATCATCAGATTCACCAGGGTTGAAATGAAAGATAAAATGCTAAGGGCAGCCAGAGATAAAGGTCGGGTTACCCACAAAGGGAAGCCCATTAGACTCACAGCAGATCTCTCAGCAGAAACCCTACAAGCCAGAAGAGATTGGGGGCCAATATTCAACATCCTTAAAGAAAAGAACTTTCAACCCAGAATCTCCTATCCAGCCAAACTAAGCTTCATAAGTGAAGGAAAAATAAAATCCTTTGTGAACAAGCAAGCACTCAGAGATTTCATCACCACCAAACCTGCTCTACAAGAACTCGTGAAAGAGGCTCTACACATATAAAGGAACAACCAGTACCAACCAATCCAAAAACACACCAAATGGTAAAAGAGCATCAACACAATCAAGAAGCTGCATCAACTAACCAACAAAACAACCAGGTAACATCAAAATGACAGCATCAAATTCACACATAACAATACTATCCCTAAATGTCAATGGACTAAATGCCCCAATCAAAAGACACAGACTGGCAAATTGGATAAAAAGCCAAAACGCATCAGTGTGCTGTATCCAGGAAACCCATCTTACATGCAAGGATACACAAAGGCTCAAAATAAAGGGATGGAGGAAGATCTACCAAGCAAATGGAGAGCAAAAAAAAGCAGGAGTTGCAATTCTCATCTCTGATAAAATCAACTTTAAAGCAACAAAGATCAAAAGAGACAAAGAAGGACACAACATAATGGTAAAAGGATCACTGCAATAAGAAGAGCTAACGATCCTAAATTCATATACACCCAATACAGGAGCACCCAGATACACGAGGCAAGTTCTTAATGACTTACAAAGAGACTTAGACTCCCACACAATAATAGTGGAAGACTTTAACACTCCATTGTCAATATTAGACAGATCAACCAGACAGAAAATCAACAAGGATATCCAGGACCTGAACTCACACCTGGAACAAGCAAACCTAATAGACATTTACAGAACTTTCCACACCTCAAATCCACAGACTATACATTCTTCTCAGCACCACATCACACCTACTCTAAAATTGACCACATAATTGGCAATAAATCACTCCTCAGCAAATGCAAAAGAACGGAAATCATAACAAACAGTCTCTCAGACCACAGTGCAATCGAGTTAGAACTCAGAATGCAGAAACTAACTCAGAACCGCACAGCTTCATGGAAACTGAACAACTTGCTCTTGAATGTTGACTGGATAAACAATGAAATGAAGGCAGAAATAAAGATGTTCTTCGAAACCAATGAGAACGAAGACACAACATACCAGAATCTCGGGACACATTTAAAGCAGTCTCTAGAGGAAAATATATAGCAGTGAGTGCCCACATGAGAAGAAAGGAGAGATCTAAAATTGATACCCTATCATCAAAATTGAAAGAGCTAGAGGAGCAAGATCAAAAAAACTC